>NC_044572.1:78375123-78685691 GCF_901933205.1 Camarhynchus parvulus
ATTCCCATATGTACAGTATTAAACTGTGATTTGGGGTCAATCTATCTAAAAAGTTAATGTAACAGAAATACACTTATTGCCAATTTACAATATCCTTATCTTACAGTTGCACAAAAATGGGGATTTATTACATTCAGCTGAGTGAAGAACTAAGTTTTAAATTTTCATATGTTCAGGTTTTGGTGAATTTGGATTTTTTAGTTCTGATATGGTAATACCAACAAAGTAAGAAACCATATAAATAAATAAAACAGTAAAAAGAACTAATTTAATTAGAAGTATGGACACAAATATGTACTTATATAAACATAAAAAGTTTTGAAAAGGTTGAAGCAATAATCTGTATTATTGCTTATGCAAAAGTATGCATAAGCAATAATACAGATTTAGTTCCTTGGGAGCATGTCCTAAATTGGATGACCTCTGAAGGTACCTTCCAGGCCTGTAATCTTACAGAATGAAATGCATCATTAAAATGTTTAGACCTCCCTGCACATGCATTAGTCTAAGTAGCTTATGAATATTTACAATTCACTTCACTTTCATTCCAAATTGCAAAGAAGTTGAGTACATAGCAGTGGACTTGGTAGCCTTTCCTCCTTCAAATCGAATACAAGTGCAAAAGTAGAACAATAACTCCTCTTGGTCTTTCTCTTCCTCCTTTTCTAATTGCCCTTTGTTCTGTGATGTACTTCTTCTCTCCTTTAAAGGAATTTATCTGAGAAATTTTTTTGCATGGAAAATAATATTGCATGTGCTAACATGTTCATTTATACAGTAATTTTTATATCAGCATGTTTCCTTTAGTAGAAAATTTTCTTCACTTTATACTACATTGCTCTGTAAGGAGTTTTAACTACAGTAAAAGGATTTCTTTTAATCTAGAACAACCATGGCTATGGAAAGATTAATGACATTTTAATGTCTGTATATTGATTTAACAATATCACTATAAAATATACAGCGATATAACTATTCCTATAGAAACAGTCAAGTACTTCATCAGAGACAGAACTTTTCTCTGTTACAGAATTTTTTGGATCAGCTAGCTCTAGAAAGCTAGTCATACCTTAGAACCACTATACGACTGAATGTATTTTCATTAATGTTAAATAAATAAATATTTCAGTAGACATTTGTGGGTGTATTTGTCTCCAACAACAACAACAACGGCAAAGCATTTAAGTATTGAGATTGCTTATGAGAATCATTTATACCCTTACAGGAGATCAAAATGAAGCTTTGAAACATCAAACTTTGGCTATAGGTAAATTCAGATAGTGTACATTTGGCTGCTGTCAAAGTCCATTTCTAATTCTAATGCTCTTCTAGATCAGTTTCACAGTAAGCTGTGCTGTTTATTTTTCTTTCTTAACTGTTGTGTAATTGGGGGGGAACTATTTTCCATCAACTGTACATGTGCTACCAGACCCTCTGCCTAAATCCTAGGAAGGAAGAAACCTTCTAAGCTACATAGAAACTTCACAGCCAAAAATCCATCTGTGTGGGTTGTGTACCCATGTCCTCTAGCCCATGGCTCTCGGACCTTTGTAAAGTGAAGGATCATGTTTTGTTTTGTCTTGTTTTGTTTTGTTTTTAATCCACACACAAGGTTATGGAGATATTATACTGCCTTCACTTACAACCAAATTAAATTAGTTTAAAATTTATATGTCACTTTAATACTCCACTTTTCATCCATTTTTTTCTGATTGCCTGGGAATCCAGGCATAGTATATTCAGATTTTTTATTATTCAACTTGTTTTTTCCCCAGACTACCTTTTGATGATTTGTGATCCAGAAGGATCTGAAAGCCACTAATCTTCAATGACTTGTCATCTACAGAGAAGAGAGGCTGAAGAAGGATCTGTGGGTTGTCTGCTCTTGAGGCACTGAGGGGACAATGGGTTAGGAGCCATCATAGTGGCTGCATGGACACTTTTGTCTTTCTCTAGTAAGCTGCTGTATTCGAGGACGGTTTGCAGAAGGATGTCTAAAGAGGTCCAAAAATAATCTAAGTACCGATATGTATTAAAGGTTCTTCCTTTGCTACCTCTTCAGTGGTTCACAAGAGCACCATATAAAGAGTCAGCCTTGTTCACTGATTACTATCAATATTTGAACATTGCTGAGTTAGCAGCTGTCAGAATATGCTCCTTGCTTAGCTTTTAATTAATGATATCTGAATCATAATAGAGGTAGATGGCATCTGATAAGGTATAGATCAAATGGGCACATAAAAATTTCAGGCAGAGGCAATTTCTACTAGATAGCTGAAGATACCAGAGATGGATCTTGCACTTTTAGTTACCTTTTTATTGACATCATTGAGACCCTGCTGCAGAACACATAAATCAAAACTTTCTTTCATGGCCACAGGAGAGTCACTATTAACATAAGAATTCAGAATAAGGGCTTCCTTACATTAGTCTCAAGTGGGTGCAATAAACTTAGCAATTAATGGCAACAGGGAAAAGCTGTTCCATTTTGAAATGGAAACACTCTGACAAGCAGATCCTTACTCCTCTTGTAGCAAAGAACTGCTTTCTCAACACAGCTACCTACACAGCTAACATGAAAGATCCTTTCAGAACTAAAACCTGTCTTCTTTTCACAGTTCCTGTGAAACACAGCACTGCCCATATGGAAATAAAATGTGGGGGGGCAAAACTTGGAAGCCACTGTCAAACCCTACAAGCACCTTAATTGTGTGGACTTGATCAAGTATTAATTTCCCACCTAGGTTCCCATATTCCTGCAGCTGATCTTCTTCAGGTGTTTTACGAGGCATAGGACAATTTACCTCCATGATGTGGATTAAGCTCTTGTTTTCTACAAGCTTATGGTTTGCAGGAAGGCTCTGCTGTGTGGCAGCACTTCTGGGCAGCTGGAATTCATGGCAGAGGATGTGGCTGCATAGGTGCTGCTGTGCTTGGATGTTTACTTAAAAGAGACTGTAAGAATTATCTGTTCTTACCTGACAAGGGAAAAGGAGAAAGAAAAGTGAGCTGCCAGCAGCCATTCTCCTTTGCAGTCCTAGAAAGGGATAGTTTTGCCATTTTAAAAAGTAGACCCTAGTCTGAAGAAGCTCTCAGTAACTTCTAGCATGAGAGCCAGAATAGGTAATAACGTTAAGAATTAATAGTATGACGCTCCCAATGTTTCTTAAGTTTAATGATGGGACCAGAAGTGGTGATCTGAATTGCAGATGGTGGTGGTTCCTTCCTCTCTCATTTGGCTTTGATAGTTGCTTTGATGTAGAAGAACTGTGAGCTTAATTTGCATAATATTACTCCCACTCTTATCAGTCTGCTGATGAGATATCTTTATTAAATTTTTCACTATTTCAGGATTATTTACATACTTTCTGATTTTATAGTAAGGTTCTGCTTTACTACACAGGGACCCTACTGATGAACATCTGGTACCTTATGAATTTTGATAGTTTTAGTATGGTATTTTAAATTTTGCTCCTGTTACAAATTACTCCACTCCATCAGAAATTACTACCATTCTTAATTGACATGCAATGTCTTTTCAGGAAATGGCAACTGGAGGTGATTAAATGAGTAGCAGAATAAAAATTATGAACAAGTTCAATTGATGAGTTTGCCTTTTATTAATATGAACATATGGGATATTTACAAAACAAAACATGAAAATAAACACATCTGTTTTTATAAATTCTCCTCTAAGTTAAAATGTTCAGTTTTACTCTAACTTTTTCTTCCTCTCTTTCTTTTATATAACAGAATATCTAAAAAAATTATTCTGTTACTGCTGGGCAAAGAAGAAGAATAAAGATATGTTTCGAATGTAAAGAAGAACCAGTTTTTGTCAAGAAAATAAATTAAGTTTTTTGAAACTCAGTTAAACATGAAATGCACACAATTACTATTCTTACCTTAATTTATAAGGTAAATACCTTAATTTATAAATTAAGGTAAATAAGAATAGTAACTGTGTGCATTTCATATTTTACTACAATATGGCATCACTCAGCTCCCAGTTTCTGGCACTTTTTTCTCTTATATTCTGGTATTTTGTTCAACTTTGTTTTCAGGCAGCACAGTGAGAAAGATTTTTAAAAAATCCAGATTTGCAAACATATGAAAGATTTCCTTCAAGAAATTATTACATTTTTTAATCTATTAGAAGCAGTTCGGGAGATGAACTGCTCAAAACTAAAAAAAAACAATCTTCAGAGCTGTTCTAATCTGATTTGCAGTGTTCCCCCATGCACATTCCTGGGACAGGAGAGAGGGAAGGTGCTGATGCACCTATAACCGAGGTCTAATTCTGGTTACATTTTGGAGATTTCCACTGCAATTCAACTAGCAATGAAAGCATTACTTGTTCAACGTGCAGCCTATTAAAAACACTTGCCATAAGAAAGGGCTTATTTGCCTACAGATAAAAACAAGAATTAAAACAAAGATTCTGGAGAACAGCATCAAGGAACTGCAAGGCTACTTTTTTAGGAAGAGCAAGAAAGACTGGCAAAGAAAATGTTGTAGACCCCTCTGAAGCTTGTAAATTATTTTTATTCCATGAAGTAATTTTTGTAACTTTTTATTTCACAGGTTGCCAATTTGCCTACCCTTTAAATCGGAGTATCTTGAGGCCTGTGAAAGTCCAAGAATGCACTCTACTAATGAGGTTCTTCTTGATAGCAAGAATATACTGGACTCACACTGAATTTTTTCTTAAATCTGAGGGTTTTTTTTCTTTTTCAAATTCCATTATAAAAAGCAGTACTTTAAAGTAGAATTTATTGAATAATGCAATGTATTCTAGGAATTACATATGAAGGGTTAAATTAAACATCAAAGAATTACACTACTGGCTTGTTCTTAATGTGTGTGCTTTGTAATCTGTAGAACATGTTCAAGTAAAGAGAAAAGCAATTTACATGAATCTCTAAATGATACAACCATTTAGCCTGTGTGGTTGATTTTGATGGAAAATACATTCTCATTTCCTTCTACCAAAGTAACCATTGATTTATAATTTGAGTGATAATATGTAGCTAAACATTAACATTTCAAGCTAAACATTAACATTTCAAATAATTTTTACATATCTGCATTGTCTATATTAGACAGCAGGTTCTCTAATTACCATAAAGCAGTACACTTAATATACTTTAAAATGCAACACTTTTTAGATTGTGCTTTTCCATCTTTTAAAAGAACACTAAGAATTTGGAAGGGTACATGGAGAGGATCACTTTTTTATTTGATGAATTGAGTTTATTATAAATTCTCCAAAGACCAGATGAAAAATATCTGAGATGGCAGAAGGCAGGATATTAACGTATTGATATCATCTGGATAATAATACAGTGTGTTCCTGAACTCAGAGTCTTCAGAAGCTCTGAGAACTAAAATGACTATGTTTTTCAGGTATCAAAAAGTTATGAAGGACATTTAGATTTTAAAAGGTGTACTTAGGAATAGATGATATGTACACACACACACACATGTGACTGCTGCGCCCTGATGAAGCTGTAGAATACATCCATAAGGATCAACTCTCTTCTGACAGAATTTGCTCTACAAGGACTAAGTGAGTCTGGAGTACTCCCATGGTAGCTCCATACCTCACAATGCAGGAAGCAACAATGCAAAATATGTGTAAACATCTCAGGTGTCCACAGATGCCAGAACAGCCCTTGAGGCATAGGGTAGCTTGTGTTCGTGGCTACATCAATACACCAAACAGGGAGGCATGAAGTTTCTCTACGTCACCTTTGCCCTTTTCTTGCACCTTCAGGCTAAGCACAAGCCCAAATTTGTTGCTGCGACGTGTTTGCATTGTGGCTGAGTTCTTTAATACTGAATGCATTCCAAAAACACCCCTCTTTTCACTGTTCTCAAGGGTTAATTCAATAAACAAAACACAATAAAAACTACTGGAAAGTCTGGAGCAGGAAGGAAGCTGACTTACTGCTCCTTGGTTTCCCATGCTGCCAGTGTAATAAATTGCCATTTTCAACACGGTGGCTGCAGCTGGCTTAGAATTTAACTTTCTTTTTTTATTTTTAAAATTATTACTATTACTAAGTAATTAAGATTTAGCACATCAGTCCTAAAATCATGAGCCCTTGTAGTGGGAGGAGGAGGGGGCCAGAAGGGTTTCATTGCTGATCCACTCATTGTGGGAGGATTCTCCTTTGGAAGTATCATCTTTTTAGGTGATCAGTGGGGATAGAGGAAAACACCCATCCTAGGAAATATGATAACAAAATTGCCTTTAATGTCTGTAAGGACAGGAATCTGACTTTTTAATTTAAAAGAAAGCCCAGTGGATATTTTTAAAACTGCCAACACCTTATACCAATTTTTTTGGTGCTTCCTAGTTGCCATGCTCTAACTGGCACTTAAGCTTGTGTATAGGAATTCCTCACATATCTTACTCATCTTAATATGGCTATGCTTTCCCTCTTTTTTTTTTCTGTATGCAATTTTTGCTATGTACTGTCCACTTGGTTTGCTAAACAGATAAAATGTTCTTTAAAATGTGTATGTTATACTGAAGTATATTTTTACCATAAGCTTATTTCACTTGTCACTCTGTATACTGTGCGAAATCTTTGATCATTACCTAAATTTTAATTGAAAAGTAGTTCAAGACAATAGTTGAAGTACCACTTAATTGTTTTTAGATGGCAGACTTTATTTTTATGTAGATTTTAATGTACACTTCTATTTTATGTAGATTTTTCTGGGTATGGGTATATATAAAATGCATGACTGTGAAGAAAATGACAGATTGTGCTTCAAGTTTTAAGAGCACTGAATAATAGAGCTTGTATAGTGTTTCTCTTCAGGTCTGTATAAACACACAGACCTGACCTGAGGATGCAAATTCTATAAGGGGATAATTTTTGATTTTAACTTATTTTAACTTATTTTAACTTATGCAATTGCCAACTTGTTCGCGGGGCATTTAACGTTGGTTGTTTTTTTTAAGATACAAACTAAATTCACATTCTTTGTACCAAAAGGACTTGTTCCTTTATTGAGCAGATTTTTGTACCATATGGAAGAGCAGTATCTTCTTGTTACTTGAAAGCTAGGCCTTTGCTTTACCAAATATTATGTGCCTCTGGGACAGGAAGAAAGCCTGTGCAACAGGTTTCTGCACCCTTGCCGGCATGTTCAGACAAATTAACTTGTTGTGACGAGTTGTGCTTGGTCTTCCCAAGGGGAGCTAGAGGGGTGTGGAGTTCCATAACAGCATTTCACTTTTTCTCAGTGGATGTCTTTGATTTGTAGCTATTTGAAGGGATTTTCTTTACACACATGATGCTCCCTCTCCAGTCTCTGCACTTGCGTAGACCCTCGTGTAATGTAAGCCTACACCCTTCTCCTTGCAGTAGGTAGCTGAAACAGCAGAAAGCTGTTTAAATCTCCCTGGCAAAGGCTCTCCTCAGTCTCACCCACACTGGATGCACATACATGGTCTCCTGGCCGTCAGACCCATCTGTCAGGATGGCGTGGTGCCCGTCCTCAGCCTTGTGAGATAGATTCGCTGCAGCACAGACACAAAGCAAACACTGGGTTTAGGGCAGGTATTCTATATGGAGTGGCAAATAATGCCTATTATATGGGAAATAACACCTTTGGGCTATTAGCAGCACCATATGTTTATTTAGCCTATGTGTGTTATGTAGATACGTGTCATGGGATATGTGGATATGAAAGACATGAACCAAAATATTTGCACCTGGAAGCATAAAATTAGACTCCTATGTATGTACGTCTGTGTAGAGACATATATATATACACATATATATGTGTGTGTGTCTTGTTTTGCAAAAAAGCAGAATGCCCTGCAGTCAGTCCCCTGGACGAAAACTGACACAAACTCACACCTTCTAAAAATCAAACCAGTTGTAAATATGCACTTGAGAGACATCCAGAACAGTGGTTTTTTTTAGCAAGAGCCTCTCTCCTTTAGCCTCATGCTTTTGTTGGTTATTTCTGGTACTGCTCTGGATAAGACTTCCATATGGAAGTGAGAGTTTGAAGAAACAGGCTCAGTCTCCTGAGTGCAGTCAGGCAATGCACCAGTGCCTATGGAGAAGTGGCATTTACTGCTGCGGAATTGCTTCTGGAGCATCACTTCAGGAGCACACAGGCTGATTCACGCTGCCTTTTTCAAATAATGGACTGCAAGGCTCCAGCAAACTTTCTCTTCAGAGTTTTGTATACAGCTGCTCTCTGTGCACTCTCAGTGTGAGGTCGTCTGACTTCTTGCTCTGTGGGAGGGTGGGTTAGTGTTTGCTGGAAATGTGGGCTCAGTGGTGGCAGTGTGCTGGCGGCAGAACAGCAAGAGGTCTTGCATACATCCACTGAGCCAAACAAAGGTCCCTTTGTGGGAGTGCAGCAGCTTCAGAATATACAGTTTGTCATCAGCAATTATCTGGGTGTCATAACTGAAGATCTGCCACAACACCTACAACCCAGAAACACAGTGTGCCTCTGGCATATGGTCAATTTTTTTTATTATTCATTATTACTCTAGATTCCCTTTGCTACAATCTGAGTGGGTAAAGGGGTCTGTAGACCACCACATATAATGGATGTACATAGTTCCCCAAGCACTATTAAATGTTGGAAAATGTAAAAGAGCAACAGAATAAATGAAAATGCATCCCATGTATCTTTCTTTGTATTCCTGGTTAGACCTCATAGAATTGTGTGAATTCCTTATTGTTTTAAAGAGTCCTTTTTGAAACACATAGAGGTCCATTTATATGTTCAGGGTTCATTAGGGGCTGCTTCTGAATAGAGGAGAATGGCAGTTGGTCGCTGGTACTATTTTAAAATTTTTCTCTTTTCCAACATTCATTTAAAAAAAGAGGTTTATTCATGGATTTATTTAAATTCACCAGGGATACCTATACAGGAGAAGGGACTGAAAGCTCCAATTCACTTTAATTTATCTATTTGCTTACAATCTGTATTGGAATGTCATACCAAAGAGACAGACTTCTTTAATTAATGAACAAACTTTTTGAATTAAGTACATTTGAAAAGACACATTTAGTTCTGAGGCCAGACCATTACAAGTTCTGGTTCTAGTAAAAGACTGGCATGGTTCTTTGTTATAAAAACACTGCCGAATGAAGTTCTTTGTGGGTCTGGTGTGGCAGAAAGTGGAAATATAAAATTCTGTGTTTCACACCACAGGGGCATTGAGTACTCTTTGACATCGTCAGTGGGCTTCTGCTCAGAGTTTGCTGTTGGACTGAACTGTTCAGATGGAGCTGACATCAAACAAATGTTAATGTTAAATCTCTGTGAATTCGGTCAGGGCTGGTGTTTGAGTGTTTTGCTGATTCATGCCATGAGAGGGCTAGCAATCCAAAGGAAAAGAACACGGACAATTAAGAAAACAGGGAAGGGCAAGCATTCAGCATAAAACTTCAGTAGATACTGCATTCAACAACATCAACTCTACCTATAGCCAAAGGATGACAGTAACACTTAGTATGGTGTTCTTTTGGCAGGTTGCAAATTTGATCACAAATTCAACACAGAGCCAAAACCCAGGTAATCTCTGGAGTCCAGTTCACACCTTCGGGTTACCACTTGTACTCTCAACTCTAGTGATCTAGGGAATCTAGGGGTTTTGCAAGGCCCAGGCTGCTACAGCTGCCATACAGAACTTCTCAACTCCATCTTCATCCTAAGCAATGGATTTGCTGTGTAGTCAATCCATTTGCTACAGGGCTGAGGCAAAAATGTTCATGCTCAGCTGAGCTGATGCCAAAATGTCCTCATCCTGCCCCCCTAACCACACAGGGCCTCTGGAGCATTCCTTTACTCCCCAGGAGTTAGGAATTAGTGAAGCCCTTACTAGTTGGGTGATCAACTGGGTCCTTCTTAACCCAGAAAAAAAGAGATTGCAAATTGGTCCAGCTCTATATTTACTGGCATAATCCATGCATGAACCATCAGAATTACATAGCTTCCTCTTTCTTTTTCCTAAATACATGATCTACAAAACAATCACATCTTTACAAAGGAATCGTGTGTTCTTCTTTTAGAAAGCACCTGTTGTTTGATAGATCTCAAATACTATGTATGTATTTATGTAAATATCGATCTATCTGTCTATCTATATCTCTATCTATCTATCTATCTATCTATCTATTGTCTGTTTCAGTTTTAGTTTTGTATTGTTTCATTTTTTGCAATCAGAGAATAAGAGTGATATATGCTGTATAACATATAAAAGTGTGTGATCATAATATTTCATATGCGATTTTCTGAATGATAAATTTACTAAACTAATTAATTATGACCTGAAGTATAGTTACAAACTGACGTCCCAGTTTAAATAAATGAGCACTGCTGTACTTAAATTTTTATTTTATTTTCATATTATCCTTTGGCCAAGGAAACCTTTCTGAAATAAAAATGTTTATCAAATGTATAGCACTTTGTCCTGGTTTTTTTTTTTCAAATTATATTATATGGCATATATTTTATGTGATATTTGTCCATTTAATTTAACAGCTTAAAGAAATAAGCAAGATTTCTAAGTTGTGCTTATCCCTGCTAACAATATTCCACACTCTATGGAATTACTGTCCCATAGGAACTTTTCTCTGGATGTTAAAATAATGGTCTTCTTGTATATAAATGAAATAGTTGTAGTTGTAGGACATAATAATTTCCTAAATATGCAAATTAAATAACCACTTTAGCCTTGCCTAAGATACAGAAAAGATGGAATAAGAAGTGTCTTTGTACCTGTGTGTCCTCACTGATGTGTTAGCATCTCAGTACAGAGTTGTTCCTATTAAAAATCTGCATTTCTCTGCAGCCCTTCAAAAGACAGAGCCAGAGAACTGAGTTATGTCCTTCTGAAAACCTCTCACTCTTCTCTTTAAGAGAAATGTCTGTATTTTGAGCCCTGAATAAATTACAGCCCTTAATTATTAAAACCTTTTTTTCTTTAAGTAAAACAACTTTTTAAAGTTTTCTCATCTCAACTGAGTACCAACATTGATCACAATCAGATATATTTGTTACTGTCCTGAATGCGATATTTTCTTTAAGCCTTTGTAGTGATAGTATTTGTTTTGGGAGTTTTGTCCCAAAAAAACCTGGCACCAAATGGTGCCAGTTCCCACTCTGTAACCACTGACTTCTCCTCCCTGTTGAGTTCCCTGGGCTGTGCCAGCTGTCTGGAGCCACACACTGCACTGGATGGATGGATGGATGGATGGATGGATGGATGGATGGATGGATGGATGGATGGACGGACAGATGAAAGAATGACTGACTGAATGAATGGTAGTCTTTATGTTTCACATTGCCATGTCTACAGTAGTGTAGTTCTTGGGCGTAAACAAGGAGAACAGTATAGACATAGACTGTGGGCACCACTTGTAGAAGACAATCTAATAGCATGCATGTCTGTGTATCATAAAGTTCAGTACTTTATTTACTGCCTTATCTCTCAAATAGCAAGGTAATTTTGTGTTTATGCAAAATGGTTCTAAATGTAAAATGAGTACAAACTTCTAATTCAATATGTTCCTGAAAGCTTGCATGAGGCAAGAAATTTAACTCATAACTGATCCATTCAGAACATAAGTACTCCTAGCCTTTAAGTGGGGTCATCTGCACTGCCTTGGTGTCAATTCAGAGGCCATTGTCTTCAAGAAAGCCCAGAAGCATAACCTGAAAATACAATATTTTCTGAGTGTGCACTCCCAAGTCCAGCAGCATCATGACAAGACAAGAATTAGCCAGCTCAGTCATGCAGAGATTGACATACCTGCTGTGTTCTTTGCCATGGGCAAGGCTTAGTTAATTACATCCATGATGAGATGAGCTTCTACTGATATATGAAGGCAGAACACACATGTCTAAACCATCATTAACACAGATGTGAAAGAGGCATTTCTTGCTGGCAGAGCCTGGACAAGTAGATTGAATGCATTCCTCCAGAATTGGCTTTGTCACCTTCCCTACAAATTGTTGACACACTTTGAATTTTCACAAAATAAATTATTAAGAAGAATTGCTATGCAGTGCAACAGGCATGAAGGTTCCTCAATGGCAGCAGAAAAGAGAAAAGGTGGCAGAGAAAATCACTGTTTTCTCAATTTTATCCTAGCTTGATAATTGGATAAGAAATAAGTCTGGCAAAATATCTGTTCCTTTAGACATTGAGACAACCCTTGTGCTGGTAAAAAGGGTGATCTAAATTATGACATTGACAGAAATGAATCAAAGAAGTCATGATTAAATGTCAAACCTGCAGTTTATGACTACTAGTAATGTGCAGTACTGTTAAAAAAGGTAATAGCTGGTACTAGCAGACAGGGTTAGAAAGGGCAAGGTGAGATTATTACAATCAGGAGGGGAGGTTGTTGCTATGTAAAAGCAGTATATCAAGGAAAAATGCAAACTGAGATGCCTTCCTCATTTTATCATCTTTAGAGAGTCAAATTAAAGAAAAAAGGCTAAAACATGCAGGTTTCTTTGACACAGCAAGGACTGTTTCAGCTTTGGAGAAAATGTTAGAAAGCTGATATATAAGGTGTCTTTGTGTGTGGCATTCTTAATATTTGTTGTTATTATTTTAGAAGTATCATTTGAATAGCTGTCTCTGCAGCGCGGCAGATGAGGATGCCACTCAGTTCTGAGGATCACAAAGTTTCTTTTCTTCAGGAATGTGGAGTTGCTTGGGATATCCAACTGGAGCTCAGGGAGGTCAGACAGCCTCTGACTATCTACAGCAGTCTGAGCTCTTCACCTCTCCTCTCCCTTCAATCTTCTCTTCTTATTTTGAGTAGAGCTAAAAAGAACATATTTTGGGGAGGGCTCATCTAGAGACACGAACTATTACTTTGCTTTTTTTTTGGGGGTGTTTTTGTTGCCTTTCAGTTAATTCACTAAGCTAAGTATGCTATAGACATCCAACATAAATCCTGTTATAAAATGAGGAGTTATTGAGAGATTTCAGCATCTTCCAGAACTGGTATGATGACATGTGAATACTGTAAGGAAAGGCAAAAGGGGAAAAAGATGTGACTTTTTATCATGCTGCCAGTTAGTGTAACAGGCTCTAAATGGTCTGGCTCAGCATGTAAGCTGCCAGTGATTTCTTTTCCTTATCACTCCTCTCAGGTGCTTCTGCTCCATGTTATGAATGGCCAGGCATTTTTTCTCACTATATCACAACACTGTTTTAAAGTATGAACTTGAAATGCGTGTATGATCACCTGTTCTGTGTTCTCTGTATTTCTCTTCAGTGATTAGTTGTGACAAATTACAGATTGTCTGATAGGAAATTTAATTGTTAGCATTTCAGACAATTCTCTTTTTCCTTACCTCATATCCTTAGGCTCTTTCTAAAGGAATCAGTCTACTGTCAAGACAGGTATCTGGAATCACAGTGACTAGTGAATAAATTTTTGTGGCAACTTTTGTACTTTAAAACAAGTATTTAAAGTAGTCTGGACTTTTCTCTCATTGTGAAAGAATTTCTTTCTGTTTGTGATTTCCTGCCATAAGAGATTTCATGCAGATAATGGTTTTCAAAGAATGCAATTGCTTGCGCAATTTGAGACGATAACTTACTAGTTTTTGTTTCCTGTCCCAGCCAAGAACAATAAGGAAAGCTTAACAGAAACCTAGCAAATTTTGGGCTGCTTTATCCTTTTGCTGCTGAGAAACAAAAATGTTAGTGTAGTATAACTTACATCGACTCAGTCAAAATAACGTTATTAGTCACCAACCTGCTTTCCTTATCTTGCACGTTCCATGTTCTCAGAACACTTGAGATCACAGAGTGGAGCTTCATGTAGTGAAGGGATTTCTAGGACAATGCTTCTGATCAGATCAACACACAGAGCCATATGCCAGATGACAGGCTTCAAGACAGGCTTCTGGTTTACACTATATTTCTGTCAGTCCCAAACTATGGAATCAGATTTTTAACTGTATGGTCAATGCATGCACTGTGAGTTGTATAAATATACTATGGATTATTTTTTCATACAGGTTAACCCTAAGTGTTTTTGTATTCAAAGCCTGTGTTGCCCTCAGTCTGAGATATTGCTGTTCACTGAATAGTTTCACATGTCTACTCCCGGAAAATCAAAGAGAATTATGAAAAGGAATTGCTCACGGATTTCAGTTCTGCATTAGGGTTTCATGTGAGTTGTTTGTCAATCCTTCAATGCTTCATTAATATTCAAGAACATTTATACAATAAATTATGGCCTCTAAACATTTTATATTAAATGTTAATATAATCAAACATCTACACTTTTCCCCCTGGTACTACCCTGCAAATATACTGTTATACTTAGTGGAGTGTTTTATTATGATGATAGTAATTTCCTAAAGGTATGCTGGCTTTATTAATATGCATTTTTATTCCAGACATATAAAGAAGGTCTTAGTTGGTTAATAATAAGGAATTAATATTAAACTCACCAAGACTCAATTTTTATTTTCAAAGCTGTCTTAGTCTAGGGAATAACAAATTATTCAACTAGAAAAACAGAAGTGATGTTAATAGCAGCAACTATAAGACAAATTGAAGGAACAAATTAACAGACAAAATAGAAGAGAGAATCACATATTCTTGTAAGCTTTGTTTTGTTATGGTTATGTACTTTGTATCAGCAATCCTGAGTACTAGAGGCTGGTGAAATGTACACATTAACAGTAGGGTTTCACACTTACCCAGCTTTCTGGTATAAATTCTCTTAGAAATACAAACTGTAAAGAGATTTATAAACAATTTTAGCTTTTGAGGCAGTCTTTTTATGTTCTTGTTTTAGGAAAAAAGTCTTATGAGTGTGAGAACTACTTATCAGCCAGTGCTTGATTTCCAGTGGGTTTACAGTTTGGTGGTATGGAGCATCTATGATGTTTTCTTCTCAGTGGAAAGCATGAAAGATGTAAGGAAGGAAATCTTTCCTTCTCCATTTTTGTTTCTAGTTTTGAGTCTTTTATTTCCTTCCCAAATGGCTTCCTCCTGTTTCTCACAAAAACATTTTCTAAAAATATCCTTTCCCATTAGACATGTGGCAGAGAATCTGCTGTCATTAGCTCATCAGCTTTTTCTTTCTGCTGGACTTTGCAGCCTCCTGTCCCCAGGTCATTCCACTGCTGTCTCTACACATTCGCTAAAGGGAGAAGCTGTGAGGGAAAATGGAGATTTTCCACTCCCTGCATAGTCCTGAAGGAGGTAGAACAACACATGGAACTGCACAACCAGCCAGAAGGGGTTCCTGTTTGAGCCCCAAAATTTTGTACCCAAGGGGAGAAGACAGCAAGAAACTTGAGTCATTTGTTGTGGGACAAAGCCACCTTAGCAGGCGAAATAGCTGCCTTTGGCTGGTTTTCCAGAGGGTACAGCAGAAACAGGAAGGTGTCAAGCAGGAGTTTTTCCAAGGCCTAAACAGATTTATTGAAGGGTCTGAAAGTTCAGAATGATGAGACACTCCCAGAGGACCTGGACTAATTGTAGCCTGGGTTTACACAAATTACCATACCTGCAGCAGAGGCAGGCATGATGTGCATCCTGCATACTGGGATCTAACAGCTGCCCACATTCATATTAGGGTTCTTCCCTAGAGGATTATCCCATCCATCTGTTCAAAAAGACAGTAATATGTTATACTCATTACAGGTGAAAAATTTGCTGGTAAGCATAATACAGTGCATGAATCACTGAATATAAAACAAGTTTGCGAACAATCTTTCAAAAAATTTTTACATTAAAACATTGTATTCTAAACCCACAACTTCATCTTTGACATCATCCACATTTCTCCAAGAAAACTGTGGGGTTGGAGTCTTTTCCCTTTGTGCTGACTCTCTTACACTCAGTGGCCCACATTTAAATGATCTGTATGGAGTGAAGGTTTCAGAAGTGTCTCTTCTGCTCACTGCCCTGCCTATGTCATTGTATTTGGTTTGTGTGCAGGGTTTTGGTAGCTGGGGAGGGCTACAGGGGTGGCTTCTTTGAGAAGTTCCACAGACTTTCCCCATGTCCTACAGAACCTATGCCAGGATGGACCTGCCACTGGCCAAAGCTGAGCACACCAGTTATGGTGGAAGCACCTCTGGGATAATATACCTAAAAAGGGGGAAAAACTCCTGTGCTGCAGCAGCTGGAGAGAGAAGTGAGAATATGTGAGAGAAACAGACACCCTGCAGACACCCAGGTCACTGCAGAAGGAGGGGAAGAGGTGCTCCAGGCACTGGAGCAGAGCATCCCTTGTATCCTGTGGGGCAGACTATGGTGAGGCATCTGTGCTCCTGCAGCCCGTGGAGGTCCATGGGGGAGCAGTGACCAACCTGCAGCCCCTGGAGGACCCCACACTAGAGCAGGTGGGTGCCCGAGGGAGGGTGTCAGAAGCCCATGCTGGCTCCTAGTGGGACCTGTGGACCCTTGGAGAAAGGAGCCCACACTGGAGTGGTTTGCTGACAGGACTTGTGACCCTCTGGGGGACCCACACTGGAGCACCTGTTCCTGAAGGACTGAGCCCTGTGGAATGGATTCTGTGCTGGAGCTGTTCCTGAGGAACTGCAGCCCATGGGAAGAAAGCACATTGGAGAAGTTCGTGGAGGACTGTCTCCTGCCAGGGACCCATTCTGGAGCAGTGCAGGAGTGTAAGGAGTCCTAACCCTGAGGAGAAAGGAGCAGCAGAGGCAATGTGTGATGAATGACCTCAGCCCTATTCCTTGTCCCCTTGTGCCAATGATGAAAGTAGGCAAAGAAATGAGGAGCAAAGCAAAGCCTGGGAAGAAGGAGGGGAGGTGCTTTTAATTTGGTTTTATTAGTTATTATTTTATTGCTAACAAACGAATTCCCTCCAGTCCAGTCCATTTTGCCTGTGATAGCAACTTGTGAGTGATTTCTCCCGATCCTTATCTTGACCAGAGAGCCTTTGGTTGTTATTTTTCCTCCCCTGTCCAGCTGAGGAGAGGAGTGATAGTGTGACTTTGATGGACACTTGATGTCCAGCCAGTGCCACCTGCACATCATGGACTCTGTGGCTGGCCCTCTAATGGTGGCTACGGCCTCCTGAGGGAGCAGTGAGGATGTGGCTTCTGAATCAGGAGGTACAGAGAGCATGTCTTAGCAGAAGGGATTTTGTGTCATCGTTGTCAGAAAAAAGGAGCATAGTACAAACTGGTTTACATTGCACACAAAAAACATTGCAGCCACTAGTGCAGATTAGACTCTATTAATTTTACAATGTGTTAACCCAAAATATGTTAATCCAAACTGTAATTCCCAGTCTGCTGACATAAGAATTGAATTCCAATTCCAAAGCTAGACAAGTGAAGTTGGGAACTGTAGGAAAAGTTTATGATCACAAACTACACATCACTATTCAAATTAATGCTGCCTACTTTGTAGTTTAGTGTCCTGGTTCCATCAATATTACAGAATCTCTCTGGGATAGGAATCTTCAGCAACAGCATCTTGATGACCTCTATCCTGCTGTGCAAGGCAGAAAGCTGATTCCTCTTGAGTCTTTGATTTCTAATGTTTGTGGTGACCAAAAGTCATGCTAGCCCCTTTCCCAAAGGCTCTTGGAAGCTGTCTGGGGGAGGCAAGCTGCATACCTCCCAGGGCCATCAGAGGCAGGGCAGCATTCCTCTGCTCCCAGCCCTCACCCATCTGTCTCCCATCAGCTGGGGGATACTAAAATAAATTGGGAGTGGGCTGATGCACAAGCTGTATTACAGAAGGTATGTCCTCCCCAGGAAATGTGTAAACAAATATTTGAAAGATCTAAAAATATGAACAAAGATGTCTCTGTGGCAAACAACGAACCTTCAAAAGTCTGTGGCACATGTTCTACATACAGTTGTTAGGTAGTGAAGTTAAATTGCTAAATAAAATTTGTTTTAAATAGCAAAAGCTATGGAATCTTCAGCCTGGATGTAGCATCCTTAATAATAAGTTTTTAGTTTAACATCTTGCTCAGTTTTGGTGTGGCCTCATCTATGTAATGTATTAGATATATGAAAAATAAATATTATTGCAAAGCATCCACTTACTCCTACATAATGTTCTCCTTCAGTCTGGCCTTTGCTACTGAAAAAATAAAAAAATCAGGCTTACATCTGTAATATTGTTCAAGAAGTTGGAAGTGCTGCTGAAGATGATTGTATCTGCCCTGAGTTCTGTCTAGTGCTAAGCACTTGAAAACTTACTGCTTCAGCACCAGTAGTTCTCTCTCACTGTGCTTGATCAGTAAAAAGTCAGCGAGAAGCACAGTGTCAAGGCAGTGCTATAGCATTTTCATTTGGCTGATCTCTAATAACACCGTTTCTTCCAATTCAAGCATGCTAACTCATATCCTGTCCCTCTTGCTCTGTCCAGGACCTTCTGATGTTTATGACTCTTTTCCCTTGTGCTGAACCTCTGCCCAGTTATGTGTCATGAACAGCCTCTGCTCCCTTACAGCCGCATTTCCTCCCCCTGGCCAGAGATCGGCATATAAGGAATGAAATCCCTCCCAGCCATTACTGGTCTCTGTGGCACACAGCTCTTCATGTTTCTCTAGCCCAAATTCTTATTTTACACTAGTGCTCTCTGCCTTTGCTCTCCAAGCAAGTCCTTTATTTGTGCAATTAATATGTCCTTACAATATTTAATTACCTACTTTGTAAAGAGATCTTTAGCAAGCTTTTTAAAGGGGTTGTAAGGCAAAAGGCCTCCAAAAGACCAGGCAAAAAAGGAGCACAGTTGCTCAGCTACACTTTTCAAAAGCAGTCTGATTTATCAATGATGAACTCCTTTCTGTGAATTATCTCCATTTAAAGTCTAACTTTCTGGGGGCTTCTTGAATTTCTCTCTAACCAGTACTTTGTCCTCTTTGTTCTCATATGACCTTCCTTAGCAACAAAGGACTGAGATTCTAATGATTTTAGGGTTTTGTTTGCATGGTCACAGCCATGTAAATGCATAAATACTACTTTTTCTCTGTTAAAATATGATATGTTTCATGTTTTGAAGGTTTCCTTTAGCAGCTGGAAAGAAATTGTATGCAAACACTTATATTATATAACCTTAGTCAGTCTAGCTACCAGTTTTCCCAATTAAAAGGATCTCCACCCCTCATGAACAATACTGTTTGATTTCAGGGCTTCCTCTCATCTTTCTCAGCATGGACAATTCTGTATCAGTCCTCCTCTGCTGCTCCCATTGCTCTACTGCATCTCCTCTCCTCAGCTGTTTGTACTTTCTTTGCAGAGAACCTGTGAGGAGGGACAGGAGGATGTGTTCTCACAGCACTGCTGCCTCTCTAAATTTTTATGAATGCTTTGCACTCCTACAACATCACATTTATTCAGCATAGCCCACACCACCACCAAAGGGCATGGGAAAACCAGACACTTGATCTCCTGCCTTCAGAAAACTGGATAAAGTTTTCATTTGTTTCTTTTTAAAAAGAGGTCAGATTGATAACTACAACAGCAGCTTAGTTTCTCTTTCTCTTCTCTAGAGTATGTTCCATGAGTTACTTATCTCCCTGTGAGACAAACTTCATTATGGAAAAATTCCTATTTATGTGGTTGACCATTACACTTTCTATTTCCAGTTGCCAATTCTTGACCTTTTGATCTGTATCACAATTATACCATTTCTTTTTTATTACTGTTTAGACCTCCTGTCTTGGTGTATAATTTTTCTCAATATTGATTTTTTGTCTTCTGAGAAATGAATGCACACCTGAGGGAATATATTTTTATAAGGCACATTTATATCTATATATATGTATTATTTAATAAGATTAATCCCTCTGTAAAGTACTGGTTTATAACCAGGTAGAATATAGGATAGTTTTGGCTGCTTACATCACCCAGGTAAAAGTCACAGAAAACCAATCACAACTCAGTTTGTGGTTCTGCCTGACCACTCATGTGGGATGTTAAAAGAAACAAAACATTCTTTTATTTCTTCACATTGGTTATAATTGCTGTTGTGGTGTATAATCAGTCTCTGCAGGCCTGCCCCTCTCCTTCCCCTCTGTGACTGATAGGAGAAGCAAGTGAGATCAGGGAATTCCTGGAGCTGTTACATGGATGTACAGGCCTGTGCTGGGACACATCTTCCTTGGTTTTGCTTGACAGATTACCTTTTCAGAACTATAATAACACACTGTCTCACATCAGCCTCACAAATTTGCCTAACAAGTCACAATAAAATACAAAGCAATTCCCCCCATAATCAAGTATCACCGTGGCTGCCACAGATGAAGATTTTATCAGAGCTGTACTGTGTGTGACAATGTTGAACAATGTCTAGTACATCATGGATGTGGATAATTACTGTGTTCCTCTTCTATGGAGAACGATAGGTCTTGATTGCTTTGTGATACAACACAGTTTAAGTCTTCCTAACCTCGACTCCATGGGATCCTAACAGCTGTAGAGACATTGATCTGAGTGGAGGTGGAGCAGTCAGGACTGTCACTATGACCTTAACAAATCACTGGGAATTTTTTTTTATGCTCACAATAGATAGTACAGATTGATTTTCTGTTTGGTTTATAAATTGACATTTGCTGAAAGTGTCATAACCTAACTGCTTGAATATGTAACATATATTCTTATTGTCTCAGTAAGGGTACTTGTGTTTGAACATGACATGCCGGAGTTTTGTGATCTGTTAGAATTAGTGAGTCGCAGATTGCTGAAGTTACTATGAATTTAAGATTCCTTAAAGGAAAATTGCTGAACCCTAGAGTCCCAAAATTAAATCACCCTGATTGAGAAATTGTAATTTAAAAATTATCTGTTAATTACTAAATAAATGGACAGGACCTTCTAAGGAAAGGCCTTAGCTCTGGCAAGGTACTTCTGATTCATCTGCTGGGCCTAAGAAACAATAATAACCTAACAAATAATTCAATATGATTAATTGTAGCTGAATACTTGTACTGTAAAAAAAAATCGATGTTGCGGTCATGGTGATAGAAAATAGATTCAAATGTACAAATTCTGCTAGCTAGGTTTGGAAGTACTCAAGTGTTTGGGATTACCTCCCCCTCTAGTGGCTGTTTTATGCAAAAATGTGAAAACTGGGATTATCTAGCTACACTATAATGTTTGGAGGGTTCATAGAAACTTTTAGGTCAGATAGAAGTGACCAAAGTGGACTGTTTGTTTTTACTGCACCAGATTTGAGTGAAAGGGTGCTAGAACAAACCAGAATAAGATTTGAAATTCATGATTATTTTAAAACCTTAACAGTGATCTGGATATCATGGAATCACAGAATTGATTAGGTTGAAAAATAGCACTGAGATCACTGAATCCAACCTTTGAATTAAATACGTCACAGGCTAACCCATAAAAATATGAGAATTTGGGTTTGGATGTGTACAACAATGTATTTCTTTTGTCTCACTGTGATTTTTTTTATATTTTTTCTATTTGGTGCTGCTCAAAATTTGTCCTCAATGCTTTACAATTTAATGGTAGGTGTAGCAGGTTTTATCTGTGCTGGGTGAACAATTACTACTGCAAGTGGTATTGCTAAGGGGAAGCTGAATACATTTCAATACTGCCAAGGGAGGCAATATTGTTACTGTACTTTTTGTTATCATGTCAGAAATCTTATCTGCTCTCCAAAATCAGTTTGTAAAAATATTCAAAACTAAACTAGTCCTAAAACATTATCAATGACCCTACAATTATAATAAAGAACTACACAAAAACCTCCACTTAGTAATCAGTGGCAGTAAGCAAAACAAAGAACACACTACAAATTTTCAGGAAGGAAATAGAGAGCAAAATGGAAAATGTAATTACACCCCTGTATAAATTGTTTGCCCACACCTTGAATATCCTGTGCAGTTACAGTTCTTCGATCTCAAAAAGGATATGCAAGAGCTAGAGAAAGGAAGAGTAGGGCAGCAGGGTGACCAAAGGACTCGAATGACTTCCATAAGGAGGATGGCTGAATTGGCTGGAGAAGAGGTGTTCCTGCAGGGCAAGATACATCAGAAGAATACAAAAATAAGAGTGACATGGAGAAAATGGATAGAGATAGAATGCTCATCGTGTTTCTCAAACACAAATAGGGAATGATAGAGTGGGAACCATGTTCAAAACAAATAGCTGAAAGATAGTTTTCATGGAACAGGCAGAAAACCTGTGGATCCCTTTGCTGAACAATGCTATGGATTCAACAGCTTTGCACGGGGTTAGTGGGAGGCTAAAGAAGGATCTGAAAGGGCTTCCACTGAGATTTCCTAAGCAGACAAAACCTGATCTTGGTCCATTCCTGTCCCCAGAGAGGTGCCCAGTGCCAGGGCTGGGGCTGCCTCGGGGCTCCTTGGCTGCCAAGCTCCTGGCTGAAGCAGCAGGATAGGGTCTGGCTGCCAGGAGCTGCTATCACCCACCCACCCACAGGGTCCCCAGTGCCCTGGCTGATGTGTCGTGGTGGCACCATGACAATAGGCTCTAAAAATTGCCTAAACTAAAGATGATTAGAGCCTGGGAAAATATTATGCAAAAATATCACTTAAACTTGCTCTTTTCTCTCACAAGGTGTCTTGTGACTGCTTTTGGAATATCAGACTCTGGAAGTATTCCCAAAAGCATTCTCCTAAATCTATTTAGACACACAAATAAGAGCATGACATATGAATAATCCCTTCATTCCATGCTGAATTAGTCAAGCAACAACTGGAATCTGGAATGTTGTTTTTGCTGTAACTTAAGTTGCAAACAGAAAACACTTCTATGCTTAAACCATCATAGAGCAATTACCTGTAAAAATGTACTTTAACCTGCAGTTACAGAAACTTGTATTTGTGACTATTTCAGTAAAATGTCTTTCTATTTTTAAAGTATCAATGTTTTTTCAACAATCTGAAATGCAAAAGAAGCTTTTGTACAAATCCCTTTGGACAACTGTTCTGTCATACACTTTGCCATTAGTGGAGCTGAGGAAGATGCTGAGGGCAGCAGGTGACTGCCCAGCAGGTCCACCTGAAGGAGCTGACTAACTTGGGAGTTGTCAGGAGTGAAGTGGCTGATAAAATGAGCTGAGAGGAGCTGATGGAGTGACAGGCAGGCTTGGGTGAGTGACTGAGGTGAGTAGTGTCAAATTAGTGTCAAATAAATAACTGATGTGATTGAAGTCAAAAGCGACACAGGAGAATTGAGGGACTTAGGTGACTGTGGTGACTCAGGTGTGATGCAAACTGAGGCTTTCTATATTTGGACATACCTATATAACCCTCTATACATACCAAAAATATGCACAGATTGCATTGCTGAGAAAGGGTTACCTCATGGCATGACTATCAGCTCTGAAAATCTAAAAATGTTGTGTCTTTGTCATGTTTCAGCATGGATTTAAGAAGGGGAATTTGTGCTTAACCAGCTTGACAGGTTGGACATAAACTGAAACACAGGAAATCCCACTAAAGCATATGGAAAATAGAATTATCTTGAGGGTGTTTAAGCAGTGGAAAATTTAAAAAAGTCCTGTTGGAACCATTAGTAGAAAAGTTCCTTTTCTGCTCTGTGACTTCTAGGGCCACTGAAAGAGTTTTACGGCCAGTTTTGCATGCCAAATTTTGGCAACAGTACCGACAAACTGGAAAATCATAAAGAACAGAACCTATGAATTCCAAGGGAATGATGAAATAAATAGCTTTTATCTGAAACAATGATCTTATTTCTAGGAGAGAAAAAATTGACCAAGAAAACATTTCCCACTGGGAGGCAGTGAGCAAGAGGCTGTGTGGGCTTTAGCTGTCTACCAGAGTTAATCCACAACAAACACATTAAAACTATTATTATAAAAGTCACTTTTTCTGCCTAGTCTCTGAAGGATAGATGAGAAAAAAGTGTATTTGAAGTAATAATTGCTACTAGCAAAAAATAATGAAATGGGCAAATGAGAACTGGACCATGCCCCTTGGGAGGTTTGTGTATGCTTTGCCTTCCTGAGAGTTTAAAGAATAGGTGGAAAATCCTGTTAGGGGATGACGAGGAATTCTTGGGCTGAGACCTGGGGTTTCTGCAGGCTTTTTGCAGTGCTATGTATGTTTCCATAAAAGATAAGTGGGAGATTCCCTCATCCAGAGTTCAAATTACGTCAAAAGGACCAGAAGAGAAACACATTCCAAGGTGAAATACCTGCCTCAAGTCTGGGCATTGGGTTTCTTACACAAGGGAATTTTAAGTTTTCTGCTCCTGAATTATCTGTGTTTTACTCCTGGTATTTAACTTTCACATTCCCAAGGATGGGTTGCCATAGGTTGTGGGTGAACAGAAGCTGCTGCTGCCTTGGTGTCAGGTTTTACGTATTTAGTCTGTCCTTCATGTATATTTAATCTTGGACAGCTCTCAGTACTTCTATGATGCATTGTAACCATTGCCTATAGTGCAATTACCACCCTGATTTGTATCTATCTTTTGGCAGAAGTTAAGGGGGAAGAGATTTTCTTGGGGACAGATTCATTTGTGAACACCTTTGGAATTTGATTTAAGCATGAATGATCAGCATGTCTAACGGAGCATCAGCAAGCTCTTTATTTTCACCGCTACCTTCTGGGAGCGAGGAGCGCCAGAAACCTGATAACCAGGAGTTTCTCTGGTCATTTAAGAGGGCAACCCTCGCTGCGTTATCCAATTAGTAGAAAGATGTGCACCTGTAGCACCGAGCTGTATTAAATGTCACTGCTCTTTTGTCGAGCAGTTAAAATAGCGGCGTTTGAAGGTTTTGCCTTTCCTGCCTCCCTCAGACGTGCCAGGTGCGAGGGCTGCACAAACTCAAACATTTGGGAGCTCCTGAGAACGAGATGTTAAAGGTAAGATCACCTCGCTGTGTCTGAAGTATTAATGCTGTACCTGACACAAGTTTTCAGCTTTTAGGGCGGTAATAAGGTGTGACGCCCTGGGCGGTCGGAGGGTGTTTTCGCCGGGGGCTCCCTGAGCCGGCTGCCGCTGGCAGCGGGGAATTCCGCGTCGCTGCGGGCTCTGGCGTCGGTCCGGCTGTGCGCGGAATCTCCCAGCCACCGGCAGCCCGTTTCCATGGGAAGCGGGACTGACCTCGGCCTGGCAGGGGAAGTTCAAAAAGCGCCCACCGGGCGGCGGGAACCTCTCGCCACGGCAACCAGGGCGGGCGATGGAGGCGGCGGCGGGGCAGCCGCGGGTCCCGGCCGTGGCCGCTGCCGCCCGCCCGTGGGGCCGGGCACAGCCCCCCGAGCCAGCGGAGCGCGGAGCGGACTCGCTGCAGGTGCGGGGCGGGGGCGCCGGGGCTGCGGGAGCTGCGCGCACGGAGACGGGGAGAGAGCGAGGGAGAGAGGGAAGGAGGGGGCGCGGCCGCCGCCGGGAGCCCCGGGGCAAGCGACCCACGGAGGTTGGGAAAGTCCCGCGTTCGCAGCCTGCGTGGGAAAGGGAGCTATGGGAAAGGGATCTATGGGGCTGCTGTATCGGTACCTTTTGTTCTCAAGGTGTGCGAGGAGAAGGCGCCCCGTGAGGGAGCGGACCCGCGCTGTGCGGGGCGGCGGTCGCCGCTTCTCCCTCTGCTCTGCTGAGCGGCGCGCTCAGACCCGGCGATAAGCAGGCGTAGTTTGACTCCTCCTCGGAGGCATTTTTATCTGTGCTGAATTTCAAATTTTTACTACTCATACACAAACTACGCTTTGCTGTGTCTTGAAGAGAGCAGGTGCTTCTAAAGCCAATTATTTGTCTTGTGACAAGACTTCACGTATGAAAGCAGTGAAGCACGGTGTTTTCACGAGTACCAGCGTCATAGGGTGCTCTTAAGTCCTCCAGTAAAGAAGAGGAATCGTGCAAATCCCGGTTTCCGGCATTACATTTGCAAGTCTGGTCCTTTCAGCGCCACTCTGATAGTTACTTTATTACTAGCTTTGTTGAGTTTAAACAAGCATCAACATTATTTCAAGGATTAACACAGTTAACAAAACTGTTTCTTGTAAGCTACTGGTTTTCCCTTTGTTTTGGCTGAGTCCTCGATGTATCTACAAGCAGAGAAGTTTCCAGTATGGTCATTCACTACTGACGGGAGCTAACTCGATTGCCTTTTCCTGGGAGGGGGTGTGTGGTTCATAGATGCTAAGAATAGTTGGAATCCATATAGATTCCCATAATGCTAAAGCAATACAAGCGCCTCTCATTCTTAAATTTTGCAGTAGTTACCAGGACATTTGAGTAGTCCCAGGTGCATTTGAGCTGCTATTTCTGTACAACTGCGTACTTAAAAAGTAGTTGTGCTTATCTCTTACAAGAGTAACTTGTTTACCAGGAGGGCTGTCCTGCCAAAACTTAAAATTTTCAAGAAAAGAGAGTCAGTTCAATGCTGTGTTAATGTAATCTAGAGTACATATTAAACTTTCATAAAAAGATATTATTTGGCTTACAAGAGGTTAATTAAAATGTAGTTAATTAGGTATTTGATATGTGAAGCTAGGGATAAAAATGAAGCCACTCTTTCTTATTAATATTAATTTGAATTTTAACAATGGTATTATTCAGTTGAGAATTTGACTCTTACTTTTTCCTTTAGCTTTTGTGGACATGTGATGACATATATAGAACTTTAAAAAAATTATAGTTTGATTACGTTTATCATTTTACACCTTCATGTGCTAGAAACTTTCTTTTGTGCAACTTGGGTATGAAATCTATATTAGTAATCAATCCATGCCTTGGTTTTTTTTCCTCTTTTATAAAATGTGGCTTGATGATGTACCTTTTCAATAACCAAAAGTGTCCAAATGTCCTCCTACATTTTAGCAACCTATGTTTTGCAGAGAATGGAAGAAGACACAGATAAGAGAGAACTTGTTCTACACTTGAGCAATTCACAGTTCAAGCACTAAGGACAAAAAACTAGCTGTGTTACTCTTGATAGTGTAACTTGCCTTAATTGGAGTTTTTAATAAACAGACTGTTATAATTGTTAACCTTTTAAATTTTGCCTTAAGTCTTGGGATGTTAAGGTGCAGTAGCCCATGTGGAAAGGCAAATCCCCTTTCCACTGCCTCCCCGGTGGATGTATACTGGATTTTTAAAATAATAATGGGAAGTATGTAACAAACATCTCTCAGGTATTGACAGTTTCCCAGGGAAACAAAATTAGGACACTAATAATTGCTCAATACCAGAAGTGCAAACAGGCAAAAACATTTGATTTGTCAGTGAAAAGGTTTAAGACAGTGACTGCTGTTTGGCAATAACTTTACTGAAAGAAATAAAATGCTTTCCTTGCCAATAAAAGTTTCAACTTCAGCCTAACTCTATGCCATGATTTTGGTATTTCCCTGATGGAAAACAATTCTTTAATTTTATTAGTGTTTCTTTTCTGAAACAATATATACAAGAGGCCATGATTTCAGCTTCTGCCAAGGGCAAGTTGTTATAGGTCGCTGAATTAATGTACACACACTGCAGCAGTTATAACCCTGCAAGTCATTGCTAAGAAAAATCCTGCACTCAGCAACATACATCAAAATGAACAGGACATGATGTATAATTTTCTGAGGATGCATGCAAAGTTGCAAAGAGAGATGGTTAAGGTGTGGGAACTCAAAAGAAAAAGTGGATGAAAAGATGGAGCTGCTTCTTCAATGTCCAGTGAAGAGAGAAATTTTCTGGCTTTTGGGCCTGTAATTTTTTAAGCAATGATTGGCCATATTTAATCAGATTTAGAAGTATCCGCTTACTTGCTGCTGGCAGAAACCTCTGAATACTGATTCTGAATGTCACAGCATGCAGCAAATTGCATGAAACAGGCTGTTACTGTACTGTAAGGTGGCAGAAGTAAGCTTAGCAAAGGCTGATGGCTAACCGGCTGGAAGATGGAAAAAGCTGTCTTTTGTTTTTATCACCAGTAGGATACTACCAGAAATTAGAGAACATGCAGCAATGGAGAGAGGAATTCATGCAGTAGTATGAGAACTATGTGTAGAATTAATGAATTGTCTAGCAGGCCTTTCTAATCAAAAGAAAACAGAACCCAATGGATGTTTTGTTTGGAATACAGGGATGAATGAGCAATAAATTGATATGGATTCAATTTGCCAAATATATTTGGATAATACTTGACATCATATGTTGAAAAGGGAAAGAAGGATTTTTTTTAGGCACAATCAGGCTGTGACTGGTTAAAAGAATGTCACAGGTCCTTAGTGGTTTCAGTTTTCAGTAGCCAAATAATATTTCAAACTGCATAATAGACACAAGGAACATTTCCAAGGAACTGTGACTGGTAATGATGGAGAATTTCACCATTATAATTAATATTCAGAAGATTTACAAATAAAGAAGACCTCTGTCACTTAACCTAGGTCGAACAATGTGTTGTACTCCAAACACAACAAGAATGATGACACTTCATGACAAATAACAATCATGTGCCACAGAAGCAGAAAGAGGTTTAACAGCCAGCAGCTACAGGGCTGCTGTTGTGTCCAACCCCCTCCACTCTGAATGTGCAGAGAGAGATGGTGAGCTGGGGACTCAGCCATAGCACAGCTCTGGTTGCTCAGCAACAATTGCAGCTTTTTACTGGGAGCGTGTGTTAAGCAGGCACTAGCAGTTGTGCTTTTTCTAGAAAGGTTTGATTTAGCACCAAGGAGCCAATTCCTCTCTGACATGGTTGGAAGGCATAGGCTGCTCATGTATAGCCCAGGATAACTGTATAACTTTGCATTATTGCCACTTCAGTGGAATTCAATAGATTTTGGCATTTGTTTATGTAATGTGGAAATTTGCAATCTATACCTCCTCTGTTGCTAAAGTTATGTAAAGAGAAATGCTTGGTTATTGGCAAATAGCTGGTTTTGCTTTTAGGTTTCTGAGTAGGTATTTAAAATCCCTGAAGGGGGTGTTGGGGTGGGGACCTGGGGTTGAACCACAGTGAAAGAGATAACAATGAACACCTTCTGCCTCTGTGCAGTGGAACTGCTAATGATGGAAGGCTGCAGCTGGTCCAGTTTAACTGCACAGCAGAAAGGGACAGAACACCAACAGGTCAGGGAAATAACAGTGTGCCTCCCATGTTGCTGTGTTCCTGTGGTACCCAGTAGATTGCAGGCTGTTGTGGTTTAACACAGCTGGCAAATAAGGCCCACACAACAGTTCACTTACATCTCTCCTTGCACTGGGATGGGGGAAGAGTATTAGACTAAAAGTGAAGAAATTTGTGGGTGGAGATAAAAACAGTTTAATAAGGAAAATAAAGTCCTGCATGCAAGCAAAGCCGGTTAAGGAGTGCATTCACCACTTCCTATAAGCTCCATCACGTGTAATGTGACTTGGGAAGGCAAATACCATTTCTCTGAATGTACCTCCTCTCTCCTTCTTCCCCTGCTTTACAAACTGAGGATGATGCTTTGTAGTCTGGAATACCCCTTAGGTCAGCTGTTGTGGCTGTGCTCCCTCACAATTTCTTGTGCTCCCCAAGCCTTTTGTTGGTGGCGTAAGAAAGCCTCGGTGCTGGCTAAGCACTGCTCAGCAGTGACTGGAACATCCCTGAATTATCAGCCCTGCTTCCTGCACAAATCCAAAACATGGCCCTGTACCAGTTACTAGGGAGAAATTTACCTCATCCAAACCCAGCACACAGGGTATTAGGGGAACTGGATTAAAAGTGAACAAAAAGGCAAAGTGCAGAGAGTGGCACTTGACATTCCTCATATTGTCTAAGATTAGGGAAAAGCAGGCTGAGTTACAGAAGACTTTTTGGAGACTATTGCAGGACAAAAAACCTCAACCCTCTTAATTTACTATTTTGAGTACAGTTTGCCCTCAAATATTTATTCTATTTGTGCTCAAATCAGGTGTCTTTCCTGCTTGACTGAGGGAACAGAAAGGAGGTGCCCTCTGTGAGGATGTTGGAAGCATTCAGAGCTCATAGAAAAGCTGAAGACACTGCTAAAGTATTATGATAAAAAAAGAAGAGGTATTAGTATGTTGTATGAAAAGTATTAGAAACTTCAGATTCTTGGAGCAATAAATCCCTTCATGTTGCTGATTTTGGAGCTGTGTCTTCTAATCTGTGCACCAAATCATAGTTTCCTATTCCATTTGTGATTCCCATATTGTTGTTGTGACTAGCACCTATAAATGTAGGTATTTAATGTAATTGTTGTTATAGCAAGTTGAAGAATGGTCTAAATTGCAAATTTTAGACTAACTTTAAATGTCTTCACTTCTATTATCAGAATGAAGAAGCAGCTGGGATTTTGTGACTGAAATATGTGACTCGAGCCTTTGTATTTTAGATAATAGTTTACAAAAGAAATATACCAGGTTTTCCCACAGCAGGGAACACATAGTGTTCCATGAACACTAAAAATTTAAAGAAAAATCAGATTTTTATTATGGAAAAGTGTTTTGTTTAGCAGATAATAGAGGGTGGAGTATTCAAGCTCCAATTTATAAGGGATTATGAGATGATAACTTGGATGTGTGATCAGGTGCCAGAAGTTTGAGTCAGTAGTTTCTCCTGCTTTACCATTTTTTTCCTAAAAATCTATATACCAAAAGCATTTTAAATGTCTTGCACTAGGAGAAAATAACTGCATTCTGCCTCTAATGAACTTCACTTGAGATGTTTTAAGGTGCAAAAATGTAAAATGTGGAATTTGAGATTTCTCAAATCTATTTCTAATGATCTTTATTTTAAGAAGGAATTAAAACTTCCCTTCCTGCTCTGAATTGTTTTCTCTTTTCAAAGTTTTTGACCTCTTCAAGAAGAATGCTTATTGTACGTGGTGAACTGTTTGTTAATATAAATCAGGCCAAAAAGCACAGAACTCCTTTGTATTAAATACTTTCTTTTACTCTTGGTTTTCTATGAAATGTTGTGTGTGCAGAAAGGATATATAAGTAAGATCTTTCTGTGAGGATTTATTAGCAGGATTTTTAGCTGATGGCATTCGTTGGCTGGAAAGATGGAAGATTTATTTTTTGAGGGAAATGTAAAAACCAGCAGAATGGTGGGGGAGAGAGTGAGAGTTGCACCGTCTTAGACTGGTCTGTCTATGCCTCCAGTGCAGCATGTGGCAGTGATAAGGATTAGGAGTGATACTAGGCATTGTCTTTTCCTTGGGACTTGTCCAAACTCCCTATTATTATTTATTATTGGAGTATGCCAATCAAATGTAAATGATGCTTACTGGTTTTTAAATTTCTTTGCACCCATGTTATCCAGTGATAGTTACCAAGCATCTCTATGACCATTTTCTACTCTGTTATGCATTATGTTTGTTTTTTTCTAATGCAAACTAAAATCTTCAAAGACAAAAAGCAAAGAAAGGAGGAAGTGAGGAAGGGCGATCCTTTTGCCAGAGGGAATGACTTCCTATGAACCATGGCAACAGCACTTTAGGGGTTTGCAGGTGCAGGCCATAGGGACTAACAACATAAGAGTATTAGCACCAGAACAGCAAAGGGGAAAAAAAGCCTACCCACAGAGGCTCTGGAAAACAGCTTGGGTGCAAGAATACAGAACTGTGAGCCTTTGATGTTATTGAGGTGAAAGCACCTGAAAATACCATGCCATAGGATGTTTTCAGATTTGTTGGAATTTAAAAGCGGAAGTCCAAATCTGCTGAAATACATGAAGGGACTGTAACAGTTGCAACAAAACAGTGATCTTAACCTTCACCTGTGGTGAGGTTGTTTTTTATCCCTCCCAGATGATATGAACAGGCCTCTGGACAATTATTTAACTGTAGTGAAGAGGGAATTCCTGCTAAAAGCTGAGACGCAGACTTTTCAAGTGCGTTGGTTTAACCACATGGAGACAATGCAGTAACTTTGGGGAAAAGCTTTTGAAATCTTTGTTTTCTCAGGAGCACTGTTACAACAGTATTCAATTACAAATAATCTTAAATCTTAAGAAAAATGTGAATAAAGGGGTTTGGATATTACCTTCCCCCTGCCCCAGCTTGCTATATTGCAGTCATGGGATCATGGTTGGGGACAAAGGCACTGGAAGTACTAAGTGAAAGAGAAGTCTTGATACAATGGTTTGTTAGGGGAGAGCCTCCAGAGGTCCATTAAAGGTAGTAATCTAAATCTTAGGTTAATCAATCAATAAAAAAGTCTCTAAATACTTAGAGCATAGGGAAGTGCCCTATTAGAGGATGACTAGTTTGAGAAATAATTAAAGACTAAGAGAGGAGAAAAAAAATTACAGTGTGGAAAAGAAATAGAAATCTATGGGTTTGCTTATTACCTTTTTATTTCTCCAGAGAAAAAGAACTGGTATGAAAGCCAACACTACTACATTGGCTGGTTGGCGAACAGTATGTTTTTCATGCCATAGCTGCTACTATTAAAAATTGCCAAGTGGGTGTTTTTTAGTCATTAGTCAAAGAATTGGGTATCATGAATTAAATGTACTTGATTGCTGCAGCTCTCTTTAATTACATTTTTATCAAACTTAAATTTTAAGGAAATGAGTAAGTAAAAATTCCTTAAATGGAATCTTGTTTGGTGGTAAATAAGCCCAATAGACTGAAAAATGAGTAAGGCATTCTTAATGAATACTTGGAAGTAAATATTAATTTAAAATGTCATAACCTTACAAAATAAAAACACTTCCCCCGTCACTTTCTACATTTTGCAATCTATGTGTGGAAGGATTTAATTTCCTTTGGTGTGTGTGTGTATTAGTAAATTAGAGGAGGGAGAGAAAACAAAGAAGATATTTTACTTTCAGTGTTTTCAAACTGAAGACTTCTTGGATGAGCTGGTAACACAGCTGGACAAATATCTCTTCCTGAGTTACTGTGGAAGAAGTGCCGTGCAACTTCTATTTTTAGTCAGTGCATCTAGCTCTTTTCAAAGATGGTCTGGTAGGCACACCTCAAACTATGACTGGTAGGAGTGGTCCAAAGGACAGCTGGAGGTCTAAATAACTTCTAAGTGACTGAAAAGAAACCAGCAAGCTCAGCATAGCTACTGAACTGTTTTAATGAATATATCGTGCATAAATGGTGATACAGTGCAATGGAAATACCTTTTTAAAAAAAATCTGTAATGGCATAGACATGTAGTACACAAGTTACTTACATCCTGTTTGCTATATGGTCAAACTTTTATGATTGGACTGTATCTTAAAGTTTTTTTCACCCTAAATGATTCTATCACTTAGTATGAGTACATCATGTCTCAGCTGCAGAGCTGGCTTCTCTCTCTGGAGCATAGGAAGTGCTTTTCTTGTGACCTGGAGGTCAGAGGAGTTACTCTTGTGAGCTCAGTGCACCTGTGAATGGAGATTTAAAAAGCTGTAGAGCAGTTTAATTCAGTTGTGTCTGAACAACTCTAAAAAACTGTAAATGAGTGTGGTGAAAAATCCTCAATTCAGCACAGCAATAGACCCCCTCAAATGTTAATATTACTAAAAGGGAAAAGAGATTCCATATCTGTTTAGTTGCTTCTGAGTGGATCCAGATGTTCTTTTGGTGCTGGCAACTGAGGTTAGGATAGTTTTGGGACATGGAACAACTCGCAGGGCCTGAATCAAAGGGCTTGTCTGATATCTAACCAGAAAAAAACTGTGAGCTTTTAATTGACAATTTTTTTTGGCTATTCCATGGAAAAATTATCCAAATGGACATTTTGTTATTAGTGCTAAGCTACCCAGAAACATCTCGGGTACAACCAAGCTTTTAGTTATTGATTTACTCATGTGATATTTATAGCAGAAAAAAAAATCAGGCATGTGTCTTTAAGGCTTGTACTGCTGAATCCCCTTCCAACTAAAGTAAATAAAGGGCAGTGGAACAGAAAATGCAAACAACTGCAAACATCATTACTGTCACTTAAAAGGATAACAAAACAGCTTGTAGTAAGTAGTTAGTATCTGTGAAAGTATTTACTACCTTAAAAAGTGATAAATGACATAAATAATGAGTTTGCCTAGCCTCCCATACTGATCTAGAAAAAGTACAAAGAAATTTTTTGACCTTTACAGAGATGGAAGTTCCATTTTGCACAAATTTCTATTTCATCATCTAATATGCCTAAAATGGAAATGTTGAAAAAAATTGTCTCCAGTAATCTTTTGTGTTTTTTAGACTGTGCATTTGTCTTAGGCTTAATGAAAAAGGGAAATTTTAACTAGTAGTGATCATGATATCTTAAATTAGGATGGTTACTAATTTCTGTATGTTAGCCAGTTGCTCACAAAGGTAGAAATAGGCTTCATGGTAGTAATGATCAGTTCAGAGACCATCATTTTGACGTGAATTTTGGTTTAGATTTGTTATTTTCCCATTTGCTTACACTGAATTTTCATTTGCCATTCGAACACATCATAGTTGCTCAGTCTTGGAAGTTTCTGTAATTCATTGTCCTCGTCCTTATTACTTTGAATAGCATACTTTTGTCTGCAGATATCACTCTTGTAGCTTTTCCTTTTTTCACCTGACTGTGCAGATGCCTGGAGTGCTCCACTGATACTTTAAAACTGTTGCTGTATAAGATCTAACTATTCATTTTCTCCCTATCCTCTCCATTCCAACATTTAATCAAGTCTCTGTCTTTGAAGGTCATTTCCCTTATGCTTTTCCTAAAAGCACTTGACAATTGATCTTTTTGAAAGCTTTATTTGCAAATCCATATAATTTAGCTCAATCTTCTTTACATTAATGCTTATTAACCTCTTTAGTGAACCTCAGCAGTTCATGAGGAGTGTTCCTCTCTTTCACAAAATTATTTTTTGGATTTTCCTTTGGAAATTAAATAATTTGAGCTACCTCTTAATGATATGCTTTATTTTAATACCCTTTACTTTACCTACCAAGGCTTCCTCATCAGGTGTTTCTCATTCAACTAGCCCTGAAGGTGTGCGTTTATTTTATTAGCCAGTGCCCAGGCCTCTGATACTGATGCAGAGTACGTCATATTAAGAAGTCTTACCTTTTGTCTTTCAGTTCCTTTGCAACTTTTGGGCATTTAGCCATCTGAGGCATTACTTTCATTCATTTAGATACAAATTTAGTACTCTTCTATGGCTTTCTTATCGAATCATAGAATGGTTTGACTTAGAAGGGATCTTAAACAACATGTAGTTCCAACCCCCCTACCATGGGCAGGGACACCATCCAGTGTCCAGCAGACTAGGTTGCTCAAAGCCCCATCCAGCCTGGCCTTGAACACCTCCAAGGGTGGGGGACCCATAGCATCTCTGGGCCATCTTTTCTGTTGCCTCACCTTCCTCACAGTAAAGATTTTCTTCCTAATATCTAATATGAATCTAACCTCTTTCAGTTTGACTCAATTTTCCCTTGTTCTGTCACTATGTGTTCTTATAAAATATCCCTCTTTGTCTTGTGAACTCCCTTCAGGTGCTGGAAGGCCACAATTAAGTCACCTCAAAGCATTTTCTCTTCCAGGCTGACCAAACACAATTTTTTCAGCCTTTCACCTTAGAACAGGTGCTCCATCTCTGTAATAATCTTGTTGTCTCTTCTCTGGACTCACTCCAACAGGTCCATGTCTTTCCTGGGCTGGTTGCAGCACTGCAGGTGGGATCTCACCAGAGAAGAGTAGTGGGGGCAGAATTCCCTCCCTTTCCTGCTGCCCACACTGCTTTGGATGCAGCCAGGGACACATTTGGGTTTTTGGGCTGCAAGAGCACACTGCTGGGTCATGTCCAGCCTCTCACCCACCAGCACTCCCAAGTCTTGCAATGCCATGGTTTTTTTGAAGACATTGTGGGAAGTTTCCTATTATTGTGGTGAACCATGGCAGGGACCTCATTATCACCACTTTGTATTTCTTACCAGCTATTATTCAGTCTCCTTCATCTTGCCTTATTGCATCTTTGTCTAAGCTGTCAGGTTTTAATTTATCTGGATTTTTTCCATGTCTTTGTTGTTCCAGCTTTTTGGAGGATACCTGCTGGCTTTTGCTCTACTTTTTAGCTATGCTGACTGGCTTATGCTTTTTCTCAAGTTTTTCCATGGCAGAAGCTGTGCAATTGCACTCTGTTTTCAGTATGATTTTCTTAATTAGTGTGCATGTTGTCTGCAAAGATTTAGGTTTTTTGACTGGTTATTTCTATCTTCTTACTTTTAGTGGCTCCCCAGTTTGAAGATGCATTGTCTTTTCTAAAGCTTTTGTTAGTGCTGTTGTGATGACCCATCCTTAAGGGGAAGGAAGCGCCTAAGATTTGTAAATGCTCTTTGGTCAACAGGAACAAAAATATGTAAGAGTGTCTGCAAACAATTAGAAAATTTTATTAGTAAATTACACACTTGGATGGAAATTGGTGTGTAAGTCTCTGACCTACTATATTAACATCCAACAGGGGTTTGGATGAAATAGTGTGGTGGAAGGGACGGAAAAATTTAAAGAGGGAGAGATTAATTAAAGAAAAAAAATGACAAAGTAAAGGAAAATAAAGAGGAAAAGCAAGAGAAATTCAAGAGTGGGAGATGAATTAAAGAAAGAAAGCAACAGAGAAAATGATCATCACTTCTGGCTCCAGCATTGATCCAACAGATAAGAATTGATCTAGCTGTGTCAGTCAGCCAGTGAGACATTCAGGGTCCTAGGGGGCACTGCCCAGGATTGAGAAAGTACCTTTTTTATGGACACGTTTCTCTCTTTCTATGTAAGTTAGTTATCATGTGCAGGCCTTTCTGGAAAGGAATGGGAGGACTTTGGGGTCATTGGTGTCTCAATCCCATGTTATAGTTCATGCCCACTTCCTGACACTCATTCCTGCACTTGTGCTGTAGTGTGTTGTGGTTCCTTCCCAGGGAAAAGTGCTGCTCCATCTCCAGCCTGACCTTCTCCAGCAAAGTCTTGTTCTTTCTCATGATGTGTTAGCACTACTCAGGTTGTTGTGAGGCCTGGGTGGAGTGTGGGGATGCATAACCACAAGCCATCTTGTCACCAGTCAGGTTCTCTGGGCCTCTAGAGCTGGGAGGTTGTTAAATTTAGTGTTTTATTTGAACTCTAATATTTTGAACCTGATATTATGCCTTTTTAGGCACTGAGGCCTCATGTGTTTTTGAATTATGAACCTTCTATTACTGATGTCTAAAAAAATTAGTATCAGCATCGCAATCTGAAATGGTATTTCCCAGGTGCATATGAATACAGCTGAAGTTACTGATTCTGTTCCCTGCCATGGGCCTCCCCTTGTCACTGTCAGCATGTCAGAGTCAATACTTCCAGGCTAATTAGGCAGACAGGAATATCATATGCAGTGTCTATCTTGTTTGTGATTGAAACTTTATGCTGTTGGGCTCTGGTTGACTCTCTGACTTGTTTGGACACTGAGCTGTGTTAAACCAGTGTGCATTTTCCCACATTTTATATGTAGTAGATACCTTGATGTATGGCACAAGGTACCAATGGATACCCTCCTTATGCTATTCTGGTGGTTTCTAGTGCTATTGTTACAGCCATTTCTTAGTTCCAAAATAGCATCCCATATCCTCCAACTTTCTTTCTAGGTCTTTTCCTGCTTAGGTAAAAGCAGTTATGTACTTGTTTTAGTTTTCTGTTTTCTCCCACCTTGTTCAAAAGGACAACCTTTTACTGTCCAGCCTTTTGCTATGGCTTGCAGTGTGACAGGTGGAACCCTCTGCTTTATCACATAATTAGCTCCCTGTACTTCATACAAGTGGATATGGATTTTGAGAACAAATGATCTTTAGGGCCTGGTAACATTTCCTCAGGCTAGGTTTAAAACCTCCTCACTAATATTTAAGAGTAAAAGCCACAAAGTTTATCTAAACTGTTTCTTTGAAAACTGTTCCTTTAATTTCAGCAGTGTTCTCATCTTCCAGTGAATCTGGGCCTTATTTCTTTCCTGGTCTTCAGTTGCATGCTGAGAATTTATCATTCTCTTTAGTCTGCTTTTCTAGGGCTATTGGAATATCTGAGTGGTGCTAGGGATGCTTGAAAATCCTGAGGTAAGGTATTTTTCCCTTTGATCCTTGTGCTGGCTAAGTTGATGGGCACAATGTCCACATAATTTGAAATAGGAAAGAGTGTGTGGAGGTTTGAGGTGTGAGGTTTTGTAGCTCCTTAAAAAACTGGAAAAATGTATCACTTCCATGGTTACTTGAATGGCAATTTTCTGTCCTCACAATAATGTCTCTTCATTTGGTAAGATCCACGCATCCCGTTTGTCCTGGTAAACAGAAGGCTAATTATTTATCTGTCAACTATATAATTGTTTTATCTTTAAATTTTATTTTATTAGTGGTGGATCAAATAGGCAAACATAGCCTGGAGAACAAATGTTTTGCCTAAAGCAGAAGAGGGAATTACACTAGGACTTCCTACATGGTAGGCTAGTTCTTTAAATAGTACTGTCTTCAACATAAAGTCCTTGTTGAATAGCAATGTAACATGGTTAAAGTCTTAGTCATATCTGTTACCTCATCAAGCAAATAAAAGTGTAATTTTCAGCTGTGATAGCTTTTCTTTTTCTCTTCCCCCCCCTTTTTTTAATATCTTTGAGCTGAAGACATTAGGTGGCTGACAAATTGTACACTTGTTAGATATTTTAAGACAAAAAGCATTTTTTGGAATGACAAGCAATCCATGTGCCTACTAGTGCAGGAAATCACTAAATATGTTGAAGTTTAATTTCTTTTAGCAAAGCAGTTAAAAATCCTTGCCTTCAAGGTATTAAAGCCTCAGTGTTATTTGACTTTGAAAGCAGCTCAAGGTAATGTCTACCTTTAGCTCTGGTTATTTGCATTGTAGCTGTATCAAGAGAACGCAGCAGAATTGAATATCCTTTTAAGTTCCTGCAGTTACATTCAGTGTAGATTTTAATATGTGATTTGACAGTGATCATCTCTGTAAAGAATATTTCAATTGCCAAATTTTATATAGACTATTTTGTGAAAAAACCATGAAAGTCATGGACACTTTCAGCTTTCAGCCACTAGATGGTAGCTAACTACTATCTTCCACTCCTAATTGCCCACAGTAAAAGAATCCTAGTTGCCAAAACTGTGCAATGTAACACTTAACAAAAAAATAATAGAATCATAGAATGCACTGAGTTGGAAGAGACCCATCAGGATAATTGAATCCAACTCCTGCACCTACTCAGAACGCCTCAGGAGTCACACCATGTGCTTGAGAACCTTGTCCAAATGCTTCTTTAACTCTGTCAGGCTGGTGCTGTGACCACTGCCCTGGGAAGCCTGTTGCAGTGTTTAGTCACCCTCTGGGTGAAAAACCTTTCCCTGATATCCAGCCTAATCTTCCTCTTACTCAGCTTCAGGCAATTATCCCCTCGGGTTCTGTCACTTGCCACCACAGAGGAGAGAGCAGTGTCTGCCACTCCTCTTCCCAGCATACTGTGGGGATGGAGCCGTGCAGAACTCCACTGATCTCCAGCCTGATGTTACCCCTTGTGTGAATTTTGATACTGGAACATGAACAAAGTCTTTTGACATTGTGAAATGAACTTTCATAATTCCTAAAATAGTATGACAACTCATTACTTTAGTTTGAAAAGTGTTTCTCTGACACAATTGATTGTGTGCTTCATAGATTTTACTCATCTGCACATCAGTAGTTTACCCCAAATCTGACTTAATGCTTTGCTGGGTGTGGAGCAGAGCCAAGGCTAGCCAGAGACATATGACAGACTAAAATTATTCTTAGAATTCTCAGTTATAATAGAAGATCCTCATTAATGTACAAATTAAATTATTAAAAATTATCCAACTTCACCATGCATCTTGCACTCCTGAAGCATCTGGAGGGGAAACGTGTTCTTCAAATTACAGATCTGATAGTATATCACCAATAAAATAAAGGTAAAAGAGGAGGTTTTTTTAAAAGTTGGTTAAAATCTGCAAGAAAACTTTTCTTTTCCAAATTGTAAAAATGTTTCTACAAGCCAGATCTGATACTGGGATATACAAGGAGCTCTGCCTCAGCAAGAACTGTTCTGGTCAAAAATCTGGAAAAAAAGACCTAGATTATTTGATCTGTTTACATATCCAGTATACACTATCCAATCTAATGCTCTAGTGGATGTAAAGCAAATTCCTAAAGCAGTATTTTTATAGCAGTTTAGGCCAAAATCAGCTAAACTACATTTAAGGCTGGGCATTATTTGTTTTTGTGGCTTATAAGCCAAAGAAGAGGTAGAAGTTATAAGAGTCTGGTGTGTAATTGTTGTCCAAAAGGTTTCTTCTCAGCTGTCTGGGTATGTTGCTTTAATTAAAGTGGCTCTGCTGGAAGTCTGACTTTTGACTCAAGGACAGCAGTGACCTGATGATGGCAGTTAAGCACTGTCTCAACCTCTCCATTATTTTTCGTTTTCTTTTTTATAACTTAATGTGATGGAATTTCACAGGAAGTTAAATTCCATAAACATCAATGATCTTTGAATGACTCTAACCAATATTGGTGTATAATCTAGTACTGTAAATACAGGCTGCCCCAAGGGTTCTGAGGATATATTACAGCTGCAAGGAGAGTTCCTATGTAAGGTAATGATTTGTGATTATTTGATATCAACACATACATGGGTTCCCTTCATGGCTTAGATTAATCCTTGTCATGATTGACAGCCATTTTAATTCTAAAAATGTCACATTCCAAGTTACTTAAATGACTGAGATTTCTGGAGTTCAAAGACTGTTTCTTTTTGCAAATGATAAATGAGCTGACAGAAACACTCTGTGACGCTTGCCATTTACAAACAAGAAGACTAGCTGAAGATGGGCAAGTTGAAAGAAGATTTAACTGCAGGGATCATGAGATTGTGGAGCTTAAAACCCTGAAAGAACCTTGACTTTAGAACATCAGATTTTTGACTTCTTGAGGGAATCTTCTTGGTGGGAACCCGTGAAGGACTTCCCTAGTAGGAAAGAGGGCTGAAGAAAGCTTTGTGACCGGCAAGTGTGACATCACTGGAACACACAGACAGGCCATTCAATGTGCAGAAGGAAGAGGAGACCTTGTAGGAGGCCAGCATGGATGAACACAGAGGATATGAATGCAAACATGCAAGCTTCCTTAGAAGCTTGGGATGAAATAGAATCAGGGCCGCCCAGGAATGGTATAGACACAATGCCTGAGTTCACAGAAATAGAGTTAAGAAGCTCAGCTTGAGTTCAAACTTGTGAGGAGGGCAAAGGGAAATGACAATATCGTTTTTAAGTACACTGACAGCACAAGAAAATGTAGGCCTGCTGCTCAGGGAACAGGAGACTAAGGAGCAAAGAACATGGGAAGGCTGAAGTTTTCAGTGACTTTTAAAATCAGTTTTCATGAGCTGGCTTTGCCCTCTGGCTCTTTTAGACCTTCAAGCATCCTTGCATAGTGAACAAAAATGAGGGATTATCTGTGGTAGCCAAAGGTAGTGTAAGGGAGCACTTAAGCCAATTGGTTGTATAGAAGTCCATGGGGATAGATAATATACACCTGAAGGTCCTGAGAGAGAAAACCAATGTCATTTTGAGGCCCATCTCTCTTCAAAAGGCCATGATGATCTGGGGAGGTTCCTGATACCTAGAAAAGGCAAATGTTACACCTGCCACAGAATCAGTTGGATTGGAAAAGAGCTTTGAGATCATCAAGTCCAACTTATGACTGAACACTGCCGTGTCAACTAGATCATGCCACCCCCACTTAAACACCTCCAGGAACAGTGGCTCCATCACCTCCCTGGGCAGCCCCTCCCAATGTCTAGTCACCCCTTCTGTGAAGAAATTCTTCCCAATGTCCAACCTAAACCTCCCCTAGTGCATCTTAAGACTGTGTCCGCTTGTCTATGAAGAGAAGAAAAGGGAGGATCCTGGGAATGGCACACCAATCATCTGCTCCTGGTACAGTTGTGGGGCAAACTGTTCTGCAAGCCATTCATGGCACATGAAGCACCAAGAAGCTGATTACGAGCTACCATCATAGATTTACAAGTGTCACATTCTTCAGGATCAGCCTGATTGCCCTCTGTGGTGAGATGGATGGCTGTGTAGAAAAATGGGAAGCAGCAGTGGTGGGTACTGAGAGCTCTGCTCGTTTAGCCGCAGGAAGAAAAGGCTAAGGGGAGATCTTCTTGCAGCCTATAACTGTCTAATGAGAGGGTAGAGAGACAACAGAGCTGAACCCTTGATTAATGCTTCATTAAAGTTTGCAGTAATAAGAGCCAACATACACAAACTGGAACGTGGCAGATTTCAGCTAGATGGGAACAGTCTTTATGCTGGATGGTCAAGTTATGTTGGGCACAGAGGGTGCAGAATTTCCACCCTTAGAGATATTAAATCTGCAAACATCTCGAACAACCCATTCTAATTGGATCTGCTCTGAGCAAAAGACTGTCTAGATAACTTTTGGAGATTTAAATGAATTTTTATCATTTTGTGATTCTGTAAGTTATTTGCTATGACTTTATAGCATCTTAGGAAAAAGATCCACGATTTTTGGCTGGTTTTTCAAGAGATTTAAGTAAGGGGTTTTTTCTCCTTATTTTTTTAAAAAGAACTTTTATTGCTGTGGGGTGAAGTTGAGCCGGTTGGGCTGAGCTTTTACTTTAGAAATCACATATCTCATACAAATAAGTATAGAATCAGAGAATGGTTTTGGTTGGAAGGATCATCAAAGATCAACTGGTTCCAACCCCTCTGCCATGGACAGGGACACCTTCCACTAGACCAGATTGTTCAGACCCCCATCCATCCAGCCTTGAACACATCCAGGATTGAGGTATCCACAGCTTCCCTGGGCAACCTGTGCCGGTTCCTCACCACCCTCACAGTGAAGAGCCTGCTGTCCTGCAGTTTAAGGCCATTCCCTCTTGTCCTATCGCTACTATGCCATTGTGAAAAGTCCCTTCAGTCTTTTTTCCAGCCCTCTTTAGGAAAACATAGTTCCTGGAAGGTCTCCCCAGTGCCTGCTCTTGTCCAGACAGAACAGCTCTGGCCTTCTCAGCCTGCCTTCACAAGAGAGCTGCTTCAGTCCTGTAATCAACTTAGCGGCTCTCCTCTGGATTCCTTCCAACAGAATGTAAATAATTAATTCCTCAGTGGTTTGTATATATCCATAGGAATTAACTTTATATGTAATATTTAATAGCGTGTTTAATTTTAAATGATAACCCTGTAAAGGGTTCAGAGACATCTATGGATTTTTACTTTAACCCTAAATGCCATTTTTCAGTCTTTCTCTTTCAAACATGTATGCACTGGATTTTACTACAGTAGGTGGGAAAATGGTTTTTACTCGTGATTTTTGTCAATGCTAAGGTTGTCAAGTGCTTTTAGACATTACTCACATTGATATGAATGGAAGCAGAAATATTTAGGGACATTTTAAGCTAGAAATAGCTGTAAAATGTCTGTTTTCTTGTTACTAATACTGGATAATTAGATTGTTTTTCTTGGCATTTTCAAGAGGACATTGGATTCTGTTCAGTCACTGAAGTGGAAAAAAATTAAAGCTCTTTTAGGAAGAAAAAAACCTAACATTTGCTGAAGAAAAATTTCTGTATTAAGCAACCATTGTACAACTGAAAAATAAGTGTAACCGAACGTTCTTCTGTAAAAGCATGAATAGAAAACTCAGTAATTTACAAGTCTGTAGGTAAAAGATATTTGAAAGTTGCTTGACTGTTGCTGTATGTTTAAACAGTCACCTGTGACAAGGAAACAAAGATGCCTGTTGACACAAGGATTGCTTCAGAAGGCTAAACACAAATCAGAGAAGCAGTTATAAAATTGACTTCTGCAAATACTTATGGTGCCCTTGAGTATGATGAATTGTATCCAGCCGTGTTTGCATGTAAACAGTATCACCTTAACAACACTGTGGTTGGTAGCAGTAACATTCAAGGCCTAATCTGTAGGCAGTAAATTCTGGTGGCTAGAGACCTCCTGTTTCTGTGGTAGTGCAATTTAATTTTCTAGCAATTTGTGTGCACACTAGAACTGAATTTTAAATACAGAGATAAGGTTAATAGGTGCTGGATTTTTTTATGTCCTTACTATATTTTCCAGAGTTATTTTGGCATTCCTACTGAAAGGAAAGAAACAAGGGCAAACAAAACGTTGGGGGGAGTGCAAAATGATGAATGTAGAAGCTTTCCCCATGGATTAGGGATTGCTCCTGAAAAACAGTGCTTGATGCTTATATTGAATAGTACAATGTTTAGAGCTGGAAGAAAGCAACTTTGGAAACGAAGCATTGGCAGAGTGATAAAGGTAAGGAAAACTGAATTTTGAACTAGGTTTAGATGAATAAATACATAATTCGAATAAAGGTGTGTATTGAGGGGGGATGACATAGAAAAAAAGTGTTTTAAAGTAGGCGTAAGTGGATGATGTTAGTCGCACAATTTGTTTTGAAAGGCAAATTTGCACTGGGAGGTGTTTATGCGTTTGGCTAGTGGGGCTTGTATCTTGCCCAGATTGTTGCAATGGTCTGGTAACGGTATAATTTCACAAATGCTATATTAGTACACTAAAGAGTTTGATGTTAGATGTGGCAACAAAACATGGGTTGACTCTGCCATGAAGGAAAATAGAAATGTAACTTCACTTTCCCCATACTTCTAAGATGGGAATAGAATTTTGAAGGCAATACTCAGCATTGAGAAACCACAACAGACTATAGAAGTCATTCAGATACTTAGACTAATTTTAAAAGCTGGTTATTTAAGCAAACTGTTCCTGAGTTAATGCAATGTGATAACACATGGGCAGAGCTCTGATCTTTGAGATTTAAGAGTTAGATAAGGGAATCACCCTAATTCTTATGGCTTGTATTTTTTTGGAAAGAGGAAATAAAAATATTGAAACTTGAAAATTAAAAACTCAGGGTACTTGAAAATATGTGAAATGATGTGCAGTTTACTTTTGAAGGGAAATTCATGAGCAAGGGTTATGTAATAGAAAACATCTTAGCAAATTAAAGGAGAGACAAAGGAATTCCATGCTGGTTAAATAAATTTTGGATAAGTCAGTAAATTAACAATAAAACATTGTTACTTTTTTGACTCTTTCATTATTGAACTTCCCTGTCAATTCTTGCTCATCCATAAGACTTTGATTTCAGCATGTCTAAATTCAGTGATGCACAGTATTCTGACAACAAAATGCATTATTTGCTGGATAAAGAGTGTTCAGAACAAGTTTTATCTTGTGTGCATATGACTTGCATACTAAATATTCTTGCTAACTCTATTCAGGGTGTTTGCATCAGCAGCTACAGTCTGTAATGGAGAAGCTGGCAACAGTCAATAGCTGGTTTCTAAGCCTCTTGTTTCAAAGAATGAACCCCTTGAATCTCTGACTTAAGCTCTTTTAGTACCTCCTGCTTAAATATACGTACTTATTTAGCAGCTATGAAACTTTGAAAAAAATTTAATTTAATCTCAAATTATTTCTTCAGAGTGATGGTGAGAGGTTTATGGGTTTAGGTACATGAAAGATAGATTTAGGAATCTCTACCTTTTCTTGCTTCAGGAGAAGATGTCTATTGAAATTAGTTTCCTGTGCCAAATTTTTAGTAATTAGATATTAGGAATTTTAAGGTTTTATGTAACATAAATCAAGCTATGTGTTGTAACTGGACTAATCATCAGGAAAGGACTTTTCAGTTAATGAGTTTAGCTTTGGACCTTCATCTGTTATGGGATTGTATCATATAACCTTTCTTACTTTCATAACCAAAAGTGGTAAAAGAAACCCAAAACTAAACTTTGGCAGTGTTACCTGTGTTGTTCTTTACATGGAAAACTGAGCTGAAGCTGTACCATAAAATCTTGTACAATCTTTCCAGATATCTAAGTGAGACAGTGTTTATCTCTTGTGAATACTGCATCCTCCTACATCATGGGATATTAGGAAGAGATGTTGATGTATGACCATGATCAGAGTTGCTGATACTTTTCAGGATTTGCATGTCAGTGTTACTGCATGCAACAGCAATTTCTCTTTTACCTACATAAACGATCTTGTGTGTGTTTCAGCATTCTTCTGTCTTCAAATCTTAGTCTTTCAGTGTTCTATGAAATTCTGAATTACATAGAGCTGCCTTTATGTAATATTGGGTAATATTTTTGGTATAGATTCTGTTCAGGCCTATGTACTTCTGTAGTGAATACTGCAGGATTTAAAACTACAAAACTCTTAGGCCATGACCACAATGCTGATTTGAAGTGAGACGTGAGGGTAACTAAAGGGGAAAGGGAAGAATGAGAGGTAGAAAGCTCAGCATTTTCTTCTAATTAATTCTCTGAGATTCCTAATCCTAAGTAAAAAAATCTTAAAAATTCATTCTTTTAGTAGTATGCAAAAGGAAGCTCAGAAGATAGACTGGGAGACAGTTTCCAGCATCGCTTCTTAGTGTTTTAAATACATAAATTAGTGATTTGCTAGTGAAAGCACTGAAGTTAGGTTTCCTCTACTTCTCTGTGTACAATCTAACCACAAAAGTGAGGCAGAAGTCTCTTCTAATGACTGCAACAACTAATGTGCAAGTTTGTGATTAAGCAACACTTCATTTGGGAAGGAAGTTTGTAGAAATGATAACTCATCAAAATGTAGAAGCATGACAGCTTGAATTGTATTGAGTGTTCTTGCATTGCATTGTAGCAACTCTCAGGAAAAAAAATGTGTGGAACTTGCATTAGTAATAGAAATATCCTATATATCAAAACAAATGCCTTCCAGTAGTGACATGTGATAAATACACGTTAAAGTCTTATATTTATCTTCATATTGTATTATTCTTCATAAAACTATAGCTTTACCATTTAGTTAATAGTTTCCTGTTTCTCTAGGCATGGTTCATGAAGTAATTTAAGTTAATTAGACTTTTAAAGTTCAGTGATATCTTAATGAATATTCTTGTTGCTGGACTTAGACAACAAATATTGCATAATATATTTGTTATATGGGCTTGAGACACAGCAATTAAAAAAATTTTAAAAACCAGAAACAAATGTTGGGGCAAGATTGCTCAGTTTGAGAAGAAGGTGCTCAGGATTTCAGCCTATACAAACAGCAACTTGTAGAAGAAATGGAGGCTATGAACAAGTTAAGAGCATCTGTATAGGTGGAGCTGGTGACTTAAAAACCAGTGTAAGATGTAATCTTGTATAGTAATATATCTGAAGCTCTATATTGGAAACACAAGCAGAGTACAAAAGCAGTCTCTCTCTAGTTTAGGTAGAACAAAAGGTTTCTTTCTGTATTAAATAGAAACTAATTGATAGATTATTGGGTTGTATTTTTTTTTAAAGATGCCCTATCAGTTGTGTTCAAGTTACTGGAACCATAGTTTTGAGTATTCTATTGTTATCATCTAGCGTGAATGGAGCTAATTCAGACAAAATGGTTGCTTTTTGCATGTCTAATGAGGAGGAAAGTTTCTGCTCACGTTTAAAAACATTTAGGAAAAGCCAAACCTGTGATGACACTTCACTTTCAGCAAACTGAAGACTGTGTTAGGGTATGAGAGGGGTAAAATAGCACAAAGCCCATGTATGAATTAATCTGCTACTGTGTTCCTCAGACATATCTGTGTGAAGAATAGGATTTTATGTTTGCCTTTTATATGGAAAAATATTTCAAATACATTCAGCATTTATGAAGGCATGGTAGTAGTTATAAGTTTACCAGGTATTTGAAAATTCCTTCAGAAAGTAGGAAAGATATTTACATAAGGGTATAAAGTATATTATGCAGGTCCTTTTGGCTCTGCAAAAGCTTGTGGATAAATCACTTATGCATACTTTATAAAGTTACTAGTTTTCTCCTAATCACCAGGGAAATAAGGATTGAATTTACCACCAATGAAACATCATTCTAAATTTCTTTTGAAAATGAAATTATATTGAATCTTGTAACCCACAAGCACAGTAATACCAGTAACTATTCCAGAAGGCTATTTTGTCTATAATGTAATGAGGTGTGTTACATATGGGATTCTCAATTTAATTAGAAGAGTAGGCTTACTGCTTGAAGAATGGTATAATAGCTATAGTTAAGCACATTTGTAAACACTTGTGTACCTTGAGGCTTGTGGTTTGTTTTACTTCTCATTATATTAAAGAGATAATGTATAAAACCCTAGCTTCCTCCAGCAGCATCTGTCTTTATTAGAGACTGCTTACAATATCTTCCACAAATAACAAAGATCAGTCAGAATCCTGTCTTGACTTGATGGTCATACGTGACTAGACTGAAAAGGTGAGACAAAGGACTTAGGGTGTTGAAGGTAACTTGCAGAATAATGGAGCTGTACATATAAAATACTTATTTTTTTTCTACAAAGCCTTTCAACAAATTAACTTTCTGTACAACATTATTTATGATAGAAATGTTGTGATAAATCTGAAAATGGAACACCAGAAACTGTAAAATTGTAACAAAGGCTGCTTCTAAAATTTTCACTTGAGTGCCATAGAAACATAAATCACAAGTGTGGATTGAGTGTAATAGCCTTTACTTTTAAAAAGAAATTTTAAAGCTTTATTTTTGTCTTCAAATTAGATTGTGAGTTTTTCATTGTCCACTTTGTATTTAATAACAGCAAAATCTCAAGGATGAGAGGGAGGCTAAACGTGCTCGTCTGGATGGCAGACATGATTACTTACTGGATATTGTTGCCTCTTGTGTCAATCTGGAGAAAGCAGAAGTAGAAGATGCTATTCTTGATGGAAACCAGGTAATCTGATGAATTTGAAAGTGAAGCTCATAGTATACTTTGGAACTAATATTACCATTAATTTCTTGGTGAGATAGTTTTCAGACTTCACACCTGAGCTCACTCAAGTCTTCTCCTTGAAAAAATATTTTTCAGCATTTTTAATTAATTTGAACAAAAGTGTCCTTAATTCCAGGACCTATTGTAACAATATTGATTTTTAAATTGATTAGAATTTCTCCTTTCCACTGGTTATAGTTAATATGTTAAAACTTAGGACTGCATTTCATAGTGAAACCACAGTGTGAAGTCTCCCAGTCCTTGAGTAAGCAGCACACAGATGTTCAAGAATCCTGTCCACAGCAGGTTGTGTGTTGTTGTTTCCATAAGGCTGCCACCATTTCTAAGACTCTTGTGATCTAGATCAGCAAATTAAAATAGATAGAAGCTACTTGATGAAACAGAATGGCTTATGTGATCTGACTGTGACTGCATGAGGGCTAATACAAATTCGTATATTGAGACACTGAATAATATCACTTTAAAAAAAACCTAGGTAGATGGAAGTAGATATTTTACTTCCTGACACTAAAGTAAACATGGCCATGGTTTGGGTTTTTATGGTTTGTTTTCTCTTGTGTTCTCTTTCCATCTGCATGCCTTCAATTTATGCATTCCCATTACAGTGCTAATTAATTGTTGAGAAACTGAAGAAGGTCCAGTGGACGACCAGTAAGAAAAAGAGGGACACAGGGCACATGAAGTATGAGATGAGGGAGAAGAAGAGGTTGAGTGGCAGTCAAATAGTAGCCTGCAGCTGCTTGAGGAGTGTTTGCAAAGATGACAGAGCTGAGCTATTCTCAGTGGGAGCAGATGATAACTTCAAAGACAAAGCCACATCTTGCAAAATGGCCACCAAGAGACCCTTCTTCACCAGGAGGGTAATGCAGTATGGGAGTAGGTTACTTCGAGTCAGTTGTGGAATTTCTGTCCTTGGGGTTTTTGAGACTCAGCCTAGGAAACGCTCTAGATGATCTGAGCTGTAGTTGGTGACACAGGAAGCTGTCCTCAAGACCTCCCAGAGGTCCCTTCCAATGTTTCTGTGAGTTCATGAGAGAGCAAATGAGCAGTGCAGAACACTGTCATGCACATTAAAAAGCAGAATTTGTTTCAGCCTTTGTGCATTCTATCTCTAAATGGGTTTCCTGGCAAACTATAGTGCCTGAGAATAGCTGTCAGATGAGGAAAATATTGGCAGTTTCTTCACTTGGAAAGAGAGATGTGTAATAGTTGTTTTGACCTCATCTTGGAGGGCTCAGCCAAGATTTTCTGGAATAGCAGCTCATTATCTTAGTGTAACTGAGGCTTGTTATTAATGGAAGCGGGATAATTGTGACTTTCTTCCAGCTTCTGGTGATCTTCTAGCCCTTTTTCTGCACTAAAAAGCACAAATGGTACCACCTAATGTTTCTGAAGATGAACTTGAAGGAGCCTTTTCTGCTAAAGATAGCTATGTAGTTAGGGACTACATAGAAGAGTGACTAAAATCTAGAAAAATAGTGGATGAGGCCAGGCTTTCAAGTGCTGAGACTTGGATCAGCATATTAGCATAAAGCAACTCAAGTTTCCTCCTCAACCTGTATGGCCTATACATGAGATTTGTGGACTGCACTACCAATACATGCTTCAGTGATGCTTGACAGCAGCCTTGAATTGATGAAGAGCTGTTAAATTTTCTTGATGCTTATAAATACGTAAATAGGCAAAGGCTTCCTCTGTTGCTGTGATATGAAACAAATCAATGACACATTATGATCTCAACATGATTTCAAACAGATAGAGCGCATGAACAGGTTCCTGGCCCCCGGAGGTCTGCGTCATCTGATGTTCTACTACCAAGATGTGGAAGTAATGGATACAGGTAAAGCAACTTAAATTCTCCTGCAATGTGTTACAGTTGTGCTGGGCAAATGTGCAAGGAAAAAGAAAATAGTCAAGTTCTTATAATATGGGACTTAAATCAAGACAGGTTTGGCCACACCAAGGCATTGATCCCTGCTCATGAAATGATGATTGATGAAATTACCAAAGCTTATTGGTGCACCTCTGCATGTTGCTACTATGAAGCAGCAAAGTGCTTCATTGTGAGCTCAGCAGCTCTTGCCTGTGGGAATTTGTTTTTGATAATTAACAGGTAACTTTCACACAAGGTAAGCAGTGACAGATGCCCTTCCTTTCCCCTTCAGTTGTGCCACCTGCTGGCCCTAGAAGCCATCCACATTTCTTGGCACATGACCATCCATCTAGGTGGTCCTGTTTCATGACAAATGCCTTCATGAGGCCCACATTATGGGTAGAAGGGGTGTTAACCCCAGAAGTCCTTTCTGCATGTACCCCCTTTACTGAGTGCCCCCATGTTCCACACTTCTGGGGGAAACCTTCGTTACCCTGGAGGTAGCTCAGTACCCCTGTGACAAGGATATCCTCCTTTTGCCCATGGCTCCTCTCCCAGAGCCTCCAGTGCTGCTGCTGTTGGGACCAGCCAGGTGCTCTGTGACCTCTCAGAGCCTGTGACTGGCTGGTGGGAGCTCACACCACTTGGCTACCCAGGATCTACGTGAACAGCCCTGTAAACATATCTATGCTTAGCTGTATAAATGTGTTTATACATAGGTAAACATATACCTAGATGAATGTACAAATATTGATTTAAATTTCATGCATTTTCAATATATATGTATGCATCCACTTTCTTCAGTATATCTGTATATATTTCAAAGGGATGAAAAGACTATTTAATATGATATAAGCAACTTTAATAAAAAAAGTTTCAATGCGCATAGAAATACAGTGAAATGAAAACACAAATGCAACCACTAATTTAGAAATCTGATGAGCAAGTTGTAACATGCCTGAGATGAAGTGGTGAAAGTATGACAAAGAGAGTGTGAGGCAAGGGTCAAAGCCTAGGCATCTAATGAGTGTTGCCTGTACCCACCAACAAACCAATCAGATCACACTACAGTATGGTATGATTTTGGTAACCTTTGGGGGCTTGGTGCTAAATATGGGCAATATGGAAAGCAGTAGAAAAAAACACATAAGCAAAACCCAAATGAATTCACAGCAAGGCATGCATTGGGTAAATAAACAAAAGTCCCTAGAACATCATGCACAGGAGGAAAAAAAAGTTAAGAAACAAAAGGTAGTGATGGAGAAGACAGTGGTGATTAAATGAGTGGGCTGGAGACTGACTTTGCCCACAGTTGTAGGTGCAGTCACTTGTAATACTGTCAGACAGTAAAACGTCTGCTGTACATTTTCCCTTTGTAGGTTGAGCAGAGTTTGCAAATGAATTATGTGTGTTGATTGTTTAGGGCTGTGATTCACAGGCTGTCAAAGCAAAAATCTCAGTTGTGGTGGTAGCTACTAACTGGTAAAGCTGAGTGAATTTTTGTGGCATCACATGCACCCTCTTGGCAAGGGCACTTACTATGGCCACATCATACCCAAACTGGTTTTCTGACACTGATGGATCAACCAACATTTGTGTTAGGGCAGAAGATGATCCCATAAAGGGAGTGTACAAGGAATTTTGTGTTTCTGCAGAGCAGGAGCTGTATCTCTGAGTTCAGGAAGACCTACTTCAGAGTCCTAAGGTGTCATTTAAAAGTTTGATTTCCTGCAGTGTTTTGAAGATCACTATTCATGTGAATTTTAAAAACCTCCAGCACCCTTTTCAGTAAGAGTACATCTTTTCTAAAGAGACTGCAGGTTATACTACCTACTTCACCTCCACAGATTGTGGGAAAACTCTGATGACTTTTGCTGGTCTTGCCTCTGTAATTACTTGCGGCACTTTGACCCTGGCTGGATGCCAGGCACCCACGAAAGCTGCTCACTCACCTTCCCCTGCTACAGCTGGAGAGAGGAGAGAGAATTTATTGAAGGTTTTATGAATTGAGATAAGGACTGGGAGGAAACACTGCAAGGGCAAAACAGGCTTGACTTGAAGGTACAAGGTGAATTTATTACCAACTAAATCAGAGTAGGATAATGAGAAGCAAAATAAACCCTTTAAAAGCCTTTAAAAACACCTTTTCTTACCCCAACCCCTCCCTCCTTCCCACTGACAGGGCAGGGAGAGAGGGTGTGGGGGTTTTGGTCAGTTCATCACCCAAGGTTTACTTTCACATCTCAGGGAGAGGAGTCCTTCCCCTGTGAGACTGTGGGGTCCCTCCCATGGGAGACAGTTCTCTGTGAACTTCTCCTATGTGGTTCCCATCTCATGAGCAGCAGTCCTCCCAAAACTGCTGCAACATGAGTCCTTCCAAGGGCACACAGTCCTCCCAAAACTGCTGTGGCATGAATCATTCCTCCATAGAGTGCAGTCCTCCAAGGCCAGGCTGCTCCAGCCTGGAACCAGGGCCCCTCTCTCCACCTGGCCTCTCACTGGATCACACCCCCCTCCCAGCATCCACCGCTCCAGCATGGGCACCTCCCCATGTTCTCGCCTCCTCCTTTTCTCTGGCTGGATATAGAGCTGTGCCCTAAATTTTGTTTTGCTTTTCCTCTCAAATTTGTTATCACAGAGGCATTACCACCATCTCGAACTAGCCCAGCCTTGGCCAGCAGCATCTCCATGAGGGATTGGCTCTGCCAGACATGGTGGAAGCTTCCAACAGCTTCTCACAGAAGCACCTCTGTGGCCCCCTCACAACCAAGAGCCATGCAAAACAGAAACATTACTGCAGCATAAGGATAGTGCAAGTTTATTAGCAGGCAATACATCAAATTAATAAAATTTACAGAGTCAGGTCTTTTGCTGGGACAGAGCCCTTGTGGTAATTCTGAGGTATATGAAAATGAGACTTATTCAGAGCTGCAGTGAAAAAGGGAGAGAGAAAGATGATGTGAACAGAAGGATGGGGAGGGAACTTCTGGTGGCCACCTGATCCAAAATAGGGATGCCTGGTGCAGATGGTTATGTACCTGAAAGAAAAAAAAGTGCAGAGAGGTCTATCACTTTTTAGATGTTGTCCTTTAACTGCTGATATCAACAACTTACTTTTTCATCTTCTTATTGTAGTAGTGCCTCACTGAGATGTGTATGCATGCAATTTTACTCTGAGGTAATACTGAAAAGCTAGTAACAAGGTAGCATGAGATATTGTGACCAAAAACATATGAGAAATATTTTACCCCCAAAGACACTGCTTCTTCTTAGTGACCCTTTACAAGTGTTGCCAACAACCTGAACTTGGGAGCAGTGTATTCATGTTGGGGGAAGAAGAAAGGACAAGGAAAACCTTGTAGCTCCATTATTGGTTTTTGTTTGTTTGCTTTCGCCCCAAAGAATCTGCTGTGGCCTCTTTCTCCTTGTTTTCAGAAGCACCCTATTTTTTTTTTTTACTTATGTTTACATATTTCTAGGGAAGGACAGTTGATAATAGCTCCTCTAAGGTAAAATGCATCATGACATTTTCTGATTTCTAATTTTTCTTTTTCAAGCAAGAGAGCATTATCTACAACTGCATGATAGAGCCTATAAAAGGACCTTGTGCCTGAACCATTTTTTAGAGGGAATAGTAAAAGCAAATAAATGAATAGAAATGAAAGGCTTTTGATGCAAGAATGGCAAAATTAGATGAAATATTTCTTACTGTGCCATTAAGACTCTGAATGCTGCATACTTTCTGTGGATAGTTCTGTGAGGTGCCTCCAGCAGACTGAGACTCAGGCACAAATAATGACTGAACTGTTTGTGTAGAAAACTTTTCTTTGAATAAATGATCAATTGGTCTTAATTGTTTATTTGTTTGAATCTGTAGAGTACTTTGGCCTTCCAGGAATAGGAATGAACTCTCATTTGACCAAGAAGAAGAAACTGAAAGTATTTGTGACAGAGGGAAAAGATGTTGCTTTAACTGGTATATGCATTTTCTTCATTAGATCTAGTTTTTCTAAACCAGTCACAACTGAGAATATCTATCAAGTAAGTCAGTGACTGCTCATCTCTGTACATAATCTTGTTTAAAATGTGTTTTTCTGATGGGGCATTTGCTCTCAGCAAATGACAATTTGACAGCTCTTGACATGGAGGAATGAGTAAAAGGACACAAATGGGTTAAATGAAACAGGATGAAAAGGGAGGGGAATGGAAATAAAGATATTATTTTGTGGCAGCAACTTGATGTGTATCATTGATATGAAAAAAGGATACCGAGGAAAAAAATTTAAGACAATCCGTAACAACAGAATAATTAGTCAATACCTAAATACTAAGGTGTTAAATAAAAAAAAAAATCTAGCAAATTAATTTGAAACCAAAAATTATTTTACTTTTGAGAGTGTATATGTAAATTGTATATAACTAAGTTTTTACTGGTGAAAGATCCCTTGTATTGTGTCCCTTTTACAGGAAGTACATTTTAACATGATGGATATAGGTCGAGATGGCTTATTGAAAAGTGTTGAGCATTTGATATCAGAAATATTCATTCCAGCCTTACAGACTATGGACCATGGCTTGGTTGAACCTCAGCAAGTTCCCAATATTAAGCAGGACTTCCTTCGTGCCCTTGAAGGGTTTGTTAGTGTCCTATCAGGAACTCAGCAAAGTCTGTTGGAAAAGGTAGTATGTTCATGTGGGAAATAAAGTGAGCTAGCTGTAGAATGTCTCTAGCTCTGGACCTTTTGAATTAACTGCAGTTGTAGATTACTCATAAAATTTGCTTTTGTTAAATTGGAGAATAATCCAACACTTCTGTTTATTGTCATCAGTAACTTCAATCTGTGGTTTTAATAGTTCTATAGGTGCTTCTGTTCTTGTTTATTCTGGGGCCAGTTCTTTAGAGCTATTAACTTCTTGACTCCCTAATGGCTGTGGTCACTCTTAAATGTTGAATAATTAATGTATGACAAACTTAGTTTCTACTCAGCTTTTGTGAAGGAAAGGGTATGAGAGCACAGCTGCCTGGTTGGTGAATTCTTCAGATTCTGGATTCTAGAATTTTCCACTTCTAGCTCAAGTTTAATTTAGACTGAGCTGGGAATAAGAAGTGAGATACCCCAAGGAGGGCAATGAGTTAGTCTTTAAACTTCCTAGATTATTTGTCATGAACATTCAGCATTTAATTTTTTTTTTTTAACTTATATTTTAGGTCAGCCTGAAGAAATGTGAAACATATGACCTTAAAACTCTAAGAGGACCTTCAGATTACTTGATGGTTGCTGACAGCATGGAGGCTCTTGAAAAAATAGAAGCCTGCATGAGAGACTGGACCAAACAAATTGAACAGGTGATACATGGGACAAATGTGAATATAACCTCTGCATCTTGGCAGATGAGTTTAATCCTGTTGGTGTTACAGCTGCCTTTCTGTAAATTTGGATAAGTTCAATCTCTTTATTTTAAAGTACTATTGGTATATTTTTTGTGCTTTTACTTCTCAATGGAAATGTTGCTGAGAGCTTTTTCCATCTGCTTGTTAATATGGGATACGCAGTTTGGGAAGCTTAGTCCCCTGTCTTTGATAATTCCCTGTTAATAAACTACAAAACAGTTAGTAGTTCCCAGTGGATTTAATGAAAACAAAAAGAACACAGAAATTGAGTGAACACTGTTCTCAGTGGTCAAATTTGTACTTTGAAACATGCTTTGCTGGTGATTTGCAGAAAATGTAGCTGTCTGTAACAGTGCTCTTGGAACAGAAGGAACAGAATCTCTTTAAGTTGGAAATGAAAGGACCAAGCAAAATCAAATTTCTTATATGAGGTGGAGGCTAAGTTAAGTAATTTATCAGGCAAGGTTAATACCACTTGTAAAAGAAGAATCAATCCATGCTTCCTCTGCAGATAAAAAATATGAGCATCACTCACATTACTTTATGATAAAAGGTTCTTGCAGAAAATGACCAGTTGAGAAAAGAAGCAGATGACCTTGGACCACGAGCAGAGCTTGATTATTGGAAAAAGAAATTGTCAAAATTCCACTACCTTATGGAGCAGCTGAAGAGCCCAGATGTGAAGGCAGTGCTTGGAGTGCTCACTGCTGCTAAATCCAAACTGCTGAAGGTTTTTATTTTAAATTATGACAGATATAAATACTAGAAATGCTCTTTATACCCTAGCTCATTTCGATAATGTATGTAACAATACTGGTGGGGAAAACATTGAAACATTTCTGGCTTTTGTTTTTCTTCTCTATTCCTTAGCTTTAGTAGATAAAGTTTAAATCTAGTTCAATTTATTGAAAAAGACTGGGAATCCCCTCAGTATAAAGACTGATAATTTACTTCATCCACATGGCTCAACAGAAATAAATAATTTAAAATAATTGTAAAGTTGATTATTAAACCAGAATATTGAATTAATGAGCTGGAAATTTAATGACAAAAAAATGAATCTCCCCACTTTTAAGCCTTATTTTTATGTTGCTACAGTGCCTGTCAAAATTGTTTGTGGAATCATAACTTACATTGACTAACAAATTTAAAGTCCCATCACCAACAGAAAATAAGTAAATAAAACAAAAAATCTTGTCTCATGAAAATGAGATGTGGAACAAGTCCATAATTATACATCCACAACTCATATTTTACAGCACCTTGACTGCACATTACCACTGACTATTTAGCTGAGTGGTCTAAACCAACTGTTGATCACACCCAAGTTACTGAAACAGGACAAGGACCCCATCTTGGGTGAACAAGTATAATTCTGATGTAAAAGATCCGTGCTTTCAAATGTGTTTAGAAGCTAATGACAAACTAAAATTATCTCAAAACATTTTTTTCCAAAATGCACACTTTTATTTCTTTTTCAACTTTTTGTTCTTAGAAGTGGCGAGCATTGGATATTCGCATCACAGACGCAGCAAATGAAGCTAAAGATAATGTGAAGTATCTGTATTCTCTGGAAAAATATTATGACCCATTATACAATAGTGATCCTGTAAGGAGAACTTTTAAATTCTCAACATAAATGTATTGAGACAAGCAACATGAATATAGTCTGTAGGATGGGTTTGAAAATGAAACAAAAAATTATACAAATGCAACTCCAGTTTGAGATTTTGTGCAATTGCGGTAAAAGTGGATTAATGGGAATTTCTGGCTACAAAATAAAGTACTTGTTATTTTCACACCATAATAGCTGTAAAGCTTTAGTTGTGTTGAACAGACTTGATTCTGTGCTATGGGAGAAGGTGAATTCCTTAAGATTAAAAAAAAAGAAAAGTAAACCTAATGCTATGATAAAGACAAACTTTTGTATTTGTTTTGGTGGCCAAGTAATGGTTAGACTAACATTTATAGGACAATTTTCAGCTTCTTGGGTTGGGAAAAGATAAATAGGATTATGTAAATATTAAGACAAAATTATAAATCACCTTCTCATACTCTAGTATGAAAATGCGTAGGATCATGCAAGCATAACATGCAATAAACAAAACCAGCCAGCCTAAAGTACAGGACTGGAGGAGTCTCCCTGTCCCATTATCTGCTAAAATAGGTGGCAAATAATTGCTTTTATTAAAACTGGTTTTGAAACTGACTGTATGTATCTTGCTAGTCAAAAAAAAATGACTGGTAGCCATGAAGACTCAAAACTTTGACCCATCCTGGCTTCCTCTCTCTCTGAAACTTCTCCCAAAACCAAATTGTTTCCAAAGAGTGCTCTGGGCAACCATGTTTGTTTCTGTTTACTGGGTGATATTAGAACAGTGTGTTCTTTCAGTGTTTGCAATCTATTTGAGTTTCTCTATTGAAAGGTTATTGGGTTATGATGCCTATAAAAACAGAAAAAATCTTGGTGAAGGGGTTATCTTTACATGCAAGCTTACATCAGGTTTAGCAACTGAGCATATAAACTTTTTTTTGTAAAAAAAGATCTTTTGCAGAGGGGTTTACTTCTACCAAATCTCACTTGTTGATCTGAATTTTTCCAGCCAAGAATCCAGTGTAAATTTTTCCCCAAAATTAAATTGTAGAACTTGGGGAATGATGTAGGACAGGCAGCTCTGCAGGACAGGTGCAGGTAGACAGGGATAGAACCGTTCCAAAGACCATGTTCATAATTCTCCTGCATTCAGTAATTAGGGGTTATGATATTGTGGGGTAATAGAGGTACTGAGCATGGTTCAAACTGTGTGTTCCTTTCCAGGTGTCCATGCTGGATGCTATTCCAGGACTCATAAATGCAATTAAAATGATTCAGAGTATCTCTCAGTATTATAACACTTCTGAAAAGATCTCCTCACTGTTTGTAAAGGTTGGTGCCTAGCAGGAAAAGAAATATTCCCAGATTGTTTTCTGTGTTGTTGCTTGAATTCAAGAGAAAACACAAAGGAACCAAGCAATTGGGGAGGCAGCACTTCAGTCACTTTAATGCTGCTTTTCAAACATAAAAAGAATTGGAAATAGTGATAAACTACTTCAAATTTAGGACTTTTTTGTCCTACATTTAGGCAATTTAGTTTAGGAATTTATTGTTACAATTTTTTGCCTGTTATCAATGGGATTTTTTTGTAGAACCAAGCATGTTAATTCGTATTGCCCTTAAACCTCCACATGTTTGCAAAAAGAAGAAAATGGATCCAAAGGACAACCTATTCTTTACTATTTATACTCTCATGGGCTCTTGATTTTACATTGGCTTTCAGACCAAACAAAGATTTATGGCTTTACAGCTTTCAATGCTATCTCAAGGTTGGTACAAGATGTGTAGGTTTAGGAGGAGCACAGTTAACTGGTAACATTTTTGTTATGTCACGTTCTGGAGGCTGGGTGTTGCAAGGAAGACACCCTGTCGATGTGGCTGGTATTTGGTATTGCTATTTGTCAGGCTTTAGGTCAGCAGACTCAGAGGAATGGGAGAGAGATAATGGCAAGACCTGCTTTGTCTTGGAATGCTGTTTTTTTCACAAAGTTAAAACTGCTTTTAGGTGACCAATCAGATGATCACAGCGTGTAAATCTTATATAGCAAACAATGGCACAGCCACCATCTGGAATCAACCACAGGAGAGAGTTGTGGAAAAGCTACAGGCAGCTATTAGACTTAAACAGGTAAGTGGGAAGAACATATAGAAAACAGATTATAGGATGATGTTAGGAGGGCAGCAATAGGAAAATTTTATTTGAGAAAGCACTGTTATAGTATCATGGATATTTTTGCCCCCCATGTCTGGGAGGAATGATTAGGAGGACTCCATCTTATAAGAAGGCTAAATAATTACTTTATTATACTATATTATTCTATATTATATTAGACTATATTAGGTTACATCTAAACTGAATCTGCCAAGCACTCAACTGCACTCCACTGCACAGAATCTTGTGACTGTCAGCCGACAGTCCCGACACACACACACACACTTGGCCCTGATAGGCCAAGGAAACAAAACACCATCACTTTGGGTAAACAATCTCCATATTGCATCCTACTTTTGCACAAACACAGGCACAGCAAATGAGATAAGAATTGTTTTTCTTTCTCTGAGGTTCAGAGAATGTGAAACCCAGAAATATTCTTGGGAAGAATTGTGCCTTGTTTTTCTCTTTGAAGAGAAATGTGGCTACAGTCATAGTGAAGAAAAATGAGTTAACTGAAAAATATCCACTGGAACTGGAATGTTTATGCTAGAGCTAAAGGAATGTAGTCTGTCGTCTGTTGATCTTCTGGAAACAGAATTTTGATGCTTAGTCTATCTTAACTATGCTTATAAGAGAATTGCTTGGATTTTTCATGCCTATGTTTCTCTATGTAGTGTCTTCTCACTTGATGTGGAGAGTTATAAAATAGAAATTAAAACAAGGAGAGTTACTGAACTGAATATATTCCAAAGATGTTGACAAGCTATACATTTAGAAAGGGCAGGGCAATTTAGTGAACTGAGAAGAATCCAGCTGTTCAGTTGACCTAGACTTGTTAGAAAGATAGCCTTTGTTTGTTTTTTTTTTTGAATACACTTCTGTGATAATTTTTTAATTTTATTTTTCTTTGTTCTTTTTTTCGCCTAAAGCGTAGTATTATAGGATAATTTGGCTTGGAAGGGTCCTCAGCAGGTATCTAGTTCAACCTTCTGTTCAAAGCCAAAGCAGGGGCAGTATGAGATCAAAACTGGTTTCCCAATCCGTTATCCAGTTGTGTCTTGAAGTTCTCCAAGGATAGAGAGATTGCACAGCCTTTTTGGGCATCCTATTTCACTGTTTGACTGTCCTTGGGATGAAATATTCTCTCCTTATATCCAGTCAGAACCTCATCCATTTCAATTTTTGCCCTTTGCTTCTTGGCTTTCTGTCCATGTGTTACTCTGAAGAAGAGCCTGACTCTCTTTTTCATGATCTCCCTGTACTTATTGGAAGCTTCGTATAGGCTTTCTGCATTTTTTTTTCATTCCCAATATGTGCTTGCAGGACTAGAACTTTATCCTAATACCTCCTGAAGCAACAAATCTTGCCTAGTTTGCATAAATTAGTGTAAATTTGTATGACATCTCACCATCAACAATGAGCACTAAACTTGTCTTTTTCTATCAAATTGTCCAGTTGCTGCATGAAAATATGTAGTAAAATTAGGTATTCATTTGAGTCTTTTTAGTTCCAGAAACTTTCAGAAAATCAGTAGATTAAAACTTAAAATTTGAATCACGAACAACATAGCAAAATCTAGACCCTTTGTATTGATATCTCCAAGTGAGTTTATTCATACATAAATGTGATAAAAAAAATGAAAATTTTATTATAAAGAGAGCCACTATTGAAAGAAACCATTTCAAGCAAATCTGTTGACTAAGTACTTTGACTTTGGGACGAATTTAGCAAGTTTGGAGTAAGGTTTATGCCTTGTTATGAATTCAGAATGAAAAGTGGATGCTGCTATGAAGCAGCATTAAAACTTCGGGACGTAATTTGTTTTTGAAAGGGATTTTTGAACCTTGATTACTCAGTAAAACTGCTCAGCATGCAAACATTTTCAATCTCTGGAAACTGGGTTGTTATCTTGGTTATTCAGTAAACACATCAAACCCTGCTATGAAATGGAGGGAACAGAATTTCATGCTAGCTAAGGATATGTACAAATACATACATGTGCAGTTTGGTCATTTGATGAAGTATGTAATCCTGTAATGGCATTGATGGGTTAGTTTGCAGAGGTAAATTCTGTTACTCTCTTTATAGTGTTCATAATTGTTTATTGATGAAACTTCTACTTGCAATCAGGTTAGGATAATACCTACCTTTGTAAATTTTGTTCTAGCTAAAGACAGTGCCTTTTGTTATATGCTTGACATTCTTTAAAATTCTTTGTTTTAAGGAGTATCAAAATTGCTTCCACAAGGTAAAAGAGATTTTGGAACAAAATCCAGCTGAAAGACAATTTGATTTTAGTGAGATGTATATATTTGGAAAATTTGAAGCCTTTCATCGTCGTCTGGTAAAGATAATAGATGTTTTCAATACTATGAGAACCTACTCAGTTCTACAGGAATCTAAAATAGAGGGATTGGAAGGAATGATCACAAAATATCAGGTACACATTAGATTTTGTATATTGTGTCAGTCTAACTTGAACCTTTATGAGAAAATTATGAAAATTAGGAAAGTGTTTATTGAGAGAAAAATTAACTCTTTAATTTTGCTAAAATTATTGGGTGATAGCAATGTAAATATGTGATTACGGGGAAATGAGCAGACAAGATGAAAGAAAAGGTTCCAGTGGACATGTGAAAGAAGTTTGCTAAAATCAAAGCTGATTGAAAAAAGCAACAAAGTGGGGTGACTTTGTAACAGGAGTAATGGGAGCATGGTTTTATGCTGTGATCATGAGAAAAAGTGAGAAGTTGTACATTTTCATCTCAAATGTTGGGCTAGCTGTGAGTGCCCCTTTGTTCATTGGTATTACTATGCAGTTTTCTTTCTTTTTTTTTTTTTTTTTAGAGAAGTGTGACTTGAGCAACAAGGACATCTTTTAAGAATATATATATATATATATATGTTGTGTTCTTTTCCTTCCTTTCTCAGATAGCTTTCTTTCCTACCAAATGGAGTCTTTCTTGCTTTTACTGAGCCTGAGTTAGCTTACTTTTTTGTGTAACTTTATTAGTGCAGTACCATAATTATGGCACCTGTAAATATTAAAATAAATCAGAAGGTTTCAATGTGTGGACTTTGTAGACCGATTTTTGAGATCACATATGAGTCAGTGGCTGTACAGGCAAATATGTCATTCTAGTTTGCTTTACTCTGTCCTTTGCCTTTTTGTTATGGTCAGGAGTCAAACAGTTTGCTTTAGTGAAATAAGTGTAGTGTAAAATATGGCCATTCCGTGGTCCTTCATGGTTTGATTTTCTCCCTCTGTAGTCTGGGGTTTTGATTCCTTGAATACATCCTTCACAGTAGCCAGTTTTCTGCTTTTTTCTGTTCTACAGTCTTCTGAGAGCTAGCCGGGGCACAGCTGTAAGGGATAGCTTAGTCCAAGACTCTTCCATATGGGCAGGACAGGTGTGGACTGCTCTAAATTTTGTTTCCAATAGCTGCTCTCCCAAGCTGTACCACCAGGCTTCTCAGCAACACAGGTTGTTGAGAATTTTCAGGTCATGCCAAGGTAGGCTTTTGGTAGGCTGGAACACAGGAGTCTGATTTGTTTGGGGCATTTGTGTCTGAAAAGCTGCCACCAGTGACCATCAGCCCAGGCTGTGATGCAAGCTTTATAGAGATACACCTCATTGTCTGTTGCAAGTCCTTAAACAAGAACTTTGTGTGAGACCCAGCTCAAGTCGATTTTGTTTCAGGATGAAGGATGCTTAGGTAAAAAAAAGCTAAGTGGAAGGTTCTGCATAGGTTGTATAAAGAGCAGAAAAGTGATCACACTTCTTTTTAAAGTGACAAAATTGAGGTACTGAAGTATTTGACTGGACTATAGCTGTAGTTAGTATGTGACTGATTGTATGTCTTAAATTTTTTTTACAATAGGAGTTAACTATTTTGCTGTTCTTTATGCTTTAACACTTAGTCCCTATCTAGGATTTGCTTGTTGTTCAAGGAACAAATGGAATTTTTATTCACAGCAATGCAATGAAACTGAATTTCAGTTTACTTACGACAAAATGATGCAAGTCAGCTGAGCTGGAAATATGCTGAGTTTCATAGTTATACTGTAGTGAACTACTAGGATGTTGAACAGTATCTGATCATTAGAAATCCTTTACCTGTGTGTACACCTCAAGGGAGATGCTGATTAAGATACACTTACATGTGTGTAGACATCAACTGTGTAACAGAAGCCAGGAATACTAAGTTGTGGGCTGGTGATGTGCTACATCTCACTGTGCTTTTTTAATAATCTATTTATATATAGAATCAGCTGTTTAAAGGACTTGGAAAATAATGATGTGAAAATATTTTTCTCTTTCTGAACTTCAAGTTTTTTATAAAAATGTACTTTTGCATGACAGAATGTTTAATAAGTAAAAAAATGTCTTTGATGGAAAGCAAGTCTGAATTTTCTGTCAGTTTGAATTGACTTAAAGCAGAATTAAATAATACAAATGAAATTTGAGCAGACATTACACCAACTTGATTCCTGCAAATATTTCTTTTAAGGGGTTTGCTTATATTGCTCAGTAAGTACTGGGAGCTACTAGCAAAGGTAAAATGTGAATGTGCACAGCCTCTTGTGCTAAATGTTTGGTGTGGTAAGTCTTTTTCATGAGGCATTTTTTGGTAATAACTTTCTTTTTCTGTGAAATTGTTTAGAGCATTGTCGACAACATGAAGAATAAGCATTATGATTTCTTGGATCAGCGGAAGACTGATTTTGACCAAGACTATGAAGAGTTTTGCAGAGACATAAATGATCTTCATGTAGGTTTATGATAAAATGATACAAAATAATTTAATTTATTGAGGAATCCTTATTATCTGCTCTGAGTTACCACAAAAAATATGCAAATGTCAAAGTTTGTATTCTGAAATTGAAAAATTATTCCAATATATTTCCACTTTGAAGCTTCCATTTAATATCTTTCAGACTAGTTTAATGGAATGGGCCATTGAGGGCCTCCAACAAAAGGATTTTTCATTACTGTATGCTGGCAAGAATAACAAAAATGGGTGATTTCATTGAGTGAATAGGAGCGTAGTACAAATAAGTCAGATAATTAACTTTCCAATAGTTCTGAAATCACAAGTTGGGAAAATAAAAGGATATATGCAGAAGAGAAAAAAAAAATGCTTGTCTTGCTTTGGTTGCCAGAGAGGTAAGCAGGCATTCTTTGATGCCTCTCAACATGGTGAAACATTGGAGGGTACAGAAGCTTTTGCTGGTTGCAGAGCCACAGAGGGAACTTGGAAAGAAAATGCCTTGCAAGTTGGCTGTGTTTTGTTTAATTATTGTGGGAAAAAATAAAGGGAAAAATAATACTTATTGAGATTAGTTTCACATAAACAAATTATCTTCTAATACATTGCATGTTAAACCCTGTCAAATAATACTTGGCATATTTGATGTGTGTTTTAGGGACTTATCTGATGTAGAATTATTTACTCTTCTTCAGGATCAATTAAGGAAGTTCATGGACATCACCTTTGAAAGTATTCTGAACACTGAAAGGGCACTGAGCACATTGCAGAAATTTGAAAGGTAAGATGTCCTATTTAGATTGCTGAAACTCTGCCAGGCAATGGAAATAGAATGCTGGGGATGGTGGAAAGGGCAGGGGGAGGGAGGAAGAGCAGAGCAGGAGGCATTTTCTTAAATACAAACAAAACCAAACTCAACCTCTTTACTCTCAGCTGTTCAGCCCTGTTAAGAGTTGTCTTAGTAGCTTGAATGAATAAAAGCTATATTTTTTTGTATCAGCAACTGCAAAATATAAGGGACTTTGAACTTCATCTTTCAAAATTAGCTTAAGTACAGGAAAACTTTGTCTGTTAGCATATTTGCTTTAGCTTTGTGCTCGAACAATGGCATTAAATTTGTCAGCACAATGCAGTTAGAAGAGAGCAAAATGCTTTTATTAAGAAACAGTGAAATTTGTCTTTATAAATTAACATTGTTGTAAAACAGCCTCACTCTTTATTCTGTCAGTTTTTGTATTATAATCTGTTTAACAGAATAGACAGCTAGTGAATTGGTTACAGTTTGCTGCACATAATTTCAGCCCAGTGTTTGAAAACAGTGACAAAACAGAAAATGTGTAGGCTTACTTGGAAACTTTTATCATCTGGTCTAAATCTTTGTTGCTTGGATTCAGGTTGTGACAGCATTTGTTCAAGCTGAAAACTCTGCTGCCAAAGTAGTTATTTTCTAAAGCATGCAAGGGAATCTGGAACAACTGTTTTCCAACAATGCATTAGAAGGATTTCAAAAGTGTTGAAGGAGTTTTTTCATTATTTTTCTAAGCAGGTTGCAAATCCCAAATCTTGGCATTGATGAAAAGTATCAGAAAATATTTCAAAACTATGGCCATGACATAGAAACGGTCTGTAAGATCTACACTAGGCACAAGAAGGACCCTCCACTGGCTCGTAATCTGCCTCCAATAGCTGGCAAGATCTTGTGGGCGCGTCATCTGTTCCATAGGATCAAGGAGCCCATGGAGACTTTCCAGAGACATCCAGCAGTTCTACAAACACCAGATGGCAAGAGCATAATCCACAATTACAACAAAGTAGCAAAAGTTCTTATGAAATTTGAGGTGATCTACCACAGGGAATGGCTTCAGCAGGTAAGCCAGCTGATTTTGATTAAAGGTATTCCTTAAAGAAAAAAATAAAAAATGGTGTAATCCCTGGTCAGCAGCAGTAGTCAGGCATGCTTAACCTGATTTATGATGACTCTCAAGTGAGGGATGGAATAAAAAAGTTATTTTAGAAGAAAGTGTTCCTGTTAAAAAATAGGGCCTGTAGTACTTGTAGCTGATTTTAGGGACAACTGAAAGACCTTTCATTATAACTAAGAAGTTAGGAAAAAACCATGTAATGACTATCCAGTGGTAGGCTTAGCTGCTCCTCTGTCTCTGCCACATTCTTCTGACTGGTGCAAGATCATTATGTGTGGGAAGAGGAGTTTTGCCAGCTGGTTGGCCAAAAGTGAAAGCAGACACAGAGGTTTCCTCTGCCCTGGATAAAACGAATTTTGAGTGATAATCCCTAGGTTCACTCTCTAAATATACATGTAAATAGCATCCAGTCTGAACAGGTAACATCATACTCAGTGCACAAGTGAGCCAGTTGTGGGTTAATCCTAATAGGCAGCTAAGCACCACATAAATGCTCATTCACTTCCCTCCATGCACCCCCAGTGAGACAGAGAAGAGGAAAGGAAAAGCAAAAGCAAGAAAAGTCATGGGTCAAGGTAAGTTGTTTAGTTAGTGAAGGAGAAATGGAGAAAGAAAAGGGCTGCAGAGGCAATTTCTCACCATCTCCCAGTCAAACAATGTCTAACCAATTCCAGAGCAGAGGGTGGCTAACCCCTTCAACCCCTGCCTTTCCCTTTTTATTGCTGAGCATGATGTTATATGGCAAGGAATATCCTTTTGTTATTTCATGACATCTGCCTGGTTTTGTCCCCTCACAGCCTCTTTTGCACCCTTCATCCCCACTCCCAACCTATTCACTGTGTGGACAGAGTGAGAACAAGAGGAGGCCTTGATGCTGTGCAAGCACTGCTCAACTGAACCATCCGTGTGTTATCAGCTTTGTTTTGATAACAAATCTGATGACACCACATAAGCTGCTATGAAGGAAATTAAATGCTAACAGAGCAAATTAACCCAATCAGAACCAGTACAAAGTAATTTCATTTCCTACTGACAATTTTGGGATGCATGTGTGTGGGGGAAGGGGCAGGTGAGGCCTTGCCCTGGCGAGGCAGCGTACCTTACCCCTAGAGCCTGTATCCCAGCCCTGCAGCACCTGCCAATCCCTGGCACACCGGAGGTACTGATCCACATCCACCTCTGGGGCCCCTAACCCAGCTCCTGAGTGGCCAAATGACTGGAAGTCCCACCCAGGGGAAGGGCCCTAGGAAGGCCAAAGGGTGTTTAAAGCTGAATATGAGGCTATCTGATGTTTTGACTCTGCCTTCTCTTGGAATTTCTGTCTGAACACTGCTGGAACCCAGGAATTGATGGCTACATGTGTGCTATTCTATATATTTTCTGTCTTTCTTTATCTTTCTTCTAATTCCCTCTTGGAATTTTTGGAGTAACTTAAAATCAAGTGGGCTTAGAGTTTGTTAAGTTGAATGGGCCAAGTTAATACTTTAAGAAGTATTTTATGTTGACTGAATATGGTACTAAACCTTTTGCCAAAGTTCTGTGATTTTCTAAAGTTGCCAGTAAGGTTTTTTGCTGTTTTGATCTCTTGAGAATACCTGGTTGGTGTTTCTCCCATGTGTGTAACTCTGGGTACGTGAACAACCATACACCCTTTTTACATGTCTCGTTGAATGAGTTGTTTGGGGCCTTACAGGCAGAATACTTGGTAGCCTGAATATTCTTCAGAGAGCATGGTTTACCTTAAATTCAAAATCTCCTTTGACTCATTTTACTCTCTTGGGTTTTGTACATAGAACCTCTGACTACCTTTATATGGTCAGATGGCTTCTGCAGGGGTTACTTTAAAGCCTTGAAATCTCTGCAAGTTTCTACTATTGTTTTGGCATATTTTTCACCTCCAGTTTCTTTGTTGCCTTGTCCAAAAACATCTTATAGAAAAATTGGCCTTAACCTTACAAAGCTGAAAAAGAAGGGTCAGTACCTCCAGATTGTGGTTTTGAAGGCAGTGTGATGCTTGTCAATGCATTTGCCGGTTGTTTTTGGAACTCAGGCCTAGCTTTTGCACACTGTGGAAATCTCTGGTGCTGATAAACATCAATCTTCTTGAAGGTAGTCTTAGACCAGATCTGGGACCAGAGGTACCACCTGCCTTTTCTCCAGTCTGAATATATAAGGTTTCCCCCATCCCTCCTTTTCCACACTTGCATTTGACATGTGATGTGAAGTGTAGTTGAAAGAGTCACCAGATTTGATTGTCTGATACTGTAAGTGGGAATATTTTGTATCAATTTGGTATAGTAAACTAGGAGAAATGATTGCAATATTAGAGTACATAAAATATGCTGTATTGAGACTTAGTGCTGAATATATATTATTGATGATTAATCTGAAATTGAGTGCAAACTGGGAATCAAGGAACCTGAACAGTAGCACCTCAATTGTTGTTTCATTATACGTTACGGCTCAGGAGCATACTATCCTAAATTGGCACCATTAACCAGCCATAGTTGGTCCTGCTTCTAGGCAGTAATGGAAACTGCTGCTTTACTTAGACAGGTTTTTAACTTTAGTGCTTATTCTGCTAGCATAGAAAGTTCATATGTTTTCATGTACTCTTCATAGAGAGTTGGTGCATAGCCCTTATGTTTTATGGAATGAATTGTAATGCTTCAGGAAGCCTTCTGCATTTGTTTAGTGTTTCTATCTTGGACTCAGTTTCTTTTTTGATTCCAGTACTGAGCTGAAATCATTCAAAGTATACTGATGATAGTTTTCACTGCCTTGCCACATCTGTAAAGACTAAGGAGAATGTATGATTCTTGTGGGGCTACATCTTTGGCTAGATGATCCTAGTGATCAGATTTTTTGACATGTACTGTGCCTTGATGGAACAGTCAAGTACATTTGCTTTTCATCTTTTCTGAAATAACTATAACATCCCAGGCATCTCCCCTGAAGTGGTGCCTTCCTTTATGATGCCCAAATCATCTGAGTTCTGAATCTGATCTGTGCTAATCTGCACTGATCTGTTGTTACCTGTCTGTTTTCTCCTATAGCAGTCAAATCACACTTGGCAGCTATATAAACTTCCTGAGCCTTCTCCAACTTTATACCCATTAAGTGGGAACAAAGAGAGGTGGGTTTCAACAATATTTCAAGTTTGAAACATGCACACATGAATTGAAAAGACATGAAAAGTATATTCACTTTAACACACGTGCACTAGTCTACCAGGTACGGCAAAAAAAATGTGACTACTGCTCTGTAGTCTCTTTCAGGCAAGAAAAGTGCACACGGGTGTGGATGTGAGTGCCACAGAACACAAGGTGGAGCTCCTGCTCTACACCTGAACAAAAGAAAAACACGAGAGGGGCAAGTGTCCTGTGGGGAATACAAATCCAACAGAAATAGGGCTCCAGCTCCTACTACTTTTTATTCTTCTGTACAATGTAAATGTTAAGCTTAGTGTCACTTTCTGAGATTTCTGAACATTTTTGCCCCTATTTTTTCTACTTGTTAATGGTTAACATCATGTTAATTCAAGGGGTTTTTTAATGGCAATTTTTTTTTTCGCTGTAGCAAACGGTGTTTAACTTGGACATATCAAAATAATAAAATACCTGGAATTGTAAAAGTTACTATAATTTTTGGCAGTGTAAGATTTGTACCTTCAATGTACCCCTTATTTCCATTGCCATTTTCTGTTACCTTAACAATGAAAACTGAATGAGAAGAAAACATAAATGGGAGAGGAAGACTTGAGAGTGGGAATAATGAGCATGAAGCTCAGAAATGAGTACAGTAGAATTTGCTGTTGAACTTTACAGAAAAAAAACAGCTTCTCTTTAAAGCCATTGAAATTTTTTGTTTCTTGGAAGACTGATGATAGTGGATAGAGCATGACATCTTCATTCACAAAAATTGATTAGATTATTTCTTGAAAAATGCTGTGTAAAATGTCTTGATAGTACATAATATTGCTGAAGCAAGGAGTATGCTCCACTGTATTTTAGACATTGAAAGGTCGTGCAAATTTTCTGTGTTCCATAGAAAAAGAAAAAAGTGCACTGAAAGATATCAATGGGTTCTGAAACTATGGCGTAGAAATAAGCTCCATCTCAATGTAATGTGGTACATGAAATTTGAGGAGTGAATAAAGAACAATAAAGTTACGTCAACCAAGAACAACTGGAAAATAAGAATAGCAGCAAAGTTTTTAACGTAGGAAAAATTAGCCTGCCTAAGGCAGGATTGCTTTTTGGTGTCAGCCAAATTTTCAGTGTGTGGTGGTCTAAGGAATGTTGTCCTTTGTAATCACATAGAGAACAAATGGTCTTCTGATATTTAAATAAGGCAGTTAAACCAATTATGTGACTATGCTTTGCTTTTAAGAATTTAAAAAAATCTATAATAAGCATTAATTTTAGTATTTTAAACGATTTGCCCTGGTGTTGGTTATAATTATCAGTACCATTAAGATTGGTATATCTATTAGCTATTGGAAAACAAGCGAAAGGAGAAATGGGCATAAGTTTATTCAAATGATATGTGAAGAGGTTATCCAAGAATACTTTAATTCATTGAGGAAGTTATGTGCAGCGTTATTGCAGAATATGCAATAAGTTCTAAGGAGATGAGGGTTAAGATTTAAGATGGTTGAAGCAAGAAAATCCATGGCTCTGATTTTGGACTGTGGAATGTGGCTTATAACATCCAAGACTCCACAAAAGAATATCTGTTAGATAAATAGCAGTTTGATTATTAAGCATTTGAGTCCATAGACATTGTGTTAATAAATTTTGGTTTTGGATTCATATAATGTATCAATCTTTGTCAGCAGTACTTGATTTTAGTATCTTCAAAAGTGATATTTACATGCAAACCAAAGTATTTTGTTGTAGTGGCTTTTCTGATCAGAATGATGACTTTATTTCCTGCAGATTGAATTAACTAAAAGAGGACTTCAAGCAACTCTCTTGGTAAAAACTCCAGAAACAGGAGAATTATTTGTGAATTTTGACCCTCAAATATTAACTTTAATCAGAGAAACAGACTGCATGGCTCACATGGGCCTTGAAATTCCACCATTTGCAAGTTTTATTCAACAGCAGAGAGGCTGGTACAAGAAGATTGCCAACAATTTGCATGTGGGTTTACATTAGTTATTTTATGGATGTGTGCTGTGCATTAAGATGCCTGGGTTCTATACATATGGAAGAGGATAAATGAAGATTGATGCTTATGCACTAAGAAAACATCTGCAAATCTATTTTCTTATTTGTATGATTGTCTTGAGGCACTTAAAAATGTTCTTGGCTTTATGTTTTCTGTGAAGTTACTTCGCAGATATCTGGGTTTGGGGAAGCTTGCAGAGTCTGGGGCAGAGATGAATGGGGAGGAAAGGAAGCTTACAAAATGCCTTGTGTTGTTGCTTGCTTTCTAAATGATAAGCAGTTTATCTCTTATCCAATAATGAAGTCAACATTGGTCAGCATTTGTTTTGAGAGGATACCTGAGAGGGAGGAACAAGTGGTCCACTTTTAAAAAGTGTAAAGCATGCAGCAAGCAGCAGCCTTTTTTATGTTTTTCTGGCACTGGTGTTTTACACAGATGTCTGTGGAACAGTTTAATAAGAAGTGAAACTTCCCTTTCTCTTGTCTTTTAAGTCCTTCAGATCATTTTGTCTGCTTATGAATAGACAACATTCTCAGTGACTCAAGATGGGAATTCAAAAATAGATGTCCAGAAACCTATAGGTTTATAGTAGTCAAATGGCTTTATAATAGTCAAAGGACTACTTTGAAATATAAAAAAAACCCATAAGTAATAAAGTCTTTATGAATTTAAGTTGTAATGTTATTACCAATCATGTGAAAGTAGATCAATGGGTTAAAGAGCTATTAAAAAGAAAATAGTATAATATAGTTCTGGTAAGGCTGATCTTACTAGAATTGCTGGAAAGTTCACTCTAGATGGTCTTTCTTAGGCTTTTTGTCTTCTGTAACACTCATTTATCAACTGAAATTTGCAAGATTTTTGTGTTATGTGGTTTAAACCCAGTAGGCAACCAAATGTCACACAGCTGCTCCCTTACTCCCCTCCTTGGAATGAGGGAGAGAATCTGAAGGTTAAAATATAAAACATGTGAGTTGAGATAAAGACAATTTTAATAGGGAAGGCAAGAGGTGCATGCACAAGGGAAAAAGATAAGAAATTAATCTAGTAAAACTAGGCAGTATCACAGCTACTTAGGGAGACAAACACTGTAGCTCTGAGTGTTCCCCTCCCTCCTTCTTCTCCCCACTTTCATTTTTAAGCATGATGTCATAGGTATGGGATCCCAATAATCAGTTGGGGTCCTGGCTACGTTCTTTCCCAGTGTCTTGTGTGTTCCCAGTCACCAGCAGAGTAGTGTGAGAAGCAGAAAAGGACTCAATGCTGTATAAGCACTGTTTAGCAATACCCAAAATATCAGTGTGTTAATAACACAGTTGTGGTCACAAATCTAAAACATGCCATCATGTGAGCCCTTGAGAAAGAAATTAACTCCATCACAGCATCAGTGCAATCAAAGATTGGTTTCTGTGTGAAGTAGTGCTTCATACAGAGCAACAAATGTATGTAGAGATATAAAGAGCAACAAATAGTGAACTTATGCAAAAAATAATGAAAACCTTTCCCGAGCAATTAATTATAACTTCTTAAGAATTTCAGAAATGTGCATACAGATGAATTTTCTTAGTTTAAGTAATAAATGTGTGTACACGAAGAGGTTCAAATCAGTGTATATTAACTAATATTTTCATTATTTATTTCAGGTGATGTTGGCAGAATACAAAAGAATTAAACTGAAAATACAACACCCTTTTGAACAACTGATGGCTCCTCAATTAGTAAATGTAGATGATGCTATCCAGCCAGGTCTAATGTTACTGAACTGGACATCCTTGAATATTGAGAAATACATTAATACAGTTTTTTCTAAGCTAGGTAGGTTACTTGCCTCCTTCCGTTAACTTCTGGTTATTTGTTCTATACATATGCAAGTTATATTATGAGATTACAGTTCTCTACATGATTTGCACTTAATTGATTTATATATAAAAGATATCAGAATTTTCACCTGTCCCATATTTCATGAAACATTTGTTTTATAACACCACCTTCTTTTTGTCTTGTATATTCATCAAATTTTTACTAATGTGTATGTTAGGCAGTTGGGATTACACCAAACATAAAGTACAGCGCAAAAGGCCCAGCGTATTCTGAATTTAAAGAATGATGGCTACTTTTTAAAAGAGCTCCTAGGTTTTGGACTTTTCCTAGTCCTGCTTTTTTGTTTCTATAATGTACAAAACAACTTCTCAAGGAATAAAACACTGACTCAGTTGGCACTGTCATTGCTCAATAGCATTTCATATTAATTTTTTTTTAAACATCAATCTCTTTAAAACTAATGCACGCACATCTTGGACAACAGCTTTAGAAAACAGATGAGCTTGTAGTGTTTTCAGAAGATTATCACAAGGTTGTATTGAGATGTGTTTTTTTTCTGAAGATAGCAAATTCCTTTTTCTTCAGCCTAATTAATACAGCAAACAGATTTTGTTTCTTGAAATTGCATAAGTAGTTATAGTGGAAATTTTCTTCAGTTGAAATGGCAGATTAAAGTGCATTTTGGATGCTAGCCTGACATTATGCTTAATTTAATTTTGAATTTAAAAAGTAATTTGAGTCTGGATGAGGCACGTTGCTGCTATTTCAGCTTCAGCATTGAGAGCAGATTGCTAATAAACTTTTAAAATTCTAGTGATTGTTTTCTGTTAACTATTGTTTGGCCTCTAACATTTGTTTGAAGCATAGGAATAGGAATTTTATTTGTTGAAAGTTACTGTGGTGTAACTTGTAGATTCTCTAAGTTGTAACTTGTTCAAGCTATAGGAGAAGATGAAACATTGTTGGCACTCATTTAAATGTTAATGTCTTCATGTTTGAATTACATATCCTTTAAGTTAATCTTATATACTTTTATAATATATACTGTATTTTATGTAAAAAGCTATGCGATATATATTTGTACAATAGTTTATATTTATACAATATTATAGTTATCTTTTAGCATGTAGATAGCATGTGCTAGGTAAGTATCTATTATGCAAAAAGTTAATTATGGTTCTTGTGGTGAAGCTTGCCATAAAAGTTTAGATGTTTGGGATAAATTGGTTAAGGTGCAGAATTCATATACAGTTCAATATGATAGTTTGTCAAGGTAAAATGACACTCTGGATTGTTTGGTAACACTCCTGTTTGTTGAGGTAAGGCAACACTGAGGGACTCTGCAAAGGCTATTAATTCAAACTTTTAAGCTTGTCTTGTATGTTCTGTTTTCTTCAAAAGCTGGGCTGGAGTTATTGATTGATCGAGTGAATGACTTGGTTGAATTTCGTATTGATGCTGTCCTTCGAGAAATGAATAGAGTGCCACTCTGTATGTTGCCAGAAGATGAACCACAGAGCTGTGAGGAATTTCTTCAAAAGACTAAGGTTAGTAGATAAAAGTTTCATGAAGAAGAGATTGATGATTTTGAGTTTACATATGTTTCTTTTTCATGAGATAAAAGCTCTGAATGCAGAATTAATGAACCATACATGGGATACAATGGAAATCCCCGCTTGCTTGGCTGGGATCTTAAAAAGGAACAAAAGTACCAAATGCAAAGAGATCTGAGCTGAGGTGTTCTATTCTATTCATTATTAATGTCAAGCCAGATAGTGTATGATATTTCTTTTATGCTTTAGTATCACTCAAAAATTTTACCTCTATGATAGTATGTTTTTTTTTTTTTTTTGGTCATCATTCCTGTTTAAATAAGGGAATTCTCCAGCAATTGCCTGAGGAGAGTAAATACTATGGAAAGGATTGTGTAATGAGTATCTCAAACTCTCCGGAGCTGGTAATGGGATGTGCAAAATATATGCAGGAGTACCTGGGTGAAGGTGTTCTGGGAAAACACTCTTCTTTCACCCCATCAAAATACTTTTATGTTGAGGGTAATTAAGTATAAACATATAAATTGTTGGTTAGAAAGCTGATTAAGGTCATAATTATGTCAGAAGAATTTTATGAGGCAATAGTAAGGTATTGTGTTTTAGTTTGTAATGTCTAATGTGTTTTCTCCTGAAATAAAATTTGGTTTGAGAAAGACTGTAGTAAATCAAGTACATAATCCCCATTCCTTTTCTCTTGTAGCAATAGCTATTACAAATGAAATTTTTGATTGTCTTAGTGTTTTTAACTCTTTGACCATTGTAACAACTCACCCTGTTGTTAATTACAGAGTAAAATTTAAAATAATATTACATGGAATGAGTAGCAGTTTATGAGCCTTATAATACATAGTTGTTTTTCTTGATCCTGCTGCTACCTTCCTGATTGGGCAGGTATTAAAATGTATATTCAGTAAGGTAAAAATATGTGAGAGTGAGCACAAAATCTTCTCTGAACACTATGGTAGCTTGAAAACTTGAACTTCTACATAGCAATTACACACACACACCGCAACTACAGTGGCCAACTGAGTTGAGTTAGCAGAGTAAGTGGTATAAGAACCCCAGTTATGGGTACAGTGAAAATAGTAGCAGTTTGTAAGCTTACTGTAATTTTTAATTAGAGGGGACTAGAAATACCTTTGTCACCTAACAGGTGTCTTTAAGTTTCTAAAGTAATTGCTGCAACAAAAATAATTATCCAGAAGAAAAATCCCAGAGTACTTTGTTTAGTGTTGCTGTGATATTACAAGTCACATCTGCCTTCTCGCTCAACTCAACAGAACCATTAGGAAGCCCAAAGATTATCTTAAATTTTGGAAATGCCTCAATATTTCCGATTATTGATTTTTAATTAAACAAAGGTAGTCATGTTTGTTTAAGCTGAGATAAGATAGCAAAGAAGTAAAATATTAAAAGGCCATTGCCGATAAAAATTATAGTTAGCTGAAGAATACTTGATTGATTTTATTATAAGTATGGGAGAAAAAACATGCACAGTACTGTAATAAATTTCTCAATTTTATTTAATCTCATTCTTTGATTTCTTCTCTTTCTAGTTGACAATTTTAGTGTTTTTTTAATAATAAATACATGTTGTGTAGCTTTTATCTTCTTTTTAGCTGTAAATGGGAAATATGATTGGCTAGTACTCATTATGGCACAGCCAATTAATGTAAACTGGCAATGATTAAAAGAAGTGTTAAATCTCCTACATTGGAAGGTTAAGAAAATTAAGAAGCTATTGCTTTTGGGAGCCTTTTAGTGAAAATAGGCATTATAAACATTGATTCATGATATAAACTAATGAATCATGTGATTTGAGAAAGAAGTCAAACCAATATTGAAAGACATTTATAATGCCTTGTTGATCTATTGTTTATCTTGTGTTTTGGAACAAACCAATTTATAATGAATGTTGTATATAGATCTGGTTTTTCACAAATCTTAGGCCTTGACATTTATGTTAATAAAGGCTGCTGTGACTGTGAAATTGACATGAGAATTGTGACAACAAGTGCGTATTGTTTTGGTTTGATAACAGGAGCTCTGTATAAAAGGTTCTCGGACTTTACACTTAAAAAGCTCACTGGTGGAAGCTGCTGCTAATGATCTGATAAACATGTTACTTGACACTGAGGAACAGGTCAGTAAAGAAGGTGAGAAATCACTTGTACCCAGTGGTGAAAAAAAGGACAAAAATACAGGTAAGAAGATTGCGTTATATTCCTTGGTGTTTGTTTCTTTTTCATGCTGATAATTTTTGTTGGGAGACATTGTAGCTTAGGTGACTGAAGTACTGAATAGCATTTAATATCTAAAGACTTTTCTTTGAATTTGCCTGGATAATGAATAATCTAGCAATCATTTATCATCTACGCAATAGGTCAGTATTATTTATCTAACGTGGACATTGAAAGGTTCATACCATAGCACTACTTAGTAGCCTTGGTTAATTGCTGGACTTCCTAGAAAGAGAATAAGAAATAATATCTAAATTTTGATGATAATCATACCAGTTTCTACTGAATAAGGCAGATAGGAATAGGCCTGTTACACTGGGGTACAGATTACAAATTAGTAATTCTGCCCTTCCTTAAAATTATTTCAGACCTGTGGAGGTGTTGCATTATGGTATTTTCAAGTCCCTTATGTGTATTTAACGAACTGGATTTATGATGTTTTAGCAACAGAAGAGGAAAGAAGATCAAAAAGCTTGACTTCTGCACAAAATTCCAGTGAGATGTGGGCTGGCCTGTCTCCTACAGCAAAGAGGAAGAGAATGGATTTAGAAAAGTTAGAGGAAGAAGCCAATGAACTGCTTTCTTACTTCAATGATCGTAACATTGATGCCCTTTTGAAAGTCATTCGACACGCTCTGGAGAGCATCCGCAAGCGCATTCATGCATCTTCCACCATCAACTTCTTAGGTGGCTGCATTGTAGTGCATTGCTCTTTTAGGCTATATAAAGAAAAATGTAACTGTAATACCCCATAACAGTATAAATTAGACTTGCAAATGTAAAAGAGGGGAAAACAGAGGAATTTTGATTAAGCTGTCTTCTTAACTTACAATTGATAACAATGTGTATTTCCAAATGTTTTTTTTTTTTGATTGTGACAGTAAGAAAGTGTCATTACAATGCTGTTTCTCTTAGGACTCACTGTACTGTTCTGAAGCCAATATTATATTTGGAGCTAGACTTGATAGATAAGTTTCTACAAGACCTTGATAACTTGATAAGTTATCACTTAAAAGTTATCAATTATTAACTTGACAAATTAGGACGTTGATAACTTGACAAGATCTGATTGACCTTACTTTTTACATAAAACTGTATAAAAAACAATAGAGGTGTCTTTTTTGTTTTACTAATTGCCTTCAGATATTTCCATGCATGGTGATGGAACACTTGAAGTGTTTTTTTGTCACATGCCTTTAAGAAATGAAAATAAGGGCAGTTGTCTTTTGTCTCTCTAGTTTATAACGCATGCAATACTATGAGACTCTAAGGAGGTTCTGTGCCCGATTTAATATGCTTACTGGGAGTACCAGCCAGATAACAAAATTGTGTGCTAAACAGAGTTTAGCTTCATAGAGCAAGTTGAAAAGGAGCTTCATAGAGAAAAATAGCCTTGCACTTACTTTTCCCTTGTGCTGCTGTAGAGTTTAGCGGTGCATCTTATAAATTACTCAGGAATTCTTTTGTAATTTCCCTTCAGAAATTACACTCAATATTCTGCATTAAGAGGTATATTTATTGGTTTATATCAAAACAATGCCTAGTTTGATGTCTTGAAAAAAATATGAACAGCCTTTTTGTTTTGTTTTTGTCTTCTGTTTTTTTCTTTTATTTAGAAAATCACAGTATGTCTAAGAAGAAAAAAGGTGCTTATCCTATAATTAGGACTAATATTAACCTATCTATCCCTAATATCATCATGACACCCTCTTTGGATGAGGTACAGCAGACACTTAATAAAGCTGTAGATAGTATTGTGAAAGTAATGAAAGGAGTTCAACATTGGAGTAAGGAGAGAATATCCAAGGTTGGTGTCTTTAACAGCCTTACTTAGAACTAATGGTGCAAAACTGCTGCAAATAAAAAATAAATGTTATTCTCTCTTCAGGAGAAAGTGTTAGAGAGAAAAGTTATTCTGTTGCAGTGTGGGAGCAGAGACAGTGATTCTGATGATGGAATGAAAGAGACTGGAAAGAAAAGCATCCATGGTAATGATAAACTCTGACATTGCTAAATTTGAATGTTGGGTAAATCTGATTTATACAGACTGTATTGGAAGATATTAAGTACAAAATACATCAAAAACAGTAGACTTGATAGATTTTAAACAACCTCATAGATTTAAAATTGCCTCAGAGAAGAAATCTCTTTCTCATTAGAAAGCAGGTTTGCCACTTGTCCTTCTGTGGATTTGAGTAAGAGGATTTTTTTGGGCTTCTTGAAGAGTTTTAATGCTTTGGGTTATAGCATTTATATTGGTTACAATGATAGTCACTTTGCTACAGAATAATCTTTCATGATTTGCCAGTGCGGTTTGTAATTTGGCATGTTCAAATGGCATCTTAGAACTTGTGCTTACCCTTCAAGAAGGGGAAGTTGATCTTTCACAATACCTGGTATTGAATAAAAATGCCTATGTAAATTGCAATGTTGGTGTAGAGAGGATTGTGTAAAAGATTGAATAGACTAGAATTTCTAAAAGGATTTGCATTATTCTGTTTGTGGCCAGACGTTAAGTTATTGAAGTCATTAGTCCAAGGAAATTTAAGACGGTATCTTTGATTGGGTTTTTCTTCTCTGAAATGATTTAAAATGAAGCCAGGTTAATTGCTCTACATTGTACCTGAGATGCTTAAAACATACATTTGAGTCCTTTTAGGTTAGCTCTCTCTTATGCACCTAAAAAGTAGGACAGTAATTCTTGAACTGGTTAAGAAGTTGAATTAGTCTTTCAAACTAAGAATTTGGCTTGTAAGAGATTAAATAAAAAATTATGATAAAGTTAAACTTGTGGATATTTGCTAGCTGATGGACTTTTTTTAACCTTTATTCCCTTTTGTGGACTGGTTATGGTCATCTTCTCAGAGTTAATGTTAATTTGTATTTCAAATTGTTAATTGTAGGGTATTTCAGAAAATAAAAATGCTTAGTGCTGATATATAAGGAAGCAAATGCTGATATTTAAATGAATCACTTAGGTGAAGCATACAGAATAAACCTTGAGGGAGAAGAGAAGAGGAAAGATTCTGTTTGAAGGATTGGTGTGGAACTTGTTCCAATTTTGACATGGTACCTAGATGGAGCAATTTTACTAAAATTGAGATGTTTATGAATTTGTGTTGGCCTTCTTGACTTCTAGTTGCCTTTGAGAACACCCAACTTTAAAATGCATGCTTGTTGAAAAAATGTCATTCGGTATTGTCTATGGGAATTTACTTCTCGTAACCAGTATATCTGTCCTAAGCCTGCTTCTGTATTTGAATCTTCTTTTTTAGACAGTGCTTCAGATGCAGCATCACTCAGTTCATCTGATACAGCACAAAGCCAGAACTACTTCAAGTATGTTTCTGAGAACAAAGAAATTATTAAATTAGTGTCTTTACTCAGCAGTGCCATCAATTCTACAAAAGGGGTAAGACAATTGAGATGTTAATTTAATATCAGTATTCGAGGGATATTAATGTATTACTTTTATTATCCTTGGGTAATAACGGTAGGCATTTAAAGCTGTGATTAAATGTAATAATGAAAAAATTTAGGATGGTGGATAGAAAACATGTGGCTGAAAATTTGCCATTATGCTTTAAAAGTGTAACATGGATTAAGTGTGCTCTGTTCCAAGATATGAGGTTTTTAGTATTGCATAAATTAAAACATCATAAAAAAGTGTAGTTGTGTTGTGTGTAGCTAATGAAGCCAGCGTGATTTCTGCCACATTACAAAGAGGGTCTGAAGGTTTAGAGGAAAATTGGCTGTCAGATTGGCATTTGTAAAGTGCTGCATAGGGTTTGCTAGTGTAGGTTAGGATATATTTTAAAGGATATGCATAATTTTTTTGCCTTGTTCTTCTTCTATGCACTCTTTAGTAAATTGTATTTCTTTAGGGAGCTCTGCATCAGTTTCTTCTGCTCTAGTCTTTTAAGAATTTTGCCATGTGAAAATCTTTTACTTTGTAACTTCAGTGGTACTAAAGCATAACTACCAGACTGGTGCTGAGTAGTTGGTAATGTTGGATAGTTATCATGGCATTTTGGTATTTGGTATTTTGTAATATTGTAAACTTTTATCATTTAGCCAGCTTTAAATGCCTGCATGTACTATATTTATTGTAAGTCATGATGCGGATTATCTCTTGTAGCACTCATCTCTCATTTACTTGCTTAGTTAGATGCAGTGATGGTTTAACTTTAACTTTCTCAAGTTTTTTTCTGAACTCCTGAGAACCAAAAGAATAATTCTCTTTCACGCTCATTTAATGATATTCAAATCAAAGAGACCTGAATTGAGTGTAGAAATTAAAGTTTAAAAAATTGTCTCATAGCTTCATTATTTCAGAATGAATTTTTCTTGTTATGTTGGGCCCTGGAGCTCAGGTTTCAGTTTCTAGCTCAAGAAATGGCAGGGAAGGACATGTGTACTGTATCCTAGTTTTAAACTTTACTTTCTACGGATTCCAATGATTTTATTGACTGAAGATTCACTTAATTGGCAAATGTTTAAACTAATTTGACAAACTGGATGTGATGAACATAGGATTTCTGGCATGCTGTGTGATCAGTAGTGGAACTTGCTTTAGCATAAAATTACCAGCAACCTTTTGTTTAGTGAGATTCAACCTGCTCCACTATGGAGTTTGTAGTGTACTCTAATGAGCAGCTGCTAAGAAATTATATGCATGCTATATACATGATACTGGGAATCTTCCTTTGAACTTTTAAATGTCTTTCAGGAAGTCCTTACAGCTTTGGAGAGTTTTAGTTGTTACCACCATATATGGCAGAGGGACAAGGAGGAAACCATTATTAAATTAATGGTGGGAAACCCATCACTCTACGAGTTTGAATCTGAAATTCTGCATTTCCAAGATCTTGACCTGAAAATCAGTTCTGAGCCTGAATACATCTGCGTGGGAGCTATTGCACTGTACACTGGTAGAGTTCAGATTTTCTCCAGAGACATGTACCTTCTGACTCCAGTAGGCAGGAGAGTGTGTGACAGTATTGGATGGGTGAACTAGATTAAAATGGAAAGAGAATGGGAGAGAGAAAGTCTGTTTGCTGTTTTGGCTGTAAATGCTGCAAACAAAACATTAACACAAGAATATCTGTGGGGCTCAGCTGGAGTTTATTACCTCACCTGGATACGTCTGCTCAGGTATTGGGTGGATAGTAGATGTTTGCCCATCCTTCTGTCACTGATTCCCAGGGGTACATATTTCATGGGAGTAAGATGATAAGTTTGTTACTTTTCTCCTTGCTCAGCTGCATGCAGTGAGACAGCTGAATCCCCTTCTATCTAACAATTTCACCAATGCTATGATCAAACTTTGTTTTTTCAGCTTTCATAATTAGACTCCTAATTTCCTCCCCATGCTATTTTTTTAAAGATTAATTTTTGAAAAGATTTTAGGCTTAGATGAGAATATTAATCAATTTATTCATGATGTATAGGACAGAAGTTTGTATAATGGTAAATGAACAAGATGACAAGTATGGAGACCAGCCTCATCTTTCCAGTAGGGACATCCTGAAAAAAGTCTATGATATCTAATATCTATTAATTGTTCAATGTTTTTAGGTGATCTTTCCAGTAGAAAAGATGATAAATTCTGAGAAGAATAGGAGGAAAGCAATCATGAATTGCAAGCAATTTTATAAACCACTTCAAGGTGTCCATGTGATTTCATAATTTCTGTATGTGAAGAGTTAGACTGAAAAACCAGAACTGGCACTGAAGAGAACAAATGTAATTAAAAAGATTGAAAGTGCATCTTAAATATCTACAGTATCTAATATCTATTAATTGTTCAATATTTTTAGCTGATCTGAAGCTAGCACTGAGATCAGAAACCAAAGCCTGGATGACTTTGCTGGGATGTCATTGCAATAAGAAGTACAGAACACAGATGGAAGCAATTTTGACTTTTATAGAGGAAACTGGCAAGAAGTTAAATCGCAGCATCACGGACCTGGATGATATCAGAATAGCCATGTCAGCTTTAAAAGAGATCAGAGAACTACAGATCTCTATTGACTCTCAAATTGGCCCCATTGAGGTAGCTAGTGGGAATGTTGCATATACGGGTACTGCTTCAAGAGAGCAGTTATTTTCTGGGTTAAAGGTTAACAGTGAACTTTGAAAATGTATGATTTAATATGTGTTGAATGTTGAGTGACAGGCTTATTGTGTTCCTGCAAACCTTTTTGTATGAAATTCTGATTTGGGCAAATGTAAACTTGCTGAGATGAGATGTGGTTTAGTGAACAGCGTAGAAATTGAGTGATGTAGGTCAGAGGAAGATGAGAATACAGGTATTTTTAATGCAAGAAATCTTTTCATACTTTGTGGAAGAAGTCTGTGTATGAAAAGGAATGAGATTCCTTCTTTTTTTTTAAGCCGAGCCTTAAGAGGAGTAAAAATCTAATATTGAGCAGACAACACAAGATTGATTAGTTTTATCAGTTGTATAAGTTAAAATAAACAAAAGCTGCTGACTTCCTAAAAAAAAGTTAATGTGATAGAATGCCTTTACTGAACATCTGACAAAAGGCAGGCTTAAAAGCAGATGGTAACTGTTTCTCTGCATTCCTGACTAGAGTATTTATTTAAGAATGCTATAGTATGGCAAAATGCAACTTTGATTTTTCAGTAGAATTCTTTTTCCTGAGACATGTTCATGATTCCTGACATGTTCATGATCCTGATTGCCCATAAGCTTCCAATTCTGCAAGCAGGAGCCTCAGGTCCCGAAGCACAAGAAGTGATGCTTCAGTTTTGAAAGGGAGATTGGCATATTTTCCACAGAGTGTTGTAGTAGACAGATAGTAACATTTCCATTTTTGCAGTTTGGCTACAATTTGACCAAACTGGAAAGCATGAATAGAAATAATTCCACTTCATACAGAAATTTTCAAATGAAACTGCCACAGGTTTACTGCTACTCTACCTTGTGCTAATTTATAGAAAGTGAATGTCAGTTGTGTTTTAGTGAGAATTCAGTAAGGGTTTTCACTATGTAGAATGTTCATATGTTGGTGGTGCAAGCTGAAATCAATGCTCTGAGAAAAAAATGCAGATGTTTCTTCCAGTTTGATATTGGTTTGCCCATTTTTGATAACGGCTATGCAAGAAGAACAGAATTTCTTTTTCTAACCAATCATTCTTCATTCTTAAAAATTTTCAAATGCTAGCATTTTAAATATATGTTTTCCATATGTTTACAAAGTTACCATTTTATGTATCTTGATCCAAATTTCTGGCAGGAATCCTATGCTATGTTGAGCAAATATGATCTTCTTGTTGCCAAGGAAGAGACAGAGAAGGTAGACACGTTGCACTACACTTGGGAAAAACTGCTAATCCGTGCAAATGAAGTGCAGGATGAGCTTGTTGCTTTGCAGCCAAACTTCAGAGGAGAGCTTATTAGTGCTGTGAAGACTTTTACTGAAGATTGTGATGAGTTCTACTCAGATTATGATCAGGCAAGTGTTTCTATTTTATTGTATTAGAGAATTTTTTTAAGAGTGATGGGAACATGGAAAGGGTTTTGGATTTGACTAATGAATGGGATGGGCCTCTAATGTTGAATAGGTTTATTCTTGTTAAGATGGTGTTTGGGTTTCAGTTCAGGGCAGGTTTGGTTAATGTTTTGTATATGACTGATGTAAGTAATGCTGGTAATCAGTTCCTAAAAATTAAGAATTGAGATATTTAAGGTTTTTTAAAAGCATATAATTATCATGAACAAATGTGAAGACTTAGATTAATGATAAACTATGTTAGCATCAGAAAACTCTTCTTTCTTTCTGACACGTGTACAAGCAACTTAAGCTCTCACATTATTTTTCATCAGAATGAATGAAGGTGAACTAATCTTGCATCATCTTTTAAAGAATGCTGACTTTTACTCAAAAAATGAGCTGTGATTTCCTAGCTTTTGCAGTGTAATGAAAAATTCCTGCATTAAAAATACAGTTAGTTGCCTTATTTGATTTTTTAAAATCCGTTTTAAAAAAGTGTTTGTTCTAGAAGGTTAACTGTCATCCCTTGGCTCAGTTGATATCTGATATGGGGGAGGGGATCTAGAGGCTGCAAAAGTGTTTGAGGTTAGCATTTAGAAAGTGCTGATTAGAAATAAGTTGTGGTTATTCTCACCCTCTAAACTGATGTCTTTTTTTTTTCCTTTTAGAATGGGCCAATGGTGGTTGGTTTAACACCTCAGGAAGCCAATGACAGGCTTACTATATTCCAGGTGCTGTTAATTTTAGGACATTACTTAAAGCTACAAGTGAGCCAACACATAAAGGCTCTGAAAAGGGATCACAGTAGTTGAATGAACTTCCATTGATAGATAGGGTTACTGCTTTGGCAAAGTCTGTTTTGTCTTAGTGAAAGCTATGTTGGAATTTTTCTATGCATTTGTAAGGAATACTGTTTAAATTTTTTAGGAGTCAGCATAAAGGCTGCATAGATAATGAGTACTGATTGCTAGATACAATATTCTGATGAGAACCTTCCCACAAGTTTAGTGTATTTGGCTATAGACTATTCTTGTGTTTGTTACTGTGTTAATTTTTTTTTGTGGTTGGAGTCTGTCTTTGTATCATTATTAATATCTATTCCTGCAATAACAACGTTTAATGCTTCTGCTTTTCCCATACTGCTATTCATTTGACTTCCTACTATGTTCCCTGAGTTACATTGCAATTGACAATTAAATTATGTTTTTCTTTGCTGCTTTAATGGTAGTAATTCTTCCTTCAACAGTCAATAAGATTTGCACAGAACACTTGGAGAAGTAGAATTTGCTGTACCCATCTTTTTATTTCTTTGTGTGTCATGCTTCACCTCTTTCAAGTGCAGTCTTAGCATTTATTGTTCTGTCACTGTGCTGCATGAAGTAAATGGTTTTCCTGTCAACTTCTAAAAATGTGCCTCCAAGCTAACTAAAAGTTACTTTTCTCAAGAAAATTGTTGACAAAACTGTTGACAGTGTAAGCTGTTACTATCTCTCTCTATCTTTCTATTATTTCCTAGATTTGTGTCTCATTCAGCTCTAATCATAATTTTGGATCTTGAATATTTAGTAATTTTTATTAACTTTTTATTTATTTATTATTATTTAGTTGTTTTATTTAACTTTTTTCCTTTTTTTTCTTTCTTAGAATCGATGTGATAATCTCTTTCGGAAATATATTACTTGTGCAGGTGGAGAAGATCTTTTTGGTTTGTCAGTTACTCAGTGTCCTCAACTGCTTGAAATAAAGAAGCAACTGAATCTGCTGCAGAAACTCTATAACCTATATAACAGTGTCATTGACACAATCAGTGGCTACTATGATATTCTTTGGTCAGAATTAGACATTGAAAAAATTAACAGTGAACTTATGGAATTTCAGAACAGGTGAGGAACTGCTGCTGTGTTAAAGTTGCCTAAAGTACTTCTTGAATATGATTATAATTGGTTAGCACCAATAATCGTACATGAGCATGTGTGAGGCATGAAAAATGTGAATTTAAATTAAAAAATATATCCATTACCAAAGTCATAAAATCAAGAAAAATTTAGATTCTAAATGCTGAGCATTATTATTCCTTAGACAGATTCTTGGCTACCTTTTTAATTAGCTTGGAGTATATGTTAAAATTGTTATTTATTTTTGTATGAAGGAAAGTTTCACCTTTTTGTTGTAGTATTGTTGTTCATGAGAGATAGATTTATGCTAGATGTCAACGGCAAGTTAGTGAATTGCTGAATAGTTTTCTCTACAAAATGGGTTGTATTGCATACACGTAGAAGCTGAACTTTTCATTAAACCAGGAATCAAAAAATTTAAAGAATTAAACCCTGGGTGACAGGATTTTCTAGAGCTCAGAGCAGTGCATATCATCAGTCTCACCAAAAGATGAAATCAAAATTTAGAACATTTCAACTGATTTTGAAGATCGCTTGCACAGAGTTATTAAAATTATGCAGCTACACTCCTTAAGGGGAGGCTGTAGCTCTCTTCCTAGCTATCAGTTATTGAAATAGACTGGAAACAGATTTTCTCACATGGAGAAACACATACTGAATCTCCAAATTAAAGGTAACTTGAGTTTGGAAGGTATATGTTCTGCTGTTGAAACCATATACTGTGGCTTTAAAGAAAGAGTATTTGAAACTTTCTGAAAAGGCTTGCTTTATCTCCATGTAGATGCCGTAAACTCCCTCGTGCTGTAAAGGAATGGCAGCCTTTCCTTGACCTAAAGAAGACCATAGAGGACTTCAGTGAATGTTGCCCATTGCTTGAGCACATGTCAAGTAAAGCAATGATGCCTCGGCACTGGAAGCAGATTATGGATCTCACTGAACACAGACTTGATGTGGAGAGTGAAACATTCAAACTGAGGAATATAATGGAAGCTCCACTATTAAGATATAAAGAGGAAATAGAGGTATTGTGAGGGAAGAAATATGGAAACATGGAACCAACAATCTGCTTGTACAGTATAGGAGTATCAGAAGCAAGAAGGAAATGAAAATATTTTTGTAGAAAGAACAGAGACATGGACTATCGCTTCAGGTTTTTGTATGAAATTATGACGCAAATATATCATGGTGTCAACTTCTTTTTTTATAAGTCATGCCATTTATAAGGGTACCTTGCTTTGTGACATTGTGATGTGGTATACAGATTATTAGCTATATTGTTTGTATATCTGTAGACCTTTCCACTAAATAGTTGCTCATGAGCCTAATGTTACCTAGTGTTAAAGGAAATAAGAGCTAGGTTCATATACCAGGGACTTGAAGGATTCATATCTTGTTTTGATATCCTGTTTATTTAAAAGGATATCTGCACCTGTGCTGTGAAGGAGAGAGACATTGAGCAGAAGTTAAAACAAGTGATAGCTGAATGGGATAACAAGATGCTTAACTTTGCAAACTTTAAAACTCGTGGGGAGCTTCTTTTAAGAGGTGACAGCACATCAGAAACAATTGCTACCCTGGAGGACAGCTTGATGATTCTTGGTTCTCTCATGAGTAACAGGTAACAGGAAAGGGGGCAAGGAAATGGGGGGAGAGATAAAGATGTTAATAAAAGGCACTTTTATTAAAAGTGAGGACATAAGAGAGAACACTGCCTGGCTATGGCAGGCATACTATGGGTGTGAGAGGCACTGCTGCTCTGCCCCTGTGATAGGTTGTTGCCTCATGCCAAAGGTGCTGAAAATCTCAATTGAAGTGAGCTTCAGTTTGTTTGGTTTCACATGCCAAATGACACAGATAAATAAGGAGCACAGAACCTGATCATCAGGCAGATGCTCAAAAGCAGGAGTTTAGGAGAGTTCAGGAATTCTGAGTTTACAGCTTTCAGGATGTTGAGTAGCCCCTTTATCTTAGAGTGAAATTGAAGTCCCACCCTATTCCTGTTGGATCAGCGCTGTGCTATGCACCTGGTGTACACAGTAGCAAGTTGGAGCTGATTTGATTTAGAGCTGCCAACTAGCTGAATTAAGTTTTTATACTTTCAATTGAAAAATTTTAAGCATAAAAACTAGTTCTCATCCAGTGACCTGTATGCTGCTTTTCAAGATTCTTATTTTTTTCTTGAAATAAAGAAATGCCTCTCTCTTTTTTTTTTAATTGTAGATACAATACACCATTCAAGACACAGATTCAGAAGTGGGTGCACTATCTTTCCAACACAACGGATATAATTGAGAACTGGCTGACTGTGCAGAACTTGTGGATTTATTTAGAAGCTGTTTTTATTGCTGGTGATATAGCAAGGCAGCTTCCAAAGGTTTCTAGCCATGCCTTTTTTCAGTTTTCTTATCAACATTTTAAGAATAAAACTGTACTGTGATGTCATTGATGCAGTAACATAAATTTAATTTCTTTTAGTATTTAACAAAACTGATCTTGCTAGGAAATTAGGTAAACAGTGCTAATGGAAGACATGGTGTGAGAAAGTATAAGAAAATCATGTGATCTGTTTGATCTTTTGGTTTCTAGATTGCAAAGCTGTTAACTAATATGTATTTAAACGTTGTGCCTAGTAGTAGCCTTCTGTAGTAGTATCTACCACTAGCATAGTAGTACCTAGGAATCCTTATCTTAAACTTTCCTGCATGGCTTTTCAAATTAAAAATGAACTTTAGTTTTAGAAAAAAAAAATCTTCAGCTTTGATGCTCCAATTCAAGTATAATGAGTTTTCTGTCTTTTTCTCTAGAAATGTAAGAGAAAGCACATAGCAGGCTTGACAGCCAAGTATAAAATAAGCTCTATTGTGTAACCTGAAAGAATTGTGTCTAAGCTGAAATATTTCTAGAAGACATGTGATTACTAGTCAGAAGATTGCTGTTGAGATTACTGGGTGCTGGTTCTGGAAGCAGGTGCCTTTTCCCTCTTCTCTCTTCCTTCCTCCATTTCTTCCATTCCACATTCACTGTCATGTTTCAACAGGAAGCAAAGCGTTTCTCTAACATTGATAAATCCTGGGTAAGGATCATGACCCGAGCTCATGAAATGCCCAATGTTGTTCAGTGCTGTGTTGGAGATGAAATAATGGGACAGTTATTGCCACACTTACTGGAGCAGCTTGAAATCTGTCAGAAATCACTCACAGGGTAAGATTACTATGAGACCATGTTCTTGGCCAGATGGTTGTGCATTGTGTAACTGGGGAAAGACCAATTGCTCAAGTACTGTCCCATGAACTTTGAAAAGATCTTGTTCTTATTCTACTGTGAATGCAGTTGAACTGAGCAAACAAGTTCAGGATAATAAAACATCTCCAAAGAAACTAACTCATGGATAAGTATTTGATTTGTGGCTAAGGTGTCACCCACTGTCTATCTCTGTTGAAACCAAAGCTGGTTTCAGCCTAGTTTCAATCCTGAAGGCGATCTAGATTTGTGTGTCCCATTCACACCTTTCACAGATCTGGGAGACATTCAGCTTGAGAAATATAAATAGCAAGTAAAAGAGTTAATGTAAAAATATTTTATTTCAGTTTAGTTTCTTTTCTTTTTACTGGTGTTTAGATTATAGCAAATAATAAAAGTTTTGCATGAAATGATTTCTGATAATAAGAGAGTAGCTTTAAAGCAGATGCTTAACATGAATGTATGATGGATAAAAATTGTCATTGTTACAGCTAACAATTGTATAATAAATTGTGAGAAATACCACTTTTAAAGAGGAAAGGATGTAGAAATCAACCCAAATCACTTACCATCTACCCCCTCCTGGCTTCTCTATCAATTTTTTAAAAATGCAGGTACCTGGAGAAAAAGCGCTTGCTATTTCCACGATTCTTCTTTGTGTCAGATCCTGCTCTCTTAGAAATTCTTGGCCAGGCATCCAACTCTCACAATATACAGGCACATCTGCTGAACGTGTTTGACAACATTAAAACCATCAGGTTCCATGAAAGGGTATGTGCTGCACGCACCTCAGTGTTACATTCCTTCACATTAACAATGTGTCATACTTGCTAAATTAGAGAGCTACTTGGTTGCATAAGGCATTCTGCTGTTTTACTTTATTCACCAACTATTTGATGCTGAGGAGGCTTTCTTCATTTAAGATTTGTTTCATATCCTCATTTATGATGTAGTAAAACTTCATGTAACAAAAATTTACAGCAGTGCTTAAATTTCAGAAAAATCCACCCATGTACTGAACTTTTTTCTGTGGCTTCCTCTCAAATAAGCTTTTGAGTCTTTACAAGCTTATTTGTATCTTTACATTGCCTGTATTTGTATTTCTCCATTCATGTTTTGATTGTAAGAAAAAGCGTATATACTATCTCGCCTGTTTCTGACCTGCGCTTACTGTGCCTTCACACACAGTGTTTTAAGAACACTTTTCTTACACCTTTTACAAGAACCCATAGCAACATTTTCTCCTTATGTATGCATTTTCTTAAAAACTAATTACCTCCCCATGCTTTTGAAATTCCTTTGATTGTCCATGTTCCTTAACTTTTCTGTTTTCATTATTTTTGATTCTAAGGTTGTAAATATTGTTAGGGCGTTGACCCACCAATAATGGGGGAAGGCTTTCTTTATTGTGACTGGAAAGTGGATATTGTTACAGAATCACAAAATGGGTTAGCTTGGAAGGGACCACAATGGGTGGTCTGGTCCAGCCTCTGCTCAAGCAGAGTCATTCTAGAGCACATGGCACAGGATTGCCACTGAAACTTTAGTGAGATTCAGGAATTGTCAATATATTAGGTTTTGTCTCCTTGTTCATGACAGTGTTTTGTTTAAAGCCTTTCTGCATAGCAAAATAATGATTTAATAGTCTTTACATTTCATTGACCAAGTTGATATAATTTATTAGTTACTTAAATCAGTGTAATAGAGTGATTGCAGGAAAATATGAATTATTGTAAAGATAAATAAATCTATAAACACAAGATCTTTTTTCTTTTACTAGGTATATGATCGTATATTGTCAATTAGTTCACGAGAGGGTGAGACTGTGGAGCTGACTAGACCTGTAATGGCTGAAGGTAATGTGGAGGTTTGGCTCAGCTCTCTGTTGAAGGAATCCCAGCTATCACTGCATCAAGTTATTCGCCAGGCAGCTATGGACATCCAGGAAACAAGTTTCGAGATGACTGAATTTCTTTCTACTTATCCAGCCCAGGTAATATAATTATTAAATTAGTATAATGATTAACTACATATTATTATAATTATTTAAAAATTAAAATAATTATATAAATAAAATAATTAAAAAATATTCCCAGATAATTATCAAGTTTTCTTCTTGTCTTTGCATTCAAAGTTGCAGCCAGTGTTAAATAAAAAACTAGCATTTAATTTTATTTGAATCATCTCAGTCTTTTAAGTTTCAGCTTCACATAGCTGAACCCAAAAGAAGATCATTTACCCTAAAGTTCTCATTTAAAAAGGAAGCTGAATGCAATGAGTTAACATAATGAAGTTAACGCTATTTTCTACAAGCTTAATACTTGGCTGCTGGAGGAAAAGTACTAAAATTGTATGTTTGCTCATATATTCAGGATAATGCTATGTATTGCTAAAAATTTGAAACTGAAGGTGTTGTTGAGAGGAAATTATTTTTAGTAGAAGCTTCCCTTGTGATCAGGAATTTTGGAGATGGAATAAAGACTTTGTGAATTCATTCACATAATTCAATTTGAAATATTTCAAATTGAAGCAGTAATTATTCACTGGCTAGTTATTATTTATATAAAGTGTATTTGTTACATACGGTATTTTTATATATACTGTAATTTATACTGAGCAGTTCTCTAAGCAATGCATTGTAGGCAGTATCTACAAGACTAGAGTACAGGCTTAACTATGCATTTATGAAGGCAGCTGGACACACTCTGTATGAATGCATGGAAAGTAATTTTATACATATAGTAGGAGAAAAATTTCTTTAGTTTTTCTGTGTCTGTGAATGTACATTTTAGGTGAAAGAGAAAAGATTATGAAGCATATACTTCTGTGTTTCCTAAGGTTGGGTTATTGGGGATCCAAATGATTTGGACAAGAGACTCAGAAGAGGCTTTGACTCTTGCCAAGCAGGATAAAAAAGTTATGCGTAAGACAAACCAGTTTTTCCTGGATCTTCTGAACATGTTGATAGATATGACAACAAAAGACCTTAGTCCATTTGAGCGAGTTAAATATGAGACATTAATCACTATTCATGTGCATCAGAGAGACATTTTTGATGGTCTTGTAAGTATTAAAAAATTAACAATTAATTACAAGGAGTTTTCCACATAGTACAATGTGAAATGATAAGAAAATACTATGATACCTATGAACTCCTGCCTCATAAGATAAACATTTAATTTCATTACTCTAATGATTATGTGTCCTGAAATATTATAAAAGTGCAGATGCTGCTTCAACCAAGACTTAATTACTTTTAAGTAATTCAGTGGGTTTTCCTCTCCCCAAGCAGTAGCAGAGTTTTATGTTTCATGTTGGTCCACTAAAGTTAATAGTGCCTTTGTAGCATGATCAGTTAGGGACTTCTTTTTCCTCATACATTTTGTTGCAAGTAATTTTCCTTTTTCTGGACTGCATAATGAATTTCTACAAGTAAATAAAATGAATATAGAGCTATAGTGCAGGAAAAAGATTGAATCTGGTATTCTCTCTGTTCTAGTTTCAATAACATACATAATTATTACTTAGGGATTTTTTTATTCACTTTACACCTTCTCATGCTGACACAGGATGGTAAAATAAGGAAAATGAAAGCATTTAGTTTGGTCAAACTTAAAGTAGCATGCCCTTTTACCTATGGGAAGTCCTGGACCTGATTCTGAAATTAAGCTGTCCAAGAAAAGAATTACTTAATTTTGGTCCATTATTAATAGGCAGGCATTTATCTTTTAATTGTAGAATCATTTGTTTCTAGTATAATCATTTTATGTAAAGTGTAATTTTTAGATACAAACTAAATGATTTTTTAAAATTCTGTTTTAATATTCAATAGAGCAACTGTGACTTAGTTCTGTTGCATTCCTTAGATAGAATCAGCACCATGACACTGCCATGAAATATCTTTTTTCCCAACATGCATGTGGTTTCATACAATTCTCATGGCAGTTTGTGAAATCAAATATTACATAATGTACTTCTTACTCATGTAAAAGTAGAGTGGTAGAAAGGACTAAAAGGAATGGCAATTTTAAGGTTAAACTGAAACTACTCTTGTTTGAGGCTTATGGACTGTTAATTTGTGTTTAGACTTTTGACACACTTGTCTAAAGTCTGAAGTTCCTCTGCCTAAATATGCAATTGAACAATAATACATTACAATTTTTGTGGTAAAAATCCAGATAGATTCTCCACTATCCACTATATTTTACTATGTTTGCAGCACTGCCTTTGAATCTCGTACTTAGATGGCATAATATAAATGTGAAAGTAAATGTTAACCATGAATGCCACAGCCTTGTCTTCCCTCTCTTAGTGCTGCATGCGTATCAAGAGCCCTACGGACTTTGAGTGGCTGAAACAATGTAGATTTTATTTTAATGAAGACTCTGATAAAATGGTGATTAAGATCACTGATGTGAGCTTCACATACCAGAATGAATTCTTGGGCTGTACTGACAGGCTTGTCATAACACCTCTTACAGACAGGTGAAAAAGACTAATTTTATTCCTTTATTCTTTGCTGCCAAACCTCAGCTTTTACAAGAGCAATTTTGTCATTCCTGTTGGATGCACATTGATCTCTGCAGAGTTTATCCTTCACAGTCTTGTCAAAGTCAGTACTTTCATATGGAATGCTTAAATATTTTTTGTTTCTGTGCCTTTTAATGTGAATAATGTCTGACTTATTTTCTCCCACATACTTGCACTGGTCCCTATATACATAATGTAAGTGACCTTCATTCTTATGTACATGAAGCCAACATACCTGAGGATCTGATATATCCAACAGATAAAATATGTAGAGATACAGGACAAAAGTAGGTGTTTACAGACAAGCTAATGAAAAGAGCTAAGAAAGAATAGACAGGAAAAGCAATTTTTATTCAGCTGCAGTAGTTTGGAGATCTTTGATCAAAAAGGATGTTGAAAGAATTCCAATCCTATTAACAGAGAGATCTACCTATCTAACTCAAATAGCACAAAGAATGCCAACCTACCATTGGTAAAATAAAGGCATTGTTTGGTTGGTTGTCGTTTTTTTTTTAGCTATTCCATACAAAACATGCTAAAGCTAGTTTTGATATATAATTATTAGCTGGTGTTTTGCTGCATTATGCACAGATGTTTCATTTATGAAAATGGGATGCACTGTGTGATCAAATTTCAAAGATGGAAAAGAAAGGAAAGGTTAGATATCTTTCATTATTGTACTCCACAGTATACTGTGTTTCAAAGCTACTCCGGACAAAATAACTCAGTATCCAAGCTATTAAAACTAAGATTAGGCAGCTTCTCTGTATCTGCTTTCTTCCTTTCTTGTGATCTTTCAGGTTGCTGATAATTGAGGATTATCTGTTCTTTCACTTTATGTGTGATGAAATGAACGTTAATATTCCCTGCGTCAGAAACCGAGTGAAGGGATTTTGTCTGTACTGATCCAAATTGTAATTAGTGGAATAAAGTTTCAGTACTTCCCTTTTCTCCTTTAAATCAGACCTTGTGTAAGTTCCTCTAGAACTGTACAGAAATCTGTCTGCTGCAGCCTGACTGATTGTTGCCTTTTAGATGTTACATCACTCTGGCTCAAGCTTTGGGCATGAACATGGGTGGAGCACCTGTGGGACCTGCAGGAACTGGAAAAACTGAAACCGTGAAAGATATGGGACGGTGCCTTGGAAAATATGTAGTGGTCTTCAACTGTTCAGACCAGATGGATTTCCGAGGACTTGGGAGGATCTTCAAAGGTAAGATGTGGACCAAAGGTAAGCTGTTGGCCAAACAGTCAATTGTTTTCTGGGGTGCACAAATCACAGTATAACTAACTGGGCAGAGAAAGTTATTGCTCCACTGTACTCAGCTTTGGAGTGGCCTTATCTCAAGTACTCTGAAGTTCTGGAGTCAGCAATACAACAACATATAAAAATACTGGAATGTATCCAAATGACAGCAAAAAAGATGGTGAAAGAGCTAGAGGACATGACTTAAGAGGAACAGCAGAGTATACTATGTTTATTTTGCTTTGAGAGACTGAGGGGGGTGCCCTATTGCTGTTGATAACTTCCTTGTGAGGGTCAGTGGAGATGGAGGTGCTGATCTCTCTGGTGTCTGATAATAGGATATGGGGGAACGACTTGAAGCTGCATGGGGTGAGATTCAAGCTAGGTATTCACTGAGAGTGTGGTCAAGCACTGGAACAAGCTCTCCAAGGAAGCAATTTAGGTCTCAAGCCTGTTAGTGTCCAAATAGTAATTAGAAAATGATCTTATATATATGGTTTAAATTTTAGATACACCTTTGTGGAGTCAGCAGTTCTACTTGTTGATCCTCATAAGTCCTTTATAAGTCAGTCCTTTATATTCTGAGATATTTTAGGAACTACATGAAAGTTTCAAAGGATAAGAGGACATCTCCATGAAACAAGATTGAAACATAACAGGCAGATGGCTTCAGCCTTTTAATAAATGCAAGTAATTAATATCTTTTTATGTGTATAAATTACAGTTGCAATACTGTCTTCAGTAAATAAAAATGCTATGAAAACATGACATAATTTATGAAAGGATAGATAAGGTCACTTAAAATGACTTAAAGTCACAAGGAGAACTGCTGCTGTGAAGACAAAATGCTATGAAATTTATTGCTGAACTGGTGGGATGTGCTGAGTTTTGATTTCGGTGTTTTGTCTCATTCAAATATTGAAGTTTCTATCAGTAAAACGAAATGCATGGGTAGTTTTAGATATGCTAAAAACAACTTGCAGAGCTCACTGGAGTTAGGTGCAGATGACATTTTTTAAGCATCTGAAATTTATACCTGTTAGTCATAGCAGATGTCAAATTAGAGACCAAATGAAAGTTCTTGACTATTGTATTGTTGCAAGTGACTATATCTATGATTTTGTTCATTTTTCCCACAAAATCCAAGGAAAAATAAAGTTCTGGAATAGACTGACCTCCAGCTTCTTGATGCAACTGTATTGTTCATTTTAATATGTCCAATAAGCTGTTGACAACCTGATGCATTTTCATAGAATTACTGGGGGAATTTTTCTTTAGAGGGTAAAGAGGGACAGAAAAACATTCAAGACATAAGAAAAAGAGAAAAAAATCAAAGAACATAATATGCTAGAAAATCTTAAGGACTTTGTGGGGTTTTATTTTCTTACTTGAAAATGAATTAAAATTCTTCTCTTTGTTCTTTTCCCAACCCTCAAAAATAAACACTTCCATCCCTTCCCCCCCTGCCCCCACCCCGAGATAGATTAACATAATTTTTGGCTTGTGAATTGCACCAAAAAAGGTTTAAAAACATAATGGTTATATGCTTAGTTGCTTTTCTCTTTGAAGGTCTGGCTCAGTCTGGCTCCTGGGGTTGCTTTGATGAATTCAATCGTATTGATTTACCCGTGCTATCAGTAGCTGCACAGCAAATAGCAATCGTGTTGACATGTAAGAAGAAACGTAAAAAAAGGTTTGTTTTTACTGATGGAGACAATGTAGAAATGAACCCAGAATTTGGCATCTTTCTTACTATGGTAAGTATTCAGTAAGTTTCTAATATACCAGTGATGATTGTACAATAATCAAGTCTAACTTGGTATGTGAAGTGTACTTGCTAACTCTTACATCATTCAGTTCTTAGAACTAACTCACTGATAATTTGAGAACATTGAGCATTGCTACAAGCACAGTTTACAGGGTCTTGTTTCAATAACATCAAGCACATGCAACTAAAAACTGCAGGCAGCACCATAAATATAAGTAATCCCAATTTCAGCTTGCTTCTACATGCCAAATTCTGGCTCCCAAAGTATGATTTTTTGCTACAATTACAGAAAAATTACCATAAAGATATGGGTAGGAGTAGCCAGTAAAGATAAGACCTATAAGACAAACTCAGATTTGAAATGCTTAGGTGGAGTTTTTCATATTTCATGGGTATAAAAGAGGCAAAAATTCTGTAGAAATAGGGTGGTAAGTCTGTGTGGCAATTAATTTTGACGTTTGACTTAAAGCCAGTGAATTATTTTTACTACCAAGATGGCATATTCCTTTGCTGATTCTTCTCTTTGTGCAAGGTATACTCAACTTCAACACCTGCTTTTCCTCTCTAGAATCCAGGATATGCTGGACGGCAAGAACTTCCTGAAAACTTGAAGATTAATTTCCGTTCAGTAGCTATGATGGTTCCTGATCGTCAGATCATAATTCGTGTTAAATTGGCCAGTTGCGGTTTCATTGATAATGTTCTGTTGGCAAGGAAATTCTTTACACTCTACAAGCTGTGTGAAGAACAGCTGTCAAAGCAGGTGATTACATTCATATGATGCAACCTGATTATTTTAGGGAAAAACTATCTATGAAGTCACAAAATATTTGTGTGAAGAATAAGGAAAGGTTCATGCTCACTAAATAAGCTAAGAGACACTTGCAGCCCTCTGCTGTCCTGGATTAACTCCTGCTGCAGGTTGTTCGTACAAGGATGGGGCTTTCATGCAGAGCACTGCTTATTATTAAGTTTTAGCTTTAGTGAATGGTGATGGATGAGGCAACTAAAAGCTTTATTGTAGCCTTTGTTGGTCCTACAGAGTGGCTTGAGAGGCATTTGGTTTGTGCTACCTGTGCTTGTACAGATATTTCTCACTTTCCAAAGGCCGCAGAGAATTCAAAATAATACTGATAAGGTATTTCTCAATAGTCCTTGGGAACCCTGTCTTGATTCAATGACTTATGATGACATTTTTTCTGTCACACCTTAGATTTTAATAGATGGTAGCAGATTTGAAAAGTGAATTTACCCATAGTCAGACAGCCAAAGAATAGTTAATGGGTGTTTGGAGGCATTTGAAATGCATGTACCACTTCTCCTATATATTCATCCATGTCTTAAATAGCAAATAAGAACTGTTTCATGCCTATTAACTTGGGGAAAATCTTCCCAAACTTCACCTATCTTCTAGGTGCATTATGATTTTGGCTTGCGGAATATATTGTCAGTGCTGCGTACGCTGGGAGCAGCAAAAAGAGCAAATCCCACAGATACTGAATCTACCATTGTCATGCGTGTTCTGAGAGATATGAACCTGTCTAAACTGGTAGGTTCTGAGGACCTGATAAATAATTTAAACTGCACTTTGGAGCTACGTGATCTCTAGAAGATTGTATGTGACCTTTAAACTGAAGCTAGCTTGGAAATGTTTCATTCTCTGAGTGGAACATTTTAGCTGGGAGGGAGATAAATTTCTGTTAGTGCCTTGTGTGGGACTGAGGAGGGAGTGAGCTTTCTGTTGCTTGACTTTCTACCCAGGCTTAACCTTGAATCGTTCACAATTTTTTCCTTGCTAATGTTAGAAGTAAGTAGATGTCTATGCAGTAACTTCTTTAGAAACTTTGTGCTTAAGTATTTAGTCACGCTTTTGAAAGAATCTGTTATTCATAGTAATGAGTACCATTTCACCTCTCTAAATAGCTAACAACCTTCTTCTGTTGCTGTGATAGATAATCTTTTTTTTTTTTACACTAAATAAAATAGACAATTTTCTACATGTATTTGCTAAAATCTATTATAAGAAAGTCAGTCTGCATGTTAGTGATTCATTTTGACAAATGGAAGCATCACATGATCTCCTTCTGCTGCGTCCTTCTAATGTTTAGCACCTAGAGGATTATATAGATGGTTTCTTAGGTTCTCAAGCATTTCTTTAGGCCTTCAGGACTTAGGTATTGTTCTTTCTAAAGTTGATAAAATAAATAGAGCCGGTTTTAATCTGTGTAGATTTTTGTTTTCCCTGATTTTCACTAGATTGACGAAGACGAACCCTTATTTCTGAGTTTAATTGAAGATCTGTTTCCAGATATCCAGCTTGATAAAGCAGGCTATCCTGAACTTGAGGCAGCCATTGACAAACAGGTGATGTGTCTCATGATTTGTGGTGCTCTGGTATAATTGTCATGAAGTGACATCTAAGAAAATTCTTCTTGTGTAGTCTATCCAGCTGGCAATACTATATTTTATTATTTAAGCTTTTCTACAAATCTTTACCACTGGCACAGTATTATTAAGCTTATTCTTCAGGTCACTGAATTGGGATTATAGTGTCCTGTGGTTTTCTTGACTCATGGTTACTGGAGTCTAATTTGAAAAATCCATGTATAGGAGCTTGCCTTATGTAACCCAGGATTTATTATTTATCTAGAGTCCTGACAATTAGAATATTAATTTGAGAAAAGATTTACTTAAAATTACATTTCTTTTATTTAATTTTCCGTTAGATGTTTGTAATACTTCAGTAGGGCCAATTTAAGAATATAATGTATATATATATTATAGATATATTACAGGTATTTCTAATAGATGGATTATAATGTACGTAGAGGCTGGTTTACCTTATTTTTCTGAATATGTATTTGAATACCAAATATCTCTCCTTTTTCCAACAGTTTTTTTTTAATATACACAAAGCCTTTACAAAGAGTGTAGTAATCTGTTGAGGATATATCTGTATCTATCTATTTATCTATCTATATCTAAAGGCATCAAAATATATTTTGTGCTCTAAAATAATAATAATTTAGTTTTCTGTCACTGTCTCTTAGGTGGAGGAATCTGGCCTTGTTTGTCATCCTCCTTGGAAACTGAAAGTTATCCAGCTTTTTGAAACCCAGAGAGTAAGGCATGGATTGATGACCCTAGGACCTAGTGGTGCAGGAAAAACTACCTGCATCCACACCTTAATGAAAGCAATGACAGGTGATGTTAGTACTTATATTGTAAACTGTTACTGAACTGTTACACTGTAAACTTTAAGCCCCTTTGTTTCTTCTCAGAAAGGCTCAATTGGTACACTGTGAGAATATATTACTGGAAGAATGAGTTTGTATGTTGAGACACTAATTATTAAAGTAGCTTAAAAATATCTGATATTCAAAACCATATGCTTCATGTTCTTTTGTCCATATTATCATACTTTTATCAGAAGTTCTTATTCTAGATGGATTAAGAAGGAGGAATACAGTCTAGGCAGGCAGCTCAGATTAAAGCATCTCCTGGGTTTTGCTGAGGTAATGCTGGAACCTTTTGCTAATCAGAAGAATTTATGTCTTTTTGAACACAATGCATAAGACAGGGTCTTTGCAATATAAAATAACTGGTTTTATAACCATAAGTTCCTGGTTTAGACAGTGAAAAAGTCTTCAAGGTTGTTAATTTTGTGTCCTGGCTGGAGGCTTGAAGACTGTGTGAGGGTTTTTTTTTTGTCATTTGTATTTCTAAACAAAAATATCAGTTGAAGAATGTCTGCTCAATCTTATTAAAAAAAAAGGCCATAGCTTGGGGAGAAAAACATATCTTTTGAGGTAAGCTTGTGTTACCCCATTTCACAAGTTGCTTATATGATTTTCTCGAAGTGAATAACTTCGGTAAAAAATAGTACAAAAATAGTTCAGCAAGTCTCACACATGCAGTGATGTGCTGTGGTTAAGAAACACTGTAAGCTCTACATTGCAAGGGAAATGATTGTTCCATTTAGGAAAACAACCAGAAAGAACAAAGTTGCATTGCATAGTCTTCCTATCTTTTTTTCCTAGCACTGAGATGTGAACTACAGCCAAGATAAAGTCACCTCACTACTTTTTTCAAAGCTGATCTTCTCACACAACCTCATGAAACGCTAAAATGCGTGATCTGTCAGGCTTCTATCTTTCATGTTAGTGAAATCTGATTATAATGAAGTTATTTTAAAATAAGTAATTTTTTCAGCTCTTTCTTTCAACATCTTACTACTGGCTCTTGGGTATGTTTTAATATTGGGTTTTTTAGAGATGTCTAGCATTGTAGCTTTTAAGCTGTTGCTAAAGAGATAAAAATAAAGGTTAGATGGTCGTGGTATGGCTAGTTAGAATTTGTCTGTGTAAGAGAATTCACAAGAATATGCCAATATTGTATATTTTATCTGTTCTAAGATGTAGGCAAGTGCACAGAAGGGCAAAACAATCAATCATCTGTCTGGTATTTATTAATTGGTTTTAAAAATATGTATCCAAACCAAATGTGTTAAAGCACTATTGTTTGATAAGCTTTCAAAATATTAAAATAAACCTTGAATAAATTTTTCTTGCTGCTTTTCCCAATGAAGCTCTGAAATGTGAATTGAATATTCAAAAGTTTCAGAACTTCATTTTACTTTTTTTCATGTCTCCAATTAATGAACTTTGTATAGCAAGAGAAGTTTTTCAAGTAAATACAGATGTTCTTATAATTATGAATGCATATTAAAGCATATATCTGGGTGTAATGAGTTTGAGTTTGTCAAAGTTCTCTTACCTCTGAAAAGAAATATAAAAACTAACTGGTGGTCTGCCTTCATAGATTGTGGACAGCCTCATCGTGAAATGAGGATGAATCCTAAAGCTATAACTGCTCCACAAATGTTTGGACGCCTTGATGTGGCAACAAATGATTGGACAGATGGAATATTTTCAGCCCTCTGGAGAAAAACTTTAAGAGCAAAGAAAGGTATCGGGTTGGGTTGACCTTGACTGGACTCCAGGTCCCCACCAAGTTGCACTACAACTCCTTTGCCCAGCTGGGCAGGGGAGAGAAAATAAACAGAAAACAACTCACAGGTTGCGATAAGGCAGTTTACTAAAGTAAAAGCAAAAATTTGCTTGAGCACAAGCAAAGAGAAAAAGAAGGCTTATTCTCTATTTTGCATCAGCAAGCGATGTTCAGCCGCTTCCCAGGAAGCAGGGCTTCAGAACACGCAGAGGTTGCTCCAGAAAGCAAACACTGTAAATAACAGATGCCCCACCCTCCTCCTTTCCTTAGCTTTTTGAGCAGATGTCATATGGTATGGAATCTCCCTTTGGATATTTTGGGTCAGCTGACCTGGCTGTGTCCCTTTCCAGGATCCTGCTCGCCCCCAGCCCCTTGATGTGGGGAATATTGAAAGACAGAGCTGATGCTGTGCCAGTGCTGCTCAGCAATACCCAGAACTCTGGTGTGTTATCAACACCTTTCCAGCCACCAATGCAGAGCACAGCACTGTTTAGGGCTGCTGTGGGGAAAGGAACTCCAGCTCAGACAGACCCAATACAGGTATAATGAAAGAGGCTTCCATTCAAAATAAAACAAAAAAACCTTAGAAAAGAAAAAGCTTCAGGCAAACTTCATAAAGCATGGTAACAGGGTTTTTTTTTCCTTACATGGAAGCATTGGAAAATTGCTGGAAGAATTTCTGTCCCTTCTACAGTCTGTATTCTAAATGCTTTGTGTTCAAACAGTGTAGTGTAACAAATACTACTTCACTGCATTTACTGAATTCTTTCTTTTGTATATTAGGCCCTCAGATGGAAGGAAAGTGGAAGGTAAAAGTCAATAGCCCCAATAGTGGTGTCCGATAAAATTTTTGATGCTGTCAGGATTTCTACCTGTTCTCTAGCTGCCATATTAAAAGGAACCAGTTGTGTCATAACAGCTAGCCCTTCACATATCCTAGTCCATCTCAAATAGCACTAGATAATTCTATTTAGGGAGCCAATTTCTGCCTAAAATTATGCTGACATATATTCTTAGGCTGTTATTTTAACTAAATGAGTGTCCTTGAGGGTTTGATGCTACCAGATTCTTGCTTGATTATTGCTTCCTTTTTTTTTTGTGTCTGAAAATTATTATATGATCTTATCATTATGCCTTAGAAGAAAAAGTAAAAGAAAATCCTAACACTTGTTGCACTATTTAATATAAAAATTCTGAAATACAGAATTCTTCAGAAATACAGATACTTTTAAAATAGAAAATACTTTTCAATTTAATTTTGGTGGGCTTGTTTCAAATCTAGAAATGTACCACCCTTGAGAATGTAACATGGCATTAACTATTGATTTTTTTATCTTTTCCTTCAAGATGAAATATATATTAGCACACCCATATGACTTCCTCAGATTTAATCTGTAAGAGTTCTGTAATATCTCTTTATGAGTCAGACTCCAGACTATCTCATGCTTGATATGCCTGAACTGTAGCTATAAAAACCCTCATATAAAAAGTTTATCATCTGTTTCATATCTCCTTGGTTCAACGCTAGCAAAGCTCCAAGCCACCTAGGCCTTCAAAGTAAACACTGACTCTGAAGGCAAAAGGATCATCTCTGGCTAAGGAGCTGTCTAGAAATGCACGGTGGGGCTGCCTGCTCCCTAAGGGGAGGGCAGCCGGGAGCCAAGGTGGGATCTCTTTCCAGCTGGGATCTGTTGCTCTGTACCCAGGTGAGGCAAGGAAAACACACCCAGACTCTCCTAGGAAAAAGAAGCAGGCTTTAAAATACCTTTCTATTGGAGAATGGAAAGCAATGAAAAAACTTAAAAGGAAGCTAGATCAAGTTTAGGAACAGAACAAATGACAAGCATCTTCCCCAATGGACCTCTTTTACTTATGACAGTGTGCATGCTATTTGAAAGAGTGATTTTTCAAGTGTTCCTTTCATATATTTTTTCTACATTTATAAAACTCATTGAAAACAAATGAATTGTGTTTAAATAAATCTGTAGTTGTTATCTTCTTTATGTCATTTCATGTAACTTGAAATAAACCTAATTTCTTACTGTCTTGAAGACTGGATCCAAAAGACTCTTTTTGAGTATTAAAACTGGTGACTTATGCTGATGGCACTTTATATACTGAAGAATGGATAATTATTAGGAATAGGTAACAAAATGAAGTACCCAGCTGAAACTGAGTGATGAAAATGGTAATTGTGTTAAAAGCTGAGATTGTAGCTGCGTGCATGAATTCAGAATTAGTTAAAAATTTGTTTGCAGAAATAAGAAACTGGTCCTTGAAAGAAACTAGCACATCATCCATAGGTGCTTTTGTCCATTATGTTGCATTTATAGGTGACCACATCTGGATAGTTCTTGATGGTCCAGTAGATGCTATTTGGATTGAGAACCTTAATTCTGTCTTGGATGACAACAGAACTCTAACACTAGCAAACGGTGATCGGATACCTATGGCGCCAAATTGCAAAATAGTCTTTGAGCCTCATAATATTGATAATGCTTCTCCAGCAACAGTTTCAAGAAATGGGATGGTGTTCATGAGCTCATCAGTTCTCACCTGGAGTCCTATCCTTGAGGTAGAACAGCTAAGTGTCTGTATTTGCATTGAAAGTTTTACTGGGTTCTTCTTCAACACTTCACCCTTATTACTGTAGGACCTATTTTTGTGCCTTTTGCTATGAAATACCTTTTCGTCTATATAAACTTCTAGGTCAGTATTTAAAATAGCAATGTTTATGGTAGTTTATACAAGAGTGAATAAATTTTTTAAGGAACATAGCTAACGTATTACACTTTTAAGAATATGGTAATTTTACTTTGGGACAAATTTGTAATTAGAAATATTTTATGCAATTGAACGAAAACTCAATTTTTAAAACACTAACTACTTGGTAGCCCATAGTGCAGCTTCAGACCAAGGAGGAGAAAAGAGTAAAGTTGATTCAGGGAGCTTGAAATCCTCAAGAAAATAGAAATTCTCTTGATAGTTCTTAAAATTTATTACAGTTGGGATTTAGAACCAGAAATAAAGTCAATGCAGCATCAAAACATGTAATTTTTAAATTGATGTTGTTACTTGGTTGTCTGTTAACATTCCTAGAAGCAAAGTATCGGAAGAACCAGGCTGTAGTTACTGTCTCTCTGTCATGGAATGAATAATTCAGAAAAACAGAACGTGTTTCAGGTGTGTTTTAGAGTCAAAACCCAGCATATAAACATATTGAAATATATCAAAGGGATTTATAAAGTATTTATTTTTCTTTTATATGTCATCTTTCATCTTCCAAAACTCAGTAAAAATAAATCCTAATCTTGACAGAATGCTTGTAAGAATATAGTGAATGACAAATTCTGAGACTTGAGCATACCATTTTCTTTTTTCATGTAGCAAAAATCTTGGTAAAGATGAAACATGAGAGTTCCCAAGAATCTACCTAATGTTCCATAGTAATATATTTAATCAAAGCTTTTGGCATTTAATTCCAGTTTTCTTTTCTGTTAAGAAAACAATAGAGACAATAGCAGTAAAAAAAAGTTGGTTTCTCATTTTCTTCCCTTAAGCCCTATATTGCCTTAAAAAAATTTATCAGTGAGGTACACTACTCAGGATTAACACTTTAAAAAACATAAAATAAGTACTAATTTTTTTTTCCTCTGCCATCTTGTTGAGAATGCTCGGTTAATATTATTTTGCTTTGATAAATGTGGTTGGTCTTCTTAATACCAAAAATGAAAACTTTCTCCTGCATGGCTAAGATACTGATTGTTGTGATCATACAGATAATTACTTTCCCCTGAAATCCAAGTAATATCTGGTATATTTCACTATAATCCCAAATTAAATTCCTTTATATGGGCTTTAACTTTCCTTTTTATATGGACTTTAAGATAGGAATGATTTCCTGTTTATGAAATTGGAACACCATCCAGGAGTTTGTAGTGTATTTGTTTCCATTTTTCAGACTTAAAAAGACAAAAATTTATAAGTTACTGTGAGCTAACAGACTAAATTTTACTGTCTTCCATTCTAGTATGTATCACATGAACAAGTTTTTAAAAATATTTCTTAAGATGAATGTCTCACAGTCTCATTCAGTCATTTCATTTCCTAAATCAAATAGGATACCCGTGGAAAATGCAACTAATCCTCACCTAGTTAGCGTTGCTTAACTAGTCCTATGAAAATGCAGCTTAATCCTATGAAAATACAGCTGGCCTCACATTAACTTTCAGATGTCAGCCTTTTCTAGTGATTACCCTATGTCATTCTCAGATTTCTTATTTCTTTAAGCCATGAAGGTTCTCATGCTTGTAAATTTTATATAGCTTGCTGTTTATAACCAGATTGCTTGTCCAATCCCTGAATTGTCTGGCAACAGAGGAAAATTGGCTTGTGGCACTGCCTAGAACCAGTGTCCTTGGCAAATTAGAGGTTTCAGCCTAGACAGAACTCAAAAGAGACTGTATGCTGTAGTCCAAGCCCTGAGTGCCAGGCAGTGCCTGGTGCCTCTCTTTGGGACTGGAGGCAGTGGAGCTCCTCTAGGAAAAGTGAAGCCAGGGGATGTGTTTTGGTGAGCAGAAATTACCAAGATGAGGAAGGCTGTAAACTTGTGATTTCTGGCAACAGACACGAGGTTTCTTTTCCATCTGTGGATGTGAGATGGTAGGTCAGGTATAATGCCCTGAAAAGAGGTGAGGAGCAGCAAGACCCCCTAGGAAAGGCACCAGAATCCTGTTTGGCCTTAACCCAACAGGAGGAAAAGGAATGGGACTGTTGTCAGATATTCCTTCCTGTCTTGGAAACACTCATGTCCTGTTGACTTGTTGCAAACTTCGAGGTTTGCTGCTCATGAAGAGCTAAGATGTGCTGCAGATGGCTGATACTATGTTTTTCTAGTAGTGCCTGAAGCTTTTTCCATTTATAAGGAAATTAAATCACATGGAATTTTCTGTTCAGTCACAGGTCTCTGCAACACTTGAGGATCATCACTAATTTGTTTGATGAGTTCCTTTGCCAAGTCCAAAATATTTGTAGTCTTGTTATGAAAAAAGTGTTTAACAAGTTTCCAAAAAAATTGGCTGGTAAAAGTTCAGTTTTACCAATGCAAATACATGCAGTCAACACAAGTGCCTTATGTATGTTACTGCCAAGTTTTACTTTTCAAATTTTTTGAAAACTAATATGGATACTCAGGAAAGTGTAAATTATGCATCTAGGACAGTGGCTCCCCTGAAATTCCACTTGTGTTGTTCCTTTCTGTGCTTACAACACTGTACAGGGCCTACTGGTGTTAGGTTCTCACAGCTCTGCCTCCTTGCGTTGCCTAGTTTGGAGACAACCACTTCTTGGATGTTAAAACTGTGCTAAAGATTCAACTGCAGAGAAAAGAATTTTATTTTGGATTGTCACTCATTATTTACCTCCTCATTTTAAAGTGAGATGCAGGCTAAATTTAGCTGTGTTGAAGAGTTGTATGAAACTAGCTTTCCTTAATCCATAACCTTGTTTTAGTGATAGAAACAGACTAAAGAAAACAAACATTTTTTTTAAAATTTGGATTACATAAACAAAATTATGTTCATTTCACCGTAAAGTAACCTTTCTAACTTCCCTTTCTTTCCTCATTATAAAATTGGCTATAAAATTTCAGCCTATTGTTATTTATAATTTTATCCAATAGCATTTCTTTTGTTTTGCATCATAAATAAAATATCTTGATGGCTTTTTCAATATGCTTCCCTTTAAATCTCTTTTGTAATGCAATACACTTCATATTCCAAGAAGTCAGGGTAGATGTTAACCTTGCTAATTCTCACATGCTGAATGAAATGTAGTATTCATTGATATTTCAGAAGAACTTTAAAACACAATTAAAGACAAACAAATATGGGTAACTCAGGAAGTTGTTGCATATATTTTTGTTTTCAATCCTTACCATTTGCAAACAAATAAATATAGCTGCCTACTTGGATGCGTTGTTATGTCATATGCAACTTCCAAGTTTAGTGAAATAGTTCTCAAGTTCTTGTTGCTGTTCTCATGTAATGTGCTGTTCATGTTGCTATTCTCATGTGATGTGCTTCTTAAGCAGTTTTTGCAAAGAGATCAAAGGTATGATCCATTACTCATCAACCTTCTCCAAAGCAAAAGTGTTTTATCAGCTTTTCTACTAACCCCTAATATTTTTTGAATAATCAGTGAATTTTGGATATCTATTTTAAGTCCTTCTGTCTTTTACTTTTTATCACTTTGTTTTCCACCTACCCATTTCTAGAAAGGTTTTTTGTATATATCCTTATTTGTAATCACTCTCAAAGTTTATTTACTTTGGGAAGTAAGAGTAGAATTTCAATGTATTATGAAAGTAGTAGAAAGAATAATAGAAGCACAATATAGCTGAGTTTGGAAAGGACCTCTAGAGATAATATTGAGTACATTAGTCAAGTCAGCCTGGAGGAGGTTGGTGAAGTCTGTGGCCTGTTGAGTTCTGAGATGGAGAGTCCAGGAGCTCACTGAGAAGCCTGTTCCAGCATTAACTACTCCCGCAAGAGAAAACCATCCATGTTTAAAGCAAATTTATTTGATTTCAATTTGTTCCAAATTTTGTTTTGAGTTTTGGGGAAGAATCTACAAGTGTTTCTGCTGGTGATTGAGTTTTATGTAGGAAATAAATTTATGGGATGTAAGTGAGAAGTATTTTACCCTGCAGATGAGAGAAAACTTCAAGGTAACTCCAAGAATCATGTTACTACTTTGAATTAAAGGCATCAAAGAACAAATCCTATTCTATAATTTTAAGAAATGGGTAGTTTACTTAGGTTTTGTTTATCCATCATTACAGATACCAAGATACACAATAAGAACACTACACACACCAACACACCTCCCCTCTGATAGCCTCATTTTTTTTGTACACCTGCCAGATCTTTTAGGTTATCCTCTATCCCCATTAGAAATAATGTGTAGAATAAATATAATTTGTATTCAATAAATATTGTTGGATTTCTTTTCAGAGTTTTTGGATAACTTTCACAGCTGTTGTGATTAAAAATGTTTGAAAACAATGATTTTTGTGCTGTTGAACACAGTTTTTACTTTTCAGTTCTCTTCATAGTTAACATCCAGTAGGAATTATAAATACTTGGATAAAATTTGACCTTCTGTTAATTAAACCCTGCCCAATGGACAAGGAAACTTAACTCCCCCCCACTTCTTTCTCCCATTCTGCCCCCAATAAATCAACATTCCATACTTCCTGAAGTTTTTGAATTACTGTACTTGAATTCACTGAGACTTGCATTAGGAACTAAATTTATACTTTGCAACAGGGATTTTTGAAAAAATGTGCCTTCCAAGAGGCTGAAATTCTACGTCAGCTGTATTCTTCATCGTTCCCAGACTTGTACCGCTTCAGCATGCAGTCTCTGCATTGCAAGACTGAGATGCTGGAAGCCTTTGTCATTATGCAGAGCATTAATATGCTGCAGGGCCTTATCCCACCTAAGGTAGGTAGTGTTAATGTTTTTACATATACTTAACATATTGTAGATGATTTTAAGTAACAAAGTTTTGTGGAGAGGGATTCTTTGATGACTTGGAATGTCAAAGGAGATGCAGGTTAGTAAGGAATGCTTTCTGTTTCTTTAGAAAGTAATAGCTGGGATGTGACCTCTTGCACAATCTCACATTTGGATTTGATGTTAAGCACTGGTTTACATTAAGCATATGGAGCATGCATTTGCAGTTTTCCTTTTTTTATTTTTGGGTGATTTGTTATCAGTTAATATTCTGTCAGATGATCAGAATCTGTCTGATCATTGAAGACATCTTTAAATTTATATATGACCGAAGACTTCTAACCTCTTGTTACTAATGATTATCAAGTAGAGTTTTCAGGCTGTTGAAAATTAAAACCTAACTCAATCCTTCAGGAGCAAGGTGGGGAACTGACTCCAAAATACTTGGAAAGGCTGTACATCTTCTCTCTCATGTGGAGCGTAGGAGCATTGCTAGAGCTGGAGGACAGATGCAAAATGGAATACTGGATTCGAAAACATGCAACAGTAAAGCTTGATCTTCCCTGTATCCCAGAAGGCAGTGAAGATACAATGTTTGATTATTATGTGGCATCGGATGGTTAGTATTTCAGCAGGGTGATACGGGGTAAAATTTAAAAGTTATTTTATAATTGTTCTTTTTTCAGAGAATTAATTCAGAAGTATTTTATAGCTTATCTTCTTTTATGTCCCTTAGAAAGTTTTGTTTTATGGCTATACTTTACTGGTGGTGTTGTGTTTAGCTTTTTCCCTGTTTCCCGTGAAAGGTCAGAATATGGATATATCAGTAAAAAGGCTGCATGGACTTTGTGGTGATGAATTGTCAAGTGAACATATAATCCTTGTTGTTGTCAAAATTTATGTAGGAAAGAGGAGTAAGCCTCTTAGATACAACTTGAGGGATTCTATGATTATATGATTCTATAAATTTTAGTCTGAATACACAGAGAGGGATTGCTGTACATTAGACAGAAGCATAGACAGATCAGTGACCTGAATGGAAAATAAAGGAAGTGATGATGCCTAGTATTTCTAAATCATTAACTTAATTTCTTTCTTATTAGGTACATGGATGCACTGGAATACACGTGTTGAAGAGTATATATATCCCAGTTGTGGCACCCCAGAGTATGACTCAATTCTTGTGCCTAATGTTGACAATGTGAGGATGGATTTCCTGATTGAAACCATAGCAAAACAGGGCAAGGTACTTTTTCTATAGTTCATATCAAAGCTCCGCCAACAGAACACATGACAAAAGTTTTGGATTAGCAGTGAAATATTATGTTATTGAAAAGGAAGAACTTGTTTTTTTTTTTTTAGATATAAGATGGTGTTTCCAGAAACTACTTTCATGCAAATATGCTTGAACTCTTGAATGGTTACTGTTTCCAGACTTTGTCTTCCCCTCACCCTTTCATTCTGCAGTGGAAATAACTGTAATTAGAGCTGAGATCAGTCAGAATGGAACCAATATTTTCATGTACTGATGGGAGAGGGAGAAGCGCATGGGTCAGGAGGCTCATATCTGACTCTGCTGATTGAACTCTGCCAGCATGGGGCAGTTACAGAATTTATGTAGCTTTAGGCTATTCTTCACCAAAACTGTGTCACATAAGCAATTGAAATTTTACAGATACTGAGTCTCTAGATGATTAAACACTTTTTCAAATAATTAACTCCCTTCCTTGTTAGTGTGATTGTGCTGGATGACATGACCATTAACTGCAAATATTTTTAACTTGTCAGGCCTGCAAAAATCTATGAGATGTTAACTATTTTGCTTCTACATGTCTCCTGTGAAAAGTTCACTTTACATAACTTTTCTAGTTTCTCTTCTGTTTAAAAGCTAAATGGGACTGTTGAGCCTTTGCCAAGACTCCCAGCTCTTGTGTTTCATCTTATTTTGATATTGTCTTTGTCTAGGCTGTCCTACTAATTGGTGAGCAAGGAACTGCAAAGACTGTTATAATCAAAGGTTTTATGTCAAAATATAACCCTGAAAGGCACATAACTAAGAGCTTGAATTTTTCATCTGCAACAACCCCATTAATTTTTCAGGTATAGTAGTGATTAATCTTCTCATACAAGATAGTTGGATTCAGAGAGTATTCTGATAATTTGCCAGGAGGATGCTTCTGAAAATGATTCTGAACAATAAAAAGGCACCTGTTCAAATAGTCCAAGTATTCTAACACATGATTTAAGACTTGTGCAAAAAAATCATTCCTTTCAACTTTTTCAGTAGCTATTGAGCTGTTCTTGGATTTCTACAATAACATGCCTATTATTGTCTTCATCTTATTATGTTTTTGTGTCAAATATATCTGTTCTCACTAACTGGGAAGAACTGTTAGATTTCACTAAACACCATGGGTAAAATAAGTGCTACCCACAACAATCTGTCATTAAAAATGTACTGTCTGCAATTTAAGTTTCAGTCATTACAATTACTCATTAAAAAAGTAACACATGCAGTGCAGCTGCTCTACATACAATTATGACTGCTTAAATCCTGAACTGTACTGCCTATCCAAATTTCTACCAAACTAATTTGAATTATTTCAAGTGTCTTTAATCTTCTGGCAATATATTTGGGGAATATTTTTAATGCAGTTTGGTATGCCAGGCCAAAGCACTGTCTGGACTGTAAGTGCTGTCTATAAGCTTGATGAATCACCTATCATGTGCCTGTATAGCGTAGTAGAAGCTACTAACATTTTATAAAATATATAAGCATGTAATTTTGGTCTTAATTTCCTTAGGATTTTTTCTTCTATTTGTTGGGCTATAAATAAAAAGTAACATTTTTATAAAATAAATGTAGATTTAATTGGTGATAGGTGAGATTCTAATCATTAGGACATCTGAAATAGATATGCAAGACTAAGCCAATTCTCTGTTAACAATTTAGATCAAAACATTCGTTTATGGCCCATGCTTTAAAATCACTCTAGCTTCTTATAATCTTGGTCTACCTGATGCTACTTGTGCAAGATTGGAGCCTAGGCATAGCGTAAGAATGCAGATATTTGGGTTTATACTGAAGAATAATTGTGTGGTTAAGTGAACTTTCACTTAGGATAGAGTCAATAAAAACTAGAATTTAAGAAGAGCAGAGAAATGGAAAGACGATGAGAAGAACAGTAAAGGCAAGTCTACCATTAGGCAAAATTATCTCATCAAGTGTATTTATATATGTGAATTTAATTATTGCTGTATGTTTTTATGAAGTACATTGATATCTGCTGGAAAGGTGTTCCAGAATTACATCTTCAATTTAATCTTTATTGATAGCAATCATCAATTTTGCTGATAAAGGAATAAAATAAAAGTTTGAAATGTTTCATAAATCTATTCAGATTTATGAAAGTGTTAGGCGTGGTTTTCTACTGTAGACACCAGCCTAGTCCTGTATACCTTGAGATTTCAGACATGCTAGTTGAACTAGTGCAATTACCTCCAGCAAATGCCTTGTCTGAACCTCAGTTAGTAAAATTCTATGTAACAGGAACATCAGCATGTTTGAGTGATTGAATCATGTATGAAATGAAGTGCTCTTTGTGACTGTGCTGCTAATTGCCTTTTAACAGCGTACAATAGAAAGCTATGTGGATAAGCGCATGGGCCCAACTTACGGTCCACCTGCAGGCAAAAAGATGACAGTCTTCATTGATGATGTGAACATGCCCATAATCAATGAATGGGGAGATCAGGTCAGTTTGTGGAAGAAGAAAAAAGGAGACAAAAGGTTTTCTTTGTTTTTATGCTACACTGTAAAATTGGCTTCTCAGTCATTCAGAATAGGATAAAATTGATATGTAGTACTTTAATTTTAAACAGTCTTTTAAAAGAACCCATCTACAGTAATTTGTCAGGAATTAATTGAAAATAAATATGCTGACAGCAAGAAGCAGTTTGAGTGCTCCTTAGAACATGCCTGTATAATTTTAATAATGTTTTTTAACAACACTCATTTTATAATTAAAAATAAGAAGTCTTTGGTACACAAATTGTGATAGCAAACTGACATTGTGGGCAATAATTAAAATACTGTGAAACCTGAGAGGTAAGAAGTGTCTTCTCTGCTTCAGACAAAATAGAAGTAATCTTTATGTAATCTTTATTTATATTGACAAAGTTGTTCTGAAGTACATTGCTTTGGAAATTAATGTTAGAATTTCTATAGGAGTATAGATATAGGATGTACTCTCTGTGGAGTTTTTCCAGCTTGTCAAACAGAAATGTAGCGTATCCCTTTATGGCTAAAGAAAAGGGTCTTGTCTGTTTTTGTATAGAAGTAGTTCTTTTATTTCAGCTTGAAAACCATGCTTGTGATTGTTACATATGAAACTTAATACAAATATTTTGTACAGTTTGTGACATGATGCATTAGTTTGGGCTTGATTGAAAAAAGATGCAAAGATACATTAGTTTGGGCTTAATTAGAAAACTGGAAATTTTGTTTTAAAAGGCATTATTTCCAACAGCAATGGAAATCATGCAACATTCAAGTGAGAGTAAATTGTCATGTGAATGATTAGTTCTAAATGAGGGTACCCCTCTACTCCCACGATTTTTATCGTTAAATTTCACCAAATGTTCTTATTCTTTGCTGTACATTTTTATCCTCAAGCAAATAAACAGAGGGATAGGGGGCAAGATAGTATTATACTCTTTGTTATGTATTTCAAACATTTAAGTATGTTCTGTATTTAATTCAGTTGTACGTATAATATTGTCTTACATAAAACCTGGTTATTTTACAGGTCACTAATGAGATAGTTAGGCAACTGATGGAACAGAAAGGACTGTATAACCTGGAAAAACCTGGGGAATTTACCAACATCGTGGACATTCAGTTTTTGGCTGCCATGATCCACCCTGGGGGAGGTCGCAATGATATTCCACAGAGGCTGAAGAGACGATTTTCGGCGTTTAACTGTACTCTGCCTTCCAATTCTTCCATTGACAAAATTTTTGGTAAAGGGAAATTAACTTTGTATTCATCTCATTTTTTAAAATAGTAGTTGATTTTTCCTTATAATTCTATTTGTACACATTATTGTTAAAATTGAGGCCTAATTTCCCCGTTTTGTTTACCAACACATTTTCCTTCAGTAATCACTCCCCACCTGAAATGTCATCAATCTGTAAATTTTTCAAGTCCAGTCACATCTCTGAAACTCTTGGTATGCTCAGATTTAATAAGAAAGACATGAAGGTATTGTTTTAGTGACAATGCTGGACAGTTGCTCAGTTGCCACTGCTGCTAAGAATAAGGGACTAAAGACTAGACTTTCACAAAGAACGGGATCCTACTGATTTCCACAGGAGATCATTTATTCAAGGCCAGTGGAATCTATTTTATGAGAAAAAGAACGCTTTAATGTGCCGTTAATTAAAAGCTGAATAACCATTGAGCCACTAGCAGAATGGTGCTAAGAATAGCTGAATAAAAATTTGAATATACACTGGAAAACCATTTTAACAAATTTGGAAAGGTTTTTGGAATTGGAAAAAGAAAAGAATCAGAAGATTCAGACAATCATTGCTCCTGGTGTTGTGCTAACATGTCTTTGATTTGGCAATCTTTCTTTCCACAGGTGTAATTGGAGAAGGACACTACTGTAGTGAGCGAGGATTTTCAGACGATGTGAAGAAAACAGTAGCCAAATTGGTTCCATTGACACGCAGACTGTGGCAGATTACCAAGCTAAAAATGTTGCCCACGCCAGCCAAGTTTCATTATGTCTTCAACCTTCGAGACCTCTCGAGGATTTGGCGAGGAATGCTGAACACTACATCGGAAGTGATCAATGAACCACTGGTACGTGCAGCGCATCAGTGACCTGGTTATAATTAGTGCAGGAAAGGGGATGAGAGTCTATCTCGGCATTTGAATTTGCTTTAAAAAAATGCAACCTTAGTGGGTTTTTTGAGGCAAAGGTGTTTTAGTCCAGCTTTTATGGTACCAACTGAAATGACAACTTTGTTTCAAAACGATGACAAAACACACTTATTTTGTCACAACAGTTTGCTTCTATCTGCTTTTCCTATTACTGACAAATGCTAGTTTATTTAAAAGAAGTGAGAAAATAAGTAAGAGACAATGAAATTTAACCCTATGAAAATGCTCAACTAGTGATTAAAAAATGGAATAGTTCCTCCTCTCCATTACTGTCTTGAGACTTTCAGTCACTGCCTAATTTCTGTCTAACAATTGGTTTCTGGCTTATGGTTTAAAAGGAAGAAATAGTAACAAGTATTAGTAATGCTTTTTTTCCATAATCCATCTTTCTTCCAGTAAAATATAATTTCTCTTCTAATTATTTCAGGGAAAAGTAATTTAGAGCTGTGAAACATGTAGTGCTGGAAAAGCAATGCTTATGGTAAACATGGAAAATTTGTTAAATATTTGGGTTACATAATCACTTGCTGTACAGTGTGTGTCTCTGTTGAATAAGCTCCTGAATTCTACTGCATCTAAAATTTAAACCTCAGAATGGATTTTAGTTTCTACAGCAAAAACATGGAGCACTTAGATTATGTATATACACAATTAATGTCTTTTGGAGTGTAAAAACCAATTGGTCAAAATACTATTATATAAATAGTATTAGTATATAGTATAATAGTATATACAGAGTATAAATACATATTAGTTCTGACACTTGATGAGTCAATTGTACAAAGTTCTGTAGGCTGAACCAAAGGTCTTCAAGAATTACTTGGAATTTTTTCTACTACTGTATGGTAATAGCATAGGATTAAAACAAGTGCTGCTGTTATTAACAGCCTGACAGGTTCTCTGTATTCATCCTGTGACCAAATGGAGGGACTTTAAAGGTATATTGAATTTGGAGAAGGGATAATATAAACGCTTAAACATTTTTCTTTGTTGTTTTTCTCTAACTACTTTGTCTGTAGCGTTGGGACTGCTATCTGTGTTTGCCATGGAATTATTTGTGCCATGATGCTTACATTTTCACCTATCTTCTACTTAATGACCAGTTAGAAAAGTGGTTTCTCTATACATAAACATGTTAACTAGTATGGATATGGTTTTAGGGCTGAGGAAATAAAATCTTCATACACCTTACTTTGGAACACTGTATTAAAGCTTCTTCCACAGTTAACTGAATATAATCTTAAATTGCTATTGGGCAGAATAAGAAACTCAAGGTATCTCTTCTGAAGAATCCCCCAGTACTATTTATTTTCTAATGTTAATGTTATTTTTAAATTAAGAAATGAAGGCAAAGCTTTAAAGTTGCTATAGTTCTTTTCAGAAGCCAAATGAGTTCCTCAGTACAAGAGAGACATAGAGCTCCTGGAGCATGTCTGGCAGAAAGCTACAAAGACAGTTAAGGGCCTGAAGCACCTCTTCTAAGAGGAGAGACTGAGGGAGCTGGGCCTCAAAATGAGAAGACTGAAGGGAGACCTAATCAATATCTGCCAGTATCTGAAGGGAGAGCATCAGGAGGACCGAGTCAGGCTCTGCTCGGTGGTGCCAAGGAATGGGGCAACAGGAAAAAACTGAATCACAGGAAATTCCTCCTGAACATGAGGAAAAACGTCTTTAATGGGAGCGTGATGGAGCCCTGAAACATGTTGCCCAGAGATGTTGTGGAGTTTCCTTCATTGGAGATGTTCAAGAACCTTCTGGATGCAATTCTGTGCCATGTGGTCTAGGATGATCCTGCTTGAGCAGGGAGAATGAACCACTGTGGTCCCTTCAAACTGGCCCACTCTCCTTCTATGATTCTGTGAAATGCCCCTTTATTTTATTTTTTTTTTTTTTTCCTTTTTGTATGTAGGTGCTGATAAAACTGTGGAAGCATGAATGCAAGTGTGTTATTGCTGATCGTTTCACAACCTCAGAAGATGTTGATTGGTTTCACACAGCTGTGGCAAAACTCATTGAGGAGGAATTTGAAGATTCAAAAGCTTTGCTGAATCGTGAAACAGATGCGTTCTTTGTTGACTTCTTAAGGGATGCACCTGCAAGAACTGGTAAAAGTTGACTTTAATAATCATGGAAATCATAACATTAGGCAAGGGGATATGATAATCTTAGATACTATGAAAAATATGTTGTAAAAATTCATACTAAATTTATGCGTCAAAAGTGTCTGTTTTGTCCAGTGGCTTTGAAGGTTGTCTATGTTACCAGCTGTGGCACATTTTTATCGCAATGAGATTTCTAAGTCTGTATTGATATCCAGTTGTCTGTATAGGAGAGTCTTGCTTTTATTTAAATTGGTGTGACAGAAGAACAGAACTACCAAATAGTGAGCATGAGTCTTTTTTATTCCAAAATGGTGGAGGAAATTTGTTATGAATGACTTGAAATGGTGGGGTTGCAGTAGTAGACAAAGGATTGCAATGTAGGTAACATGCCGTAGAAAACTGATAAAAAAATACTGGGCTAATCCAATACTCTTTAGGAAATGACTGTTACATGATTTTGTAACAAATGACTATCAATTCAAGTTTTCATGGATGCTAGTTAAACCTCTTTAAAAACCTATATGGCTTATAGTAATGTCTATATGTCTTTCAAATAAAAACATGCTGTCACTGACCTCACTAAATGACCTGGGAATATTTATCAATTGTTGCAAAAGAACAGAAAACATTTGTTTGTGTTTAGGGGAAGGTCATTAGATGATTCAGTTATCTGTGTTGGTATCACTGCAATGATGGAGAGTGGAGCAATGAAAGACTGGCATGAATGACCAATGTTATTTGAACCTTTCCTTGAACCATTGAAGTAGACAGAGGGCAGTGACAAAAGGAGAGTAAAGGATAGGACATATTTCATTGGAAGGAATAAAATAGAAGTAAAAGTAAGAAAGGAAATAATGGTGGAAGAAAGGAAATAATTACAGCCTTAAATAACTTGCTAAATTTCATCAGTGTAGAGAAGACTGAAATGTAAGTCAGAATGCGTACTGAGAGGGTGAGGAGTGATCTTTAATGCGAAAGTTTAAGTCCACAATAGAAACTATCATCTTGAACTGAAAAATAATTGTGTTTCTCAACATTTGATAAATGATAAATGTATTTCTCAAAATTATTTGCCTTTTTGGTGACAGATTAAATGTACCTGTCCTGTAATGTGTCTTTTAGCATGGAACTTCATCTAAATACAAAGCAGGAGACTCTCATATAGAAAGGCTATATTTTGCCCTCAATAGATTTCAGGACCTAACCTAAGTCCTAAGCCTTGAGAACCCCCTATCTGTTTTTGGCTTTAAATGAAAAGAATAACAAGCATAATTTTGTTTTATTTGTCCCTATAATGGCTTTAGTATTTCCCATTATGGTGGAAGTGTGAAAGCAGGACCTTGATTTCTAAGCTCTTAAATATATTAAAAATGACATCTGACATTGACTTCAAAGAGCCCTATGCTCAGATTAGTAATATGTTTACTGGTACTACATAATCTTTTTGTCTCTGGGCTGTAAAAACACAATATGTTTATCCCTGAGAGAAATACATGATGACTTAGATCTTGGTCAACTTTTAGATCTTAGCTTCAAAAGAATTGTTGGTGGTGCTAGTGATCTCAAGACCCTCCACCTATTCAAAGGTGTTTTTATCAATTGGTTTTGAGATTGTTATTTAGTACTTGTGATTATGAATCTTGAGACTGAGCAAGACTTTAAAATAATATGTTTTGCTGGCTGCCTCTCTAAATAATTGAGAAGTCTGCCCTTAGGTTTTGTACTTCATTATACTGTCCTGGGACATTAATAATAAAACTATAGAAACAGAATTAAGAGGATATAATTATTTTAAATTTTTCAAAACTGTGAAAGTATCACTGCAGTTTAAGTCCTTGGTGTATTTCTTATTAGTTTCTTATCAGCTGTAATTTGTTTAAATGTCTTATTCAACTTGTAAGAAATCGATTTTCAGCTGGAATACTCCTTTAGTTTAACCAGTGCTTTTACAGGTTAAAATAAGAAGACAATTGATTTAATTAGATTTTAATCTAGAGGGGTGTTCATATGCGGAAGCAATATAGAGCTAAAAATTCTGAAGTTAAGGTGACTTCAAGCAAACAAAAAAATCAAATATAAAGGACAGCTGAAAGAGAATTAATAATTTGTGTATTTTGAGAGAGTAGGTTCTGTGGTAAAATGTAATTTTCTTAAAATATGTTTTTAAATATGTATTTTTGGGTTTTAGTTTTGTTATTGTTTTTCTGTTGTTTTTTCCTTTGAAACTGCATGAGCATTAGAAAGGTGAAATAGAAAGGAAATGGAGAAAAAATTTGAAAGAAGAAAAAAGTTACAGACAGTATTCTAAATACACTTGAGTTTACTTGGGGGTTGGAGTTCTTTTCCCCACCTTTTTGTCCCTTACCTTCACATTGGCTTCTAGTGCTTTACTAAGCCTTAGGGAAATACTTATTTTACTGGGATGATTTATTTAATTGATTTTAATTATACCAATTAGAGATAATGTTCTGAATTATATATTTCTTCAGCAAGTTAGAAGAGGCTTAGCAAAACTGACTGATTTAGAAAAACTGGAAAAATACATCCTGTGGCATATATAGATCACAAAATCCTGAAACTAATTGAGCTAAATGCATGTAAATAAGAGCAAAATGTACTGTACTAGTATTATTTTTGAGGAAATCCAGATGACCAACCAAAAACCCCATGATGTTTGCCTGCTGGCACTGTTTCAATGAGATTTGTCAGATATTTTTTAATGAAATATGGTCTGGATGAGAAGCGAGATGGATTGAAAATTGCTGAATGGTCAAGCCCAGAAAGTGGTGATCAGTGGCTCGAAGTCTAATTGGAGACCAGTAACTAATGATGTGTCCCACGGTCAGAACAGGGTCCAGCCATCCTCAACATTGTCATTAGTGGTCTGGGTGATGGGGGCAGAGTGCACCCTCAAGCCAGGTCCCAGATACCGCAAAACTAGGAGGAGTGGTTGATATGCCAGAGGTTGTGCTGGCTCCCAGATAGCTTAACTGGAACTTCATAAGGTTCAGCAAAGGGAAGTGAAAAGTCCTGGACCTGGGGAGGAAAGGTCCCATGCACCAGTATACATTGATGGTCACCCATCTGCAAGTCAGCTTTGCAGAAATGGACCTGGAGGTGCTGGTTGATGCCAGCCTGAACATGATCCAGCAGTGTACCCTTGCAGGAGCAAAAAAACTAGTGACATCCTGAGCTGCGTTACAAGAAATGTAGCCAGCAGGCCAAGGGAGGTTGTCCTTTTCCTTTTTCAGCACTAGTAAGGCTACACCTGGAGTGTTGTGTCTGAGGTCCCCAATACAAGAAAGACACAGATATACTGGATAAAATCTATTTAAGAACTTGAACATCAGTAATCACTTTTGTTTTCTTTTTGTTTTCTTTTTTTTTTTTTTTTGCTCCACTGTGACAGTCTGGTGCACGTTTTCCAGAGATGTTGTGGAGTCTGTCTTTGGAGGTATTCATAAGCCACCTGAGCATGGTCTTGGGGAACCAGCTCTAGGTGGCCCATCTTGGGCAAGGGGTTGGACCAGATGACCTTCAGAGGTCCCTGACGATCTCAACTTTTCTGTAATTTTATTTGCTGTAAGAATTCTTATGAATGAAAGCATGATTAAGGTTATGAATAGAAAAATGAGACAGCAGCACTGTTACCTCCTTTCTTTGAGAGTTGACTTGTGCCTTTTATATCACCTAAGGAAACAAATGTATGCTAACTCACAGTGAATATATTTTTTGTTGTGGCAGTTATTAATTTCAAGAGTATGTTTTTTCTAGTGGAATTATTTAATCAATTTAGACTGTTTTCGTTTTACAGAAAAGATTATCTGCAATGTTTAACCGCAGTATTTATTTACCTTCATTTTCTGGTGCTGCTTTTTTTCCAAGCACCTAAACAAGTATCATTTTTCATCATTCAAGTTTCAGATAAAGACGGCTATTTAAGTTTTTTTCTCATTTTGTCTTTAAAAATTACATTGCCGATGTTACCATTTCTTGCAGGCAGGGTGTACTCAGCACTCTCATATGTACATCTAATATATAATATAATGTATAATAAACCTGTTTGTGGGTAGTGAAACTTCTAGCTATCTTCACTTACTTGTCCCCTCATTGAACCTTTGTCAATTATTTAAACTGCTAAGGTTTTATTACTTGCTTTTTGTTCTAGACGAGAAAACAGAGGAAGCTAATTTAGATATTCCCAAAATCTATGAACCAATCACCTCATTTCATCAGCTACGGGATCGTTTAAATAAGTTTTTGCAAGCATACAATGAGAATGTTCGTGGTACTGGAATGGACATGGTTTTCTTTGAGGATGCCATGGTTCATTTAGTCAAGGTACAGTCTTGCTGGATTGCCATTTGTTGTTGTTCACTTGCCCACATCTCTTTCGAGTAGAAGTATGCATGAGTCAAGGTAAATTACTTCTGAAACTGCAGCAGCTAATTTATTGCTACCAAATATTTGATCTGTCACACTGTGACTAGCTATTAAAACCTATTAAAAACTTTTTAGAAAAAGCACCAGATGGAACTATTATACCTATTTTTTATGTTTGGTGGGATCATGGTGCTAGCTATTCTAGTTTTATTTCAACCTTCCTCCTTAATTCTTCTGGGAGCCCTTCCTGTCTTTGGAATGAATCAAATGAAATTCAGGTTAAGACATAATTGGTTGCTTCTGAAGGAGTATGCACAGCAGAGTAGGAATTAATGTAGTCTAAAATTCTTTTGTAGATCCACAGTATGCTCACTACTTTTCAAGTTCTTTTGAATATGGATTGGAGCTGACCATGACCTTCAGCACAGCGCAGCTTGATATGATTGTTCACATAGAATAGGCCTCATACAAAGGAGAGTCTTTTTTTACTTTTTAACACTAGAACCTATTGTCTAAGTTGAATACTGAGGTTTTCGGTATTTTTTTAAATTATTAAGAACTATATATGTAATTGCATCATCCCCCCAAATACAATATTAAATATCAAAACAATTTAAATTTAATTATAGTTGACAAGCACATTGCATCTGTGGTTTTCAAAATTTTGGCGTTAATTCTTGTTATTTCACAAAATTTGTCTCTTTCTTTCTGAGGTTTATGGCAAAATTAATGATGTTCTTCTCTGGATTTCTTTAGGACAATTGTAAATAATCATCACACTTACCAATAAGTTTCTCATTTATTTCTCGGAAAAAACTATATAAGTTTAGGATGCAATACAATTTTTTTTTCCACTGAACAGCCACCTGTCATCAGAAATATCTTTGGGTAGTTAGATGGTAAATACTTGAAATATTATATTAGTATTTGCTTGGATAAAATGATAATTTTATGTTTTATGCAAAATGCTTTGCTTGGATAACAAGTGTTTCTATGATTCTAAATTCTTGAAAGCAGGAACAACTGTGTAGACCTGAGACACCTTCTAAGAGAAAGTGAGATAGGCACAGTTGAGGTAATGCCTAATCTGAGCTGGCATAATATGACTTGAATGAGTTAAAGCTGAGGGATATTTTAAATAGAGAGCAAAGTTTCCAGTTAACAGCTTGTGTGCCTCTGCCTGGAACAGATCTAACAGCCATTATTGAAATGAACAATGATATTGCAAGGATGTTGTGCAAATTAAATTTTCTTTCTCTGGTTAAATAATAAAGCTTAGAATAAGCCTTCATACTTGATTTTATCTTTCTTATGAAACATTAACCAATGGAAAATAACAAATACATTACATTCAATATGTAAAATAAATAGGTTTAAAATTAGAGAAAATTGACATGACTATCTTTAGTGGCTTAGAAAGAGGTAACTCAGAGAAAGGGCAAGTAAATAAGTGTCCTGGGTTGTTTACTGATATGATGGAATTCTGGAGTCATCAAAGAACTATTCAAGATAATAAAGAGAACAGAAGCCAATCCCGTGCATCATTGCTTGTGTGGAGGTGACCAGCTGCTAACCAGCTGGCTGGTATTATTGTGTCTTTGAGAGGAAATTGGCTCTGTGCTGCTCTGGATATTAATGTAGGTTCTTCTGGGTACAGTGAGGGTCTGTCAACTTGCAACTGATGGGCTGCTATGTTTCATGGCATTTTTTTTGGTTGTGGACAGTAAGACAAGTGCTGTGTGCAATTCACAGTTACCGCTGAAATTTTTCTTGCTCTGAATTCTAAAGGCTCTGTTTGTTTACATTGCACAGTCCTGAATTGAAGGGAAATGTGGAGCAGTAGGAAGCTACTGCCTTTTGATTTAAAATATAAAAAATTAAGTGGGAAAGAAATGTTGATCTAATTGGGAGATGTTTCACTGTGATCAAATATTCATACTTGATACTGTGCATTTTTACAGTCAAGTAAATGAGAATTGTAACAAGTTTCATTATAGAGGCAGTATTATTACTTGCTGTGGAGAATACTGAAGACTCTTTGTCCCGAATTTAACATGCCTGGGACAACCTGTCCTTCAGGTCACAATGAGATGAGTCTTACCAAAGTTATACAGAGGTCATGGCATTGGGGAAATTATTTCCTTCCCAATTTTGATAATCCCTCATGTTGTGATAGCACATCACTAAGAAATCGCAGCTGAGATTTACTTGCACTTTGTGGGAGATGTAATTCTACTGATAACTGAACATACACAGTGATGGAATCAAATGGTTGCTATACTGTTTGACAGGTCAACAGTAACCACTGCAAAGTGCAAATGTCCACAGAATATATTAATAGTAATATGGAATCCTTTAAGTAAACATTAAAATTTTAATTTGTTCTTCATTTCTAATATAACTTTAATAATATGGTAGCATAGAATTTTTGGATGTGTGACTCTTACACATTGTAGCAATGAATGACTTGTATATTACACAGATTTCCCGCGTGATTCGCACTCCTCGTGGAAATGCTCTCTTAGTTGGAGTTGGTGGCTCAGGAAAGCAGAGCTTGACAAGACTGGCATCCTTCATAGCTGGCTATGACACATTCCAGATAACGTTGACAAGGTGAGCATTACCTGAAATTTAACTAAAGAAGTACTTTGTGTTTTAAGTCTTCCTATTAAAAAAAACCAGGCTCACATTCTCTGCTTAGTGTAGTCTGATCACTGTCACACAGAGTGGAAGGACATGACAATCCTTTGAAACTTACTAGATTTGCTTGATTTTCTACAATAATTGTGAATTTTTACTATCTTTGGAGTAGGAAATTATTGTTTCCTTCACAGAAAGAGAAAGAGTATTGGCAGTATCAAGTTATCTTTGCGTGTTTACCCAGTACATTAAATGGTACTGAAAATATTTTTAGGTGGTTATCTATCCAAAAGGCCTTTATGAATTAATCTTGTAATATTTGAAATACTGTCATCTGAGAAGGATGAATCTTTATCCCTGCCCTCTAATTTGGTAGATCTTAGGTATCTATCAGTATTTTGACAGCCTTTTCCAAGTACATAATTCCCTTTTTTCGCATTGTTCAACCCAGTGTAGTTTCTTTTGAAATAAAGATTAAAAAAATATAAATCCTCCTCTGAATGCCTCAGAATTAATACCATCCCAACTGTCTGTAGGACAGGTCAATTTTGGTGCTGAAATGTCTTTTTAGCAAAGTGAAATTATTTTAAATATTTTGCAGGTGTGTTGGCTGCAGAAGAAATTGTAGTTTCTCACGTGGGGATGTCCCTTGGTGTGGGTCTCATCAGAGGATGTATCTGAAATAAGCACCTTTCTCCTTTAAGTTCCAAGACGTTGTTTCTAACTTAAATTTGCCTGGGTTTTTTTACACTTTTGATCAGAAGACTTTTTTTAAAAAGAGATTAATATTTGTTCAACTAACTTTTTTTTTTGTAGATCATACAACGCTTTAAACTTACTGGAAGATCTGAAACTCTTATACAGAACAGCAGGACTGCAAGGCAAAGGCACCTGTTTTCTTTTTACAGACAATGAGATCAAAGATGAGTCTTTCTTGGAATACTTGAACAATGTTTTGTCATCAGGAGAGGTAAGATGATCAATTTTCTGTTTTTTAAAAATCATAATTCTGAGGTAAAATAACAGAATTTATTTGAATATTTTGTTATAAGTCAGATAGTACACTTCCAAAAACTAGAACTCAAGTGCTTTTTGTCGTTAGAGTAGTATTAAAAATGAATGCAGTCTACAAGATCTACAAAATCCTAGGTCAGACTGAGTGAAGCTATCTCAAGGGACATGAGAATAGCTATAAAAAAATAAAATTTAGACTTGAGAAATATTACTGATGTTTTAAAAAGTTGTCTGTTAAATTAACTATTAGTGTTCAGTTAGTTTTTGTATGGTAAATTCATGTCCAGAATGGATGGATTTTATTGATTTACTTATTTATTATTTTAGGGTTATGTTTCAGAGTAATTGCTACTAGTTATTAGAAGTTAAAGAGACGGAATGAAAACTGTTGGAGGGTGGAGTTTAAAATTTACATCAAGTTAGATTTCAGTCTATTTAATGGAATCACTTCATTAAAACTTCTTGTTTAAAGAAAAGAGTGGGGGGGTACTAATGACTTCAGTGTCTGAGATGTGTGTTTCTTCCTGCAATGCTGTGTATTAAAAGAACATTGTGCAATATCCTCTATTTTGGATCATCTCAAAAAGCATGAAAAATCTTCCTTTTCCCAAAGGTCTCAAACTTATTTGCACGTGATGAGGTAGATGAGATCATTAGTGACCTCATTCCCTTCTTCAAAAAGGAGCATCCACGAAGACCTCCAACCAGTGAAGCTCTGTATGACTATTTCATGGCCAGAGTCCGTCAGAACCTTCACGTAGTTCTTTGCTTTTCACCAGTAGGTGAAAAATTCCGAAATAGGGCCCTGAAGTTCCCAGCTCTCATTTCGGGATGCACTATAGATTGGTTCAGCCGATGGCCTAAGGATGCGCTGGTGGCAGGTACGTGTAGGTTTTATCTTTGCAGACACATAATTTTCTGATCAGTGGTTCATGTAGCTGTTTTAATTGTGTTGAATTTTACCAGAAGAAACTTAATTGATTCTAAAATTTGATGTAGGTATTTTCTTCTTTAATGCCTGTTTTATTAAGCTGTCAAAATATTTCTAACAGAAGAATGGTTGTGAACAGAGCTTAAAGAAAAATTCCCCGTGAAGATGTCTTAAAAGTATTTGTAAAGAAGGCAAAGATGCTGCTAAAGAAAGAGATTATTTGTAAATGTGTCTGTGATAGGGCATACAGAGGAAGGCTGTGATTACCCAGTCCCTGGTAGGTAGCAGCTAGGTTCAGAGTGAAAAAGCAGTTGCACACTTTGGAGATGAAGAATGACAGATCCTTAGCTATACTTTTTACTGACAGGTGTGGAATCTGATGATGAAGAGTAAAGAAGACTGGGTTTTGAGAAGCTGGGTGAAAGCCAAGATACTGCATGCTGATTTGTTTTATAGTGACTTATTTATTAGATGTTTTTATAAGTATTTACTTACATTTAGGCTTTCTTTCTTTCCTAAGTGTCTGAACACTTCCTGTCCTCATTTGATATGGACTGCACTGCTGATACAAAGAGGGAAATTGTGCAGTGTATGGGCTCATTCCAGGATGGAGTGGCAGAAAAGTGTTCTGATTACTTTCAACGATACAGACGTTCTACACATGTGACTCCCAAATCCTACCTGACCTTTATTCAGGGATATAAAACCACATACAAAGAAAAGCATGCTGAAGTGCAAATATTATCAAACAGGTAAACTCAGGTTACTTCTGTTTTTCTGTGGTTTTCTTCCCCAGGTAGGTATATTCTGATATCCTTCATTTCGGTACGTGGCCTGTCTCCTCACACAGCAAAAAAGGTATTTTTAATTCCTAAAATTATGTGAAAGTGTAACCTATTCAAATATTATAGTTGCTCTTGTCATATAAGATAAAGACTATATATTTGGGGGGCAGGAAGAGTAGTGGTGCATGAAAAATAGAAGTAGATGGAATATGAGGTGAATATAAATTATACCGATGTGTTTTCAAAGAGTAAAAGAAGACATCTACATGTAATTTCATAATATACTGATAAAAGCATTTAATTTGCCAGTTGGCAACTTTTGTTTCCTTGCTGAACACTTGTCACCTCCTGTTATGAACATGTGAGGAACATCCTAAGTAGTTTTGTAAGCGCAGAGCCTCACTTGTACTCCTGAGCTTTTTACTTGTACATTATTAAGGTGGTTTTGATATCCTTATTCCTATTTTCAGATGCTTTAATAAACTAATATCTATTTGCAGATATATCTTCATGTCAGGAGCACCCAACTATAACGAAAAATTAGCAATTAGTGTATCAGTTGGTATCACCCTTTAGAAAAACTGCCTTCTCAGTTTTGAAAGATTGTTAATAAGAGCTGGAAACCTTAAAGAAAGGCTTAGACTTGTTTATTTGGCTTTGAAACATTCTTTGTCTTCAAAGTCAAATTCAGTTTGAAACCTATTATGTTATGGGTGAAGGCTTGTAAAACAGAAGGGTGTTGCCCTGTTTTCTGCCTTCAGATTTACCAAGTTAGTTCATGAAGTCTAATTTCTTCCACTTAAACTTAGTTGCACTGTCTGAATTTTTCAGGGATTACGCGTTGTCTGTTCTTTTGCATTTGTTCAGCTGTCCAAGTACTGCAATAGCCTAGTCTCTGTAGAGGCCTTTTAAACTTGTCTGAAAAGTCCCAAGTAAAGAATTTATGATAGAAAAAAACCACTGTTGAAGGGGCATTTTAATGCTGAATCAGAAAACTCTTCTCTACATACTATTTTTCTTTTACTCTCTTCTGTTTGGTCTTGGTTTGTTTTCAGTTTCTACTTCAAATAAGAAATACTGATTGGTTATGATTTTCAGAATTTTGGGGATCAGAAAATGCTTTTTGCTGTACAGAACTTAGTTCATTGATTATTGGCTCAAGATGGACAGTGGCATTTATAGAAACAACATGTACGATTTTTATGCAATGATAAAGGCATACTGTTTGATCAGAAGTGGGTAAAATTTCAAGCCAAAAACTTTATTAATGTACTTTGTTGTCCACTTTATTGATTCTGAAGATATCAGAAAGGTAAAAGTTCTTGTCTGAGTTTTTTTTTTTTTGGTGTAAAGCATCTTTTGCAATTGTTCATTCTGATTGATGTGATTCATTCTATAGATGGAAAGTAGGGTATGAATTACATAGTGAATGAGATGCTTTTTATTTTGCTTTTTCACTTCAGAATAAATACTGGTCTGGAAAAATTGAAAGAGGCCTCTGAGTCAGTGGCTGCTCTAAGCAGAGAACTGGAGGTAAAAGAAAAGGAACTTCAAATTGCCAATGAAAAAGCTGACATGGTATGTAGAGCCTTGAAAGTGTATTGCTGTTTGATTTTTTTTCTCCTTTTATTGCTTCTATTTTGAAAAGATTGATCAATTCAAATGAAGTTAAGTGTTGGAGAGAGAGGATCTTGGAGAAAATTTATGCTATTTGAGTTTTCTGGAATTGGACAGATATGATTTTACAAAAAACCGCTCTTTTAACTTCTGGCGTATGGGTTTTCTCACATTCTAGGTATTGAAAGAAGTTACTGTAAAAGCACAGGCTGCTGAGAATGTGAAGGGTGATGTTCAGAAAGTGAAAGACAAAGCCCAAGCTATTGTAGACAGTATCACAGTTGACAAAGCCATTGCTGAAGAGAAGTTGGAGGCTGCCAAGCCTGCTCTGGAAGAGGCAGAGGCAGCCTTACAGGTTGGTACTTGGACCATGTATAACATTACCACTAAGAACGTGGATGTCTTTGAAAGACAAAATTGCAGGTGCATTGCCTAACTCTTCACTTGACAGAAAATAAATGCATGTATTTTGAGGCTTTTTGGGTTCCCTTTTGTTTTTCTTTTTTCACATGAGTACCAACCCCGAAATAGTCAGTTTTCAAAAAAGGGCAAGTTTTAACTTTCTTTGAAACTGTAATTTGAATGTATTTATCTTTGTCTGCTCAGCTGACTTAATAGGAGGAAGTGCTTCAAGACGTTTTGCTGTGAGCAGTACTAGTGGAATCTGAAATATACCTGTTAGATGCTAGCAGGGAGCTCACATCTCAAGAAACAGAAAAGTATGAAGAAAATACCTGAAGGATAGACAAACCTCAAAGGGTTTTTGTAGATTTGCTGGAAATTACACCTTTCCATTTGAGACGCTGCCAGCAGTTGTGATGGTTAAAGACTTATTTGAGGGAATGGCATGATTAGCTTTGAAATCTAGTGTAGAAGAATATTTATGGATCTTCTGAATGTAAGACTTCACTTTGAATGAGAGATGTTTAACAGCCTCTGACTGCCATGATGCTTAAAGGACAGAGTGCAAAAGTCTAAATGAAGGTTGACCTGACAGCTGGGAAGAGTGAAATATGGGAGAAGATTTGCATTATAAGACCTTGATAAATAGCCACAGGAAAAAGGTTAAGGAGCTAACAACAACAAAACAGCAAACCTGGTAGTGGGCAAGCATTCTGACAGGTGAAAAAAAAAGCAATGTTCATTAGTCAGCATCTACAGTATAAAGAGGGCACCAGTATCATGTGGACCTGTACTTAATAAAGGTTACTTTCTGCTTTTGACTTAAATGGCTGAACCAAAACAATACTGCTCTTCTTGAAATGCAGGGTGCTAATAAATGAAAACCTGATTTCAAGAAAAAGCAACACTGGTATTATTGTAAAACTTCTCAATGGGAAAAAGTATTCGGGCTTAATCTTGAATTTCTTGAATTTTCTCTAATAAATTGCTTTGCCTATGTCTAAAGGGGAAAGGCAAACTATCGTAAAAAGAGACCTAGAAGAATGTGTCTATGTATTCTTGGCATGCATTCATTCATTCATTCATTCACTCCCTTAAGCAAGAATCTTCTCTGTATGGGTCTGCATCTTTCAAAAAATGAATCTCATAATCATTATAGATTTGCAAATTCGAGCTAGGGATTCCTATAGTAGAATTCTGCTTGCAGAGTAGATAAATGCCTATTAAAATATTTGATAACTAGAAAGGTCATTACCAGATGAAAAAAAAGTGATTAGCTATTTTACTCAATTTTTAATATAATTTAAGAATGATAAATGCTACATTAAGAGAAAGGTAGGTACACAACGTGTTATAAGCATTTCTAAACATATAGTGAGATTAGTTTGAGTAAGAATTGTCAGAGTTCAGTAAAACTTTATTGCACTTTGCCCTGTAATAAAAATAGCGCATTAAATGCATAATTATAAACAAGTAAATAAATAAATAAAATTTAAATGTAAAAATTTTGCCAAAATTTGTATGTTAGCAAAAAAAAGGCTGAGCTGAATTTCCTAAGAGTCACAAAGAAACACTGATTAAACTTTTCACTCAGATATCTGGAAAATCTCTGGTGAATTATTTGGTGCACACTGAACTCAGCAAGCAGGAACATATTAAAGGGAAAGAAAGGGCTGGCAGAGGGAAGGCGACCTGGGTAGTCTGCAGTGCTTTGAAGTCCCTTTATTGAAGTACAGACACAAGTAATTAAAATCTGCCTTCATGAATTCCCAGTGAGGTGTGTGCTAGGCCAGAAGCAAGATGTCACGGCACTCACAGTAATCTGTTGCTTACTGTTTGGGCTGTTGTGTACTTGGACTGATTAAACTGCCTGTAAATAAGCAAAGCTTCTGCTCAGAGTTGTGTGTGTTGTAGGAGCAGGTCTGCCCATCAGCTGTTCCCATTGTTTAGTGGTTTTGTTTCTTTGTATGGGGTGCAGTAAATGCTTCTGCTCAAATCAATTCTTCTCTAAGGAGACATCTTCAGCAGATTTTTCTGAGAAGTCTTTTCCGATTCATGGCGTAGAGCTATGAGTTACAGTGTTAGACTTACACCCTAGGCTTATTTAGCCTTACTTATTAAAGCCTATGTTTTCATACCTTATTATAATATATTTTTCTTGCAGGCCTGCTTCTACACCAGGAGTATTCCTGGTAAGAAGTATTAGAAGGTACAAACATATGCATATACCAGTTTCCTTAATTTACCTTCATTTGCTGGCTGTCTACAGAAAGTATGTCCTTTCTAGATAAAGTTTCTAGTCAATATGTTCACATTTAAAAAACAAAATTTCAAGATATTTCTGGTTTGCTCTTTTTTGTTGTCAAAACAGTTCATGGTGGTTTTGAGTTTTAAGGTGCTGCTGTGGAGGTGCTGTGCTGAGGTTTCCTAGGACTTGATAGGAGATGGTAGTGAAAATCTGATTGGGGGCGGTCCTTCTGTCTTCATGCTTTTTATAGATAAAATAACGTATATAGTTTTTTTCCTCGCATTGATTAATACTGTTGGTGAGCTTATGCTCCGTGTTTGATTAACTAAACAGTAGCAGTAATTGCTTTGCCCTTTGTTTTCAATTCCTAGACAATAAAACCTGCAGACATTGCCACAGTGCGCACCCTGGGCCGGCCGCCTCACCTCATCATGCGCATCATGGACTGCGTGCTGCTGCTCTTCCAGCGCAAAGTCAACCACGTCAAAATTGATCAGGAAAAATGCTGTACTGTCCCGTCGTGGCAAGAATCACTGAAGCTGATGACAACAGGAAACTTCTTACAGAGTCTACAGGTGCTTGTGCAGCCTTTTGCTTTTTTTATTTATTTTATTTTTATAATGTAAGAAAATGAGGGACAATGTTTTCTCTGGTGTTCATAGGAGAACAAATGTGCAAGGGAAATCACACAATAGATCTGAAATGTTAAGGGCTTAAAAATAAATATGTCAGAATGAAATAAACTTTAATCCTACTTGCAAATTCATGTTCTAAATCAACTATAATTTTTCCTAAGTAAGGCAATGAAATTGTTTTAGGTGACAAATGACTCAAAGCTTGAAGCTTTGAGTTTGGATAGCCATTTGGTTTGGATAGCCATTACTTATCTGTTTCATTAAACTTGATAACAAACATCTTTTTTTCTGGTATTTAACTTTCGACTAATTTTCAACATTTCAGCTTGTGCTCTGGTTTGGAAAAGCATAGATGGTTATTAGGATGAACACAACCAGGACTTTTTAAAATGGGGGATTTTTTTGGTTCACAGGATTTGTCTAGGGCAATGGAAAGACTAACTAACTGGTAAATAAATTCCTTTTCATAACTTAAACTAATAATATTATGATTAGTCTAGTTGGAATGAATGGTATATATTCCTGCTCCACTGAGTGTTATCATTCCTGATTTCTGCATTTTGAGTTTACTTAATTTGTCACTGGTCTAGTAGGAGGCTTGACCTGCTTTGTTTGGTTGGTAGTGGCATGGATGCTGTTTATGTAGTATTCACATTGCATCTACTAGTAAAGGTTTTTAATTTTCTATAGGACTCCAACATTTAATTTTGCTTGTGCTTAATTAAACCCATTTGTGCTTCAGGGAACAGCTGTTTTTCAAGTTTGTCTGGGATTGGCTTTCATTATACATTGTAAATAAATTTGAGGGAGAAAATGGAGAGCTTTTCAGGAGGAAAAAGGAAAGAGTAAAAATAAATTCTTTAAAAATGGAATACATTCCAGTAATTAGACAAGGTAATTTAAGGGTACGATAGATGGCTTGACCTTTGAAAGGACTGTCTTGCAGAATGTGTTTTTGAACTAGAGTTTAGCTCTTCATTTTCTTTTTGAAGATTGTTTAAACTTATTCTGTATTAAGCAAAATGAAATTTTTAGCAGGACCAGTGATATTTTGAAACAATGATTAGCTGTGTAAAAGGAATAGTGAGTGTGAGATAGCAAAGATCATAAATGAAAGCAAACATTTTTTCCATTTTGTAAGTATATATGACAGTGGAATGACTTTGTAAAGGTCTCAAAGATACATGTGACAAATAATTTCTTATAAGTTGTTTATAAGTAACACTTGTGATCTTTCTAGTGTTCTATGTGTTCTGAAATACATGTAAATATCATTTACACTTACTGCATATATTTTATATCTTGCACTTTGAAAATTTTTTCAGCAATTTCAGAAAGACACAATTAATGAAGAAGTGGTAGAACTTTTGAGCCCTTATTTTGAAATGGTGGACTACAACATTGAGACAGCTAAGAGAGTATGTGGGAATGTTGCTGGCCTGTGCTCATGGACGAAAGCTATGGCAGTATTTTTTTCCATCAACAAAGAAGTATTACCTTTGAAGGTTTGTCTGTTTGTCAGCCAAAGACATCCTCTGCTCCTTCTCATCCTCACCTGTTTACACTTGAGGACTTCATTTGTGGGAAAGTTCATCTGCCTTGTTTTAACTGGTGGTTCCCTCTTTCAAAATTTATTACCTTGAACACTGTACTTCTACAATTAAATATATTTCAAATGTACTTCCACTCGTACATTTGAGTTGTCAAAATTATGAAGGAGATGGTGTGATTTTTATGCCTCTGGACCCCTACTGGATGGGATTAAAGCATCTGTTATCTAGTTAAATACACTACTGCAATTGCTCTACATTAATTTAGAATTAAGTAGAAAAAAGCCTTGAGATTTGGTTTCCTTTACTGTTCCAGATGTCCGTTCATAAGAAGATTGTACAGATACTCTTCATCAGTGTTAGGCAGAGAGAAAAAAAACAGGCCTAAGTAGTTAGAATGAAAGTCAGGAAGAACATGGTAACAGAGAATAGCTAGTATTATAATGGGAATGACTGAGAAGGTAGCAAGATTTGTATTTCTGCCCAGCATATTGGTTGGACAAATCAAGTAGACTTCTAGAGGCATCATTCTGTTCTGCAAGCCATGTCAGACTAACTGTTGTGTCATGTGAAGAATGACTGGCATTTCCAGAAGTATTTTTAATTATTTTTTTCTAATTGACATTAAGCCAGCTGTTCAAGTGCAGCTATCTGAAATAAGAATTTAGTTTGTTGTAAAATTCAAATAAAAGGTTTTGCTGAGTTATGAAATCTCTACTGAAGAATTTGATTTGGAAATGTAGTACAAGAAAACTTTCTGAAATATATTATAGCAAATGCTTTAAAATTCCTTGTGTATGAATATGCTTCTATGTTTTTATTCTCTGTAGGCTAATTTAGCAATACAGGAGAAACGCCTAACCAGTGCTATGCTGGATCTGCAGAAAGCTCAAGAAGAACTGGGAGCCAAGCAAGAAGAATTGGATATTGTGCAGGCAGAGTATGAAAATGCAATGAGAGAAAAGCAGGTGAACTGCTGCTCTTCACAGAAAAGAAGCTTCTACTCTTGCTTTAAGGAACACTTAATGAAAGTGTTTTTTCAATTTCACTATTATTCCTCATTGATGGACAGCACATAAGAAATAGATAGTATTTGAATACTGCCTCTTTGCTTTCTACCTCTCTCCTTTGCCTCTGATCCTCTCCCCTCTTCCCTCCCACCCCCTCAAAAACTATTTTATTTGTATTTTTATTCAGTGCCTCCTACTGTAACTTCAAGTTCTGCGTATGCTATATATGTATAATGTATTTGAAATTCTGAGTAGAATTCCCCAGAATGAATAAGTATCAAGAATTTTACATGCTATTCAACAACTGCACCAAAATAAAAGTTAAGAACAGAAATATTAAAATATTGTATTGTGTTTCCAGGAGATGTTGATGGTTTGTCCTGATATATTTTTTCCATCTCACTTTCCCTTCTCTGCATGGTGATAGTGATGTTTAAGAATACATTTCTAACCTTTTGTTTATCTACTGGTTTAATGAGGTGTAGAGATTTTTTCTGGCCTATCAGATATATGACTGTAAGCAATTTCTCTTGGTGCATGGTTTTCTCTAGACTTTGCTGGAAGATGCTGAGCGTTGCCGACATAAAATGCAAACTGCCTCAAGTCTTATAAGTGGTTTAGCAGGTGAAAAAGAGAGGTGGACAGAACAGAGTAAAGAATTTGCCATGCAAACAAAGAGGTTGGTTGGTAAGTTTTTATCCAAACTTTTGAATTTGGAAGCAAGTTGTTTGAATTATGAGTAGTGAAACTGAAAACATTTGAAATGTCAAATTTTTCCTTTGTGTCTTAGATCCCTGTCTCAAAAACAAGGGTAATTGTTTTAATTTCCTTGCTAAAGCTCTGTTAGATGAAAAATAAATGTAAGGCTAAAGTTCATATTTAAAAAGAAAAGATAATGGACGCTGTGGATGTAGTGACACTAAAATTTTAATTTGACTGATATTTGTAAGTAACAGTCCAAAGAGAGTAATGTGTTAGCAAGTGCCTATAAAATGTGTATGAGAATATATATTGAGGTGAGGAAGACTGATACTCAGACACTGACATTTATATGTAGAAATCAATATTTTTAACTGCAGTTACTAATGTTCATATGAATTTGCTTCTTAGAAGATCATTATTATTTTTTAAATTTACACTTGTAAACTAAAGTACTTTGTAATAAATAATTGGTTCATTAGTTAGATCAATAAATGAAATTTATCTCGTCATTTACTATAGGCTAAACTTTCTTCTCTGCTTTTTACCTTGAAAGGCTGCAGAAAGCAGCCTTATTGTATTATAGTTGTATTATAGTAACTAAGTTGTGTTTTATTTGCTGCTATAGTATATACGTGTGTATTAATTTATTAAAAATCTGGCATACCTTCCCCACGGATTCATCTTATTTCTTTTATAGATAACTTGAAAATGCCCAAAAAATACTAGGGCTCAGTATAAAAGTATGATATCTTCTCCAGTTTAAATTTTGCATTCTTATTTTCAGAGGTACAAAACCCCCTCAAACTATGGTGTCACGAACTTTAGGGGGAAAATTTTGAAACTGAACAGAAGATTAAATGTTGTCACACTTAATACCTCCATAATGGTGTCTCTGGCACTTTTTATTACTGGTACTCATCACTGTAATTGATTTACAGTAATTTAATTGAATTAGTACTTATAAGGATTTCCACTCCACCCCCCCACAACTCCCCCAACACGCACCCCGCCCCCCAGTTGTTTAAGCCTGTTCTTAGGAACGCACAAGGAAATGATGAAACTTAAAGTTTATGATTAATTTCTCTCTGCCATGTCCTGCTTGTGCAGGATCTGGTGTTTGGAATAGCATTACATGTGTGTTGAGTTGACTTTAACAAGCTGCCAGATGCTGATCTCTTGATTCCTACAATTGCATAGTAAGAACATGTAAATGTAGTCTCTACTGAAATGCACCATTGTCGTGCCATGCAATGAGCCTTGAAAAAAAGATTGATTTGCCTTCTTTATGGGTCAAAGTGTGTTCTTCAGTTACCAGCCAAAACATGTAGCAACTAGTGAAGGAAACAGCTTGTTCATTAATAGAATAGGCAAAGTTATAAAGCTTTGGTTTGTTTTGATTTTTTCCCCTCCTTTTTCTCTTTCAGGTGATGTACTCTTGGCTACAGCTTTTCTGTCCTATTCTGGTCCTTTTAACCAAGAGTTCCGCAGTCTGCTGTTAAATGACTGGCAAATGGAAATGAAAAGGCGAAAAATTCCTTTCCGTAACAACTTGAACCTCATAGAAATGTTGACTGATGCTCCAACTATCAGTGAATGGAACCTGCAAGGATTGCCAAATGATGACTTATCCATACAGAATGGAATCATTGTCACTAAAGCATCTCGTTATCCTTTATTAATTGATCCACAAACACAGGGTAAAATTTGGATTAAAAATAAGGAAGGAAGAAATGACCTTCAGGTAATAGAAATGCTTGTGCTTTCATGATCCCTAAAAACTCTTAGCATACAACCATTACAATTCATTGATTTGCCTAATGCTTAGGAAATGAACATTTATACAAAAGATCTGGTTTGAATATAAAGAATATCTCAGATATATTTTAGTGGATTTAAGATTTGACTAGAGGTGGGAGTGTATCCTTTAGTGCCAGTGACTCCATTTGTTTAATGAATTTATTTTAATGGAACATAAACTTTGGAAAATAGGCTGGATGGGCAATGCCTGGTAATAAATATGTTTTCAGAGTAATGTAAGTGTTAGGAAAAAAACACCAACTAGTTGATTAGTACAATTTCATGTAAGTGCTTATAAATGAAAAGTCACAGCAAGATATTTTTTCATATTTTAATCAGAAATTATTGTTAATTTTTGTTGTCTTGTTATGGATGTCAGCTGCTAAGTGCTCCGCAAATAGACAGGGAAGATGTAGTGCTACAATGTACAGTCTGAGGCAAGACGCACAAATTCAATTCAAACAAGAAAATATGAGGAATTCCTGCAATTATGATTACACCAATAAACCAGCTTTAAAAAAAATTCCTGAAATCCATAAAAGTAGTTTGAGGTGTGATAATAGAGTGGCTCTTGAAAATAACTACCACTTTCATGCTGATTGTTATCTAGGTGTGGAAAACTTTAATGGCTGCTTAGTTATGATAAAAATGGTTATTAGTTTGTTTACAACTCTATTAAAGTCTAAGCTGAATGTGCTCTTTGAACATGTTGAAAATCCCAGTTATATTTGGGACTATTTAAAGCAAAGGTTTATTAAGGTCCTGTTCCATATAAACGTCTAATTTTCAAGGGTGGAAAAAACCACAGAAAAATACTTTTCTTGGAATTGACCCTGCTGCAGTTTGACTTGGAGATGTTATCCAAGATAAAATTGAAGGTGCTAAAAGGTTCCTGTGAATTTTTCCTGTGAAATTCTTGAGTAGTTGCACTCATAGGATATCAAAATTGGAAGTGCTGCTTTTCTTCTACCTTTGCAGCTAAAAAATAGAACTTTGCATTCCATGAGATCTGGCAATAGGGTATGCTGATTTTACCTTTCCTTGAGGTCACAATCTTTGCATTAATACTAGTCTACTCCCAGTTTCATTGCTTTTGGCAGTACTTTAAAGAAAATGAAATAATTTATAAATATCAAACTAAGAAAAAGATTGGTAAAAGGGCATAAGGTATTGCATTTCTGTTTTCAGATCACTTCTTTGAATCACAAGTATTTTAGAAACCATTTAGAAGACAGCCTTTCTTTGGGAAGACCTCTTTTAGTAGAAGATGTTGGAGAAGAGCTGGACCCAGCACTTGACAATATTTTGGAAAGAAACATCATTAAAACAGGTTCAGCCAACAAGGTAAAAATAAAACAAGTGAGCAAACATATGGAAATTCTACTTTCTTCCCTTCCCCTCCCCACAACCTCTTCTTAGCAAAATAACTCCTAATAAATATAGGATTGTAAAAAATTAAACTTATTAAACTTGATTAATTCTAATGAAAGAAAAAATAAGGTAGGGTTTAAGCTGACAAATGGTTTATATGTTTAAGGCATAGAGTTCCTTATTCCTTTGCTTATGACAATGTTTAGAAGTTGAAATCATTTTTGAATGGGCCATTTAAGGTGGTCCTTGACTAGTCTCAACAAATTGTTTACATCAGATGTATGACTTAAAACTGGATTTTTATGCCTTTAAGCAGAAAAACGTAACCTTTTTTCCTATATGCAGTATCTGAAAAAGTGTGTATTGACTCTTAATATTTCAAGACTTGTTTTTAAAATTTTTCTTGAGGTCAAAGTTGGTGATAAGGAAGTGAATGTTATGAGTGGCTTCAGACTTTACATTACTACAAAACTGCCAAATCCATGTTACTCTCCTGAAATTAGTGCTCAAACCTCCATCATTGACTTTACCGTAACCATGAAAGGTCTTGAAAATCAACTCTTAGGCAGAGTCATTCTCACAGAGAAGCAGGTAAAAGAATTTATTGTATCTTTTTTCCTGTCTGTAGTTCTTATATTACCTGTAGAATGTTTTACTTTAATTTATTACTCTCTATTCCCATATTGCAAGGTAACTTTCTGGGTCTCTCCACTGTGATTATTCTTGATATAACCTATTTGTAATGGTTTAAAAAGTGGCACAGAAGCAATTGACTCATTCATGTGGAAGTTTCTCTGTCTCTTTATTGTTGCAACTGTACTGTATTAACCTTATTTTTCTTGCCTCAATGAGTTATAACCTCATGAGAATGGCCTGTGAAAAGCAAAAGGACCTGAAATCAAAACTGATGTTCTGTCTACAAACCCTGGAGGTCATGGCAACATAACCTAATGCAAAGAATTCAGGCTTAGTTACTTCCTTGCTCCAAGGGAAAATGGGCCATCTACTGACATACATTTTGACATAGCAGATATATTAGTTGAGGAAGTCCAGGTTCAAGATGCCAGTCCCAATCAACCTGCAGTTCTGGAGGGAGGCTGATTGGTACCATTTTAACTATGGAACAGCTAAGCCCTGTAGCTGTAAGGTCAGGCAATGTTCATGTCATAAGAAACACTATGCAGCTATGACTGTGTATTTACTGCTGTATTTACTGAGATTTTGGCAATAGTTCCAGTTTACCTTCACTAGAGAGGAATGACAGAAATATCTTTGTTTCCTTATTGTGGCATCTGTTGAGGTTCTCCTGTCCTTCCAACACCTCTCTCTGCCTCGCCAGTGTAGGATTTTTCTTGTTAATAGACTCATTGTCTTGTTCGCATTGAGTAGTTGCATTTCATTCCCAAACAGTGCATGGATCTCATGAGAGAAATCACACTCAATCTGTTAAGTTCTGTTTTTTGTCAGACAGCTTCATTGCACCATCAGCTTCTCTTCAACCACTGACAGCTTGTCAACCCACTCTGTAATGAAATTATCACTGTCTATCTAAAACATGCTGTGATGTGTATATTCACAAAGCCTTATGCCAAACTTCACTTCTTTGGCCTTGAAATACAGTGCATTCCTCCAGGAGAGTCAGTTTATCAAATTCCTCCAGTCATTGCTGTTGCTGTATGCTTGCTTGGAAGACACAGAAAGGGAGGAGCTTGACTTTTCTTAGAGGAGTCAAGAAGTAGATGGAGAAGTAGCACTCAGGTTAGAACATGAAGAATTCTGATTAGATATTAGGGAAAAAATAATTACACTGAAAATGTCAAACCCTGGAGTAGATTAATCAAGGATTTTGTGGAATTTCTGTTCTTGGAAGGGTTCAAGCTTCACCTGACATTGCCCTGAGCAACCAAGCTGTTTAGGTCCGAGCAGGGGTTGAACTAGTTAATTTCTGTAGGTGCCTTCCAAACTAAAATTATTCCACTATTCAATGACCTCTTTGTCACTAAGTGGGAATGTCTAATAAATGGACATAGAGTGCTTTCTCTACCAGCTTCTCAGGGTGTTATACTCACTACTGTTTTGTTTGAAACCAGCTGGGTATATTTCCTCTAGATAAATGACAAATGGACCACTTGACAGGCAGGGGAACTTGTACAGAATATACTTACCATATTGCAGTTTTCTTGGCCTCTCTTTATACACCTTGTGGTTCAAGGTTTCCTGAGGAGTTAATTTGAATACATCACACCATCCAAGCACTTTCCTATGATGTCTAATGATGCATCTTTGGGAATTTGGGGGTTTCTCACATAAGTGTCTGGATTCTTACTACCTTTTGTAGCCTTTGGTAGGAGAGTGGTGGAATTATTTTACTGTGAGACAGTTTGCCAAATGATTTGAGCAGTCTGACTGCTTGGTGATATCCACTGCTACACTGAAATCGGAGTTCTTTAAGATTTTTATGTATATTTCTATCCTTCTTCCCATTCTACCATCTCTTATATGGTTCTGATCTTAGAATGAATGAGGTTTAGACCTCCAGCAAGAAAAAGGAGTTTTTACAGCATGGTATTTAAGGTTTCTGCAAAGTCTGACTCTCTGTTGCCTGCTATGCCCATTAAAAGAATCTTTGTCACATATATCTCACAGAATTACCTGTTTACTGATAGGAACACTGGTACTCATTTCATATTTTCCATTAGAATGTTAAACCAATTGTAAGATGCAAGTGAAGCATAAGGTCAAGGGCAGCTGGTATATCTGTATAAATTTGATTCTACTATATTTCTTGGAATAATAGGATTGGAGAGAATTGATATATGTCTGAAGGTAGTATAACTTATGATATTTTAGTGATATCGTTATTTGATAGATTGGCTGTTATGTAACTTGACAAAAAAACTTGTTTATTTAGTATCATAGGTAAGTCAGATTAGTAGTGGAATTATAATATGCAATAACTCTTTATGGCTTTTTGAATTTTTGCATTCATATATCAAGACTTTTCCTGGAAAAAAGCTCAACTTTTGTAAGGAATAGTTGATGCAAATTCCTTTACTTGTGAATCATTTTGTGACAGGATGATATAAGCTATGTAGCAGCTTTCATATTTTATTAATATTAATAAGAAATAGCATTCTTTGGTACAGTTGGTAAAATGTCATCTGCTTGTGAAAGGAACTCTGTAAAACTGGATTTGAAATAGCCTCTGGTGCAAGTTCCTTGAATTTATGTGTGTGGTAACTTGGCTTATTTTTTCTGCATCCTTAGTGCTATGACTGGAAATTTTTGAAGATATGAAGAAAGCTTTCAACTGTTTACACTTCCTGATCTGCAAAAAGCATTTTAAGAGCTTAATAGACAATTTTTTTTTTCATTAAGGCTTTCATCTAGGGCTACTTAATTTTAGCATGGTTGCTCTGTTTCGAGCTTATTTCTCAGGCTCTTCTTGTGAGGAGAATTGCTTTCTGTTTTTATGAAGCATTGAAGTCTAAAGTATGTTTAAATTTTTGAACTGAGCTCAGCAAAACATGAAATTTAATTTGGTGCAGTGTGTTAATTATTATATTTAATTGGATGGTAACTTTCTTTCAATGCTATTTTTTTAAAAAAAAGTTCCTGCTTCATCAAACTTGCATGAAAAAAATGCTTCATGAAACTGTTACCTGTTTTTCTTCAGTTCCATGAAGCAGCAGTTGATTCAAATGCAGTTAACTCTAGTTTTCTTGTCTATTTTCATAAGTTTTTGTTGAATTTTTTAATAAGTTATATTGTATTTACATTATTCTAAAATGATTCTAAATATTTTCTTCATTATGATGATTATGATGTTTCAATATACCAAGAAAAAACTCTAAATCTGATAATAATAAGATGGTTAATTTCCTTTTTAAGGTAAAAGGGCATTCTTTAAAACAAATAATTGCTTGAATTAGGAATGTAGGAGGAGAATGCAGGTTGAGAAGACCAGAAGTTTAGAATGTGGAAAAAAAAAATTTCAAAAGTTGTAAATGTTTTTCAAAGCTGTATAAATGAAGGCTACTCAAATGGGGGAGTAAAACCTTTCCTTTAGCCTTGATAAGGGTTCAGGTCCATTATGTCTCTTGTGCTATATGAGAGATCATGTATTTCTTAGTACTGTCCCTATTTCTTTGGAATATTATCAGCCAGTCAGCAACATGGAAATGGACTTGGCAATGGGCATAGCAGGCAACAGTGAACACGGAACTTCCAAGTTTGGAGAGATATTGTTAAAATTATTAAGATATTTGTAAGCTTTGTGAAGTATTTATCTAGACAATATATTTATCTAGACAAATATCAACTGGCTCACTTACTGTTCATTTGTAAGATTCATATTACCCTTATCTTACAAAAAAGCTCTTAACCCATTCTCTCTTTTTTCTTTCTTTTTACTTCACTGTACTGAAACATTTAGTTATACTTCAGTAAAAGATTTTTATCTCTGAGGGACTAATTTATATTAAGTTTTTAAAGGTTAATTTTAAGAATGAACTGAAAGGACTGTTATAGCTGAAAAATATTTTTCTATAGATTTAAAATAGCTGTTTTTTTAATGTAAAACTCTTGATTAACGGTCATCCATCTTCTATATTTGGGCACTGGAAAAGAATCTAGGTACATTAACCACCCAGATTATATTATTAGATGTATAAAATAAATAATTCTAGTGTAATAATTCATACTTAATCAATGAAGCATTTTTGTGAGAGGCTGAAATTATCCCTGTTTGATGGAGGAGTATTGGCACTTCTTGAAATGTCTGATGCTTGATTTGATGACTAAGCATGGCTATTGAAACTGTTTTCAGTATGGCAATTGTAATGCAAGGCATAAATGAGGATAAGATTACATGGAGGGGAATAAAGTCCTATGTCTGGAATGATGTTTGCATTTGTCTTTTCTGAAACAGAAGACAAACAATTGTGAACTTGTTATTCTTTTAGGGCATGATACAAGCATCTTCCATAATATTAGTAGAAATTATTTGTTAATGTCTACTTGTATAACAGACTCAGATTCTAGTAAGGTATCTTGTGTTAGAAATACCACTGAAATTCTTTCCCCAAATTAATACAGTTGGTCTTGTTCTACACTGTTTTAGGAGGATCAGTATTTTTAAGCTAAATTTTTTTAAATTATTTTTGACTGCTCTTCTGTTTCCCAAACATTACCATGTAATCCAATAGGAATTAGAGAAAGAAAGAACTGATCTTATTGAAGATGTGACTATGAACAAAAGGAGGATTAAAGACCTAGAAGATAACCTTTTATTTCGACTTACAAGCACTAAGAGTTCCCTGGCAGATGATGAGACTCTACTAATTGTATTGAGCAACACTAAGAAGACTGCTGAAGAAGTAACACAGAAACTGCAAACTTCTGCTGAAACTGAAGTACAGATCAATTCAGCCCGCGAAGAGTACAGACCTGGTGAGTGAAGGTAGTCAGAGAAGACAAATAGCTAGACCATATTTTTAAAACATCAATACTTAGAGTAAGAGAAATTGTGGGATGAGATCAGGAAGAGCAAAATTGGTGGGAGAGATCTGTGTTTCCTGTAAGTAAAATGTATCCAGGAGATGTCCTGTTGAGCTATAATGGAGAAAATAGTCAATGTTACGCCTCATGTGGAATTTACAAAATTGAGTGAATTGTTCTCTTTGTAGACTTCCCATTGCTCTATAAAAAACAAGCATATCAGTCATTAGGGTGTTTAGGTAAGTCTATGTTTGAGTTCAACATGTTGACATTCTTTTACTGAGCTTATATAACATTAAGTACTCTCTATATCTGTTCTGATGAATACTCCACCATTTATCCTTTGGTTATTATAGTCAACAAATTTCATGAGTCTTTTAACTGACAGGTAATAATGTGAAAAAAAACAGGGGGAAAAGTAGTTCTCTGTAATTGCCTGCATTCTACGAAATTTGTAAGATGGTACAGTTAGTGTACCAGAAACATTGTAGATTTTGTAAAACCTTTGCATTTAAAACTGAATGACTACTGAAAAGAAGTTAAATCAGTGCTGGGTAAGTTAAATCAATGTAGTTCATTTGACTTTTATGTGAGTCTTGTAAAAGTCTGTAAAAAGAAATTTGTTTGGATACTTAAACAGTATTTTAAACAGCCATAATTTTTATGTGTTCTGCTGATGATATCAATGTTGCAGATTTCCAAATATGCATGTATTTGAAAACTGGACTTTACACAGTTTACATTAATTACAGAAAATATTTTTTCCCCTGATGTATACATGAGGATAAAATGAATGATTTCATTATTTTTCTGGCAGAAAAGAATAGAGAAACTCGAAGATGTTCAGTTATCATTAGTGTTAAAATCAGTGTACATGTTTTGGAGAGTTAAAGAGTTCTGCTCTGCATTTCTGCTTTGAACAATTTTTTCTTTCCCATTCTTCAGTTGCAACTCGAGGTAGCATCTTGTACTTCCTTATCACTGAGATGAGCATGGTCAATGTCATGTATCAGACATCGCTTCGACAGTTTCTGGGGCTTTTTGACTGCTCCCTAGCCAGGTAATTTAGCTAACAATAAGTGTAATTTGTATTTACCCAGTCCTGGAGGTGCCTGTAGTACAGTAAAGTTTTATTGTAAACTAATATCAGAAAGAAGACTCTTGCTTCTTACAGTCTTGACCAGGAATTGTCAGGTTAAATACCCATAAAACTTTGATAGTTAGCAAGGCAAAGACCCTTCTAATGTACTTACAGTTCTTCAAAATTTATTAGATAATTAAAAACCATTATACTGCATTGATTTTCAGCTGGGCTAAAAGACTTGATAAGAAAGGATTTTTTTGTTGTTGCAGTTCCTTCAATCTGAAAGTTGTTGCCAGTTTGCTGTCTGATATTCTGTTTGTGACCTATTATTTTTCATGTTTTGAAAATACTGAACCATGGCCTTTTTCTTTTGCATAGTATTCCCTTTTATAAAGCCTAAGAAAATCAACTTTCAACTGCAGACCTTTCTTTTAACAGGTCTACCAAGAGCCCTATAACCAGCAAGAGAGTTACCAATATTATTGAACATATGACATATGAAGTATTCAAATATACTGCCCGAGGACTCTATGAGGAGCACAAATTTCTTTTCACATTACTGCTTACCTTGAAGATTGATATACAAAGAAACAGAGTGAAGCATGAAGAATTTCTGACACTTATTAAAGGTGGGAACTATGAATAAATTATAAGGAGAGCACATTATTATGATAGAAAATTTATGTATTTGTATCTTCTAGCCAGCATGCTCCTTCCTTTTGCACATGAGAAACCAGTCAATTGTAAGAATACATGTTTATCATTCTGATCTGGTGACAGACAACATTGTATGGCTGTTCTAACTTATAGCAGCACACTGAATATTGATGAATATATCTTTGTAATCATGAGAATTTGAAGGGAATATTGTTGTCTGCTGCTCAAATATCATCAGGTATGTTTTAACTTAGAAAAATTGTTATTGTAGCAAACATGTTATAGTAACTACAGCAAATAGGAGCAGAAAATGATGCTACCATTTTAAAAGAACATCAGAGTGACATGTTGCATGTGACAAGGTCGGTTTTGGTCTTAACTGCATACAAGCACTGGGTTCACTTGAAAGTTTGGATCAATTTTGTATTAGCTTTTCAAGAGACTTAGTTTACAGGCAGCATTTATTCATGGATTATATGTGTGAATTTTTCCATGTTGAATCTTCAGAATATCTTTTCCCATAAAGCCTTTATTTCCAGGCACATGGCACAAAAAACCAGTAAAGCCTCAAAATAGAAATTGGTCAATACTTCTGTTTAAGGTACATAATATTAAAAAATAATATTAACTAACCAAATTGCAAACTCAGCTTAATCAAATATGGCATGGTTTTGTAAGGTAGAAAACTCCTGTAGCATCATGATTTAAAAACTGGATTATTGTATTTGTTTTTGCCCTCTTATTTTGTTTATTTTTCTTTGTCTCTCCAACAGTACTAATAACTAATTTCAATTTCTTGCAGGTGGTGCTTCCCTAGACCTTAAAGCTTGTCCTCCTAAGGCGGCTAAATGGATTCTGGATATGACTTGGTTGAACTTGGTGGAGCTCAGTAAGCTTGAAGAGTTTTCAGATATTCTTGATCAAGTATGTAAGAGCTTTTGAAAGTTGATCTCTTATTTAACAAGTAATTGTCTGGTAGTTATCAAGCCATATGGTGGAAACCGATTTATTTTATGGAAGAGAAACAAAAGTGGCAGCAAATAGCCACAGTTATGGCCCTGACTGCTTAGCAACCTGTGTTGATATAAAAATTCAGCCACTCCCAGGAAAATAAGAAGAGTGTAGAGTGTTCACACTTTATAAAATTATAGTATTTTTGGGTTGGGATTCAGCTTGCCATTACCCAATTAATACATTACAACTTTATTTTTATTCTAGTTATTATGTTATCTTGCATCCCTGTTGTGCTTTCTTACACTATGTTTTATGGTGCTTCTTCCAGTATTTCTCTGGTTACATGGAGTAAACATTAGGGAGAAGGTACATGCTCCACATGCTCTCTCATGTGCAGAACAATTGTGTACTTGCTGTTCTCAAAGCTATGTCTGTGCCTAGCTATCCATATTCTGACATAGCTATGCTGCTGTATCAGACTATAGCGTACTGATTAGTAGCTCCTGTTTTCAGAATATGAATACTCCAGGGTGCTGCGTTCTACAATAGCATACTTATAACCTGATATTTTATCCTATCATTTTCAATAGCCTTATTAAATTTGTGGAAGAATATCTCTAGACAAATGCTTGGGTGCGGATTTCATATCTCTGACTCTCATTAAAAATTTGCGACCTAGTGGCAGTGCAAATATGACTTGTCTGTTTAGTGATATTTGCTTCTTTGATGGTATAATTGCAGATTTCCAGAGAAGAGAAACAGTGGAAGCTGTGGTTTGATAGTAAGAATCCCGAAGAAGAATTGGTGCCTAGTGGCTATGGTCAATCTCTGGACTCCTTCAGACATCTTCTTCTTATCAGATCTTGGTGTCCTGACAGGACCATAGCTCAGGTATATTTATATAGCCTAGATGGTCTATTTAGATATCATTAGAATAATAGTTTTCAGATTGCAGGTTACTATTATGTTATATAATGCTAAACACCTTTTTGCAATGGACCTTTGTTGTATTTTCTGAAATTCTTTTCAGACCATTTATGTATTTGTTACAAGGGCAGTGAAAATAAAATAATTCCAATATATTGAACAAATATTATCCGTTGTGGTGGATATCACTGTGGTGATTTCTGCTGGAATCATATGTGTTTATCCAGATCTTCTTTATTAGTTCAGAAGATACTTTTAGCTGTCCTTGCTTACTCACTAGAATTTTAGAAGTGTCCCCATGTTAGACTGAAGTCAAATATTTTAATGAACTTGACTGGTTGAGGGAAAATTGAAAACAATTTAATTGAGAAAATATTTTTTGCATGGAAGGATTAGAACCACTTTAGAAAAATCTTTAATAAAGTCTGCTCAAAGCTCTCAATTTAAAGACATCTATTAAAAATTACAGAACTGAAATTTATTAAATAGACCTTTTTAAAAGAAAAATAATCTTCTAGGAGCCTATTTTTAACTTTTATGTTCTTTTCCAGTACAAAAGACCGAAAAAAAGATAAAATTATTGGCAATTCAGAGCAATTAATGATGATTTACTGAAATTGGAAGTGTGGTATTAATTTTATTGATAAATATCTTTAGACATTCAGAGAAAATCTCACCAGTAATTGGTGTACTGCAGTCAATATGTTCAGCAGTAAAGATAAAGAATATCTCTATGATGTATGCTATGTGTCTGAAACAGATCACATAAGATTAGTTCCTCTCTACTGTTAATGGGGCAAGGTAAACTTACATCTTTCAATGGTTTTATGAAAACTGATATTTTAGCAAATGTTTAATGCTGAATGTCTTTTGTCTCTGAGAGGCAACCCAGAGGTATTAAAGGGAAGATTTATCTAAGGCAAGAGCTGTGTGTGGTGAAAGAGTACCAGAAAGATCATCTCAGACTGTTTGAAAGAGCCTTTTCTATTTCTTTGTGAAAAAGAACAATAATCTAGAATTTTTAAAGATCAATAAAGAAGGGATAAAAGATGGTTTTCACCTGTTCCTTTGGATTGTCTACTTAGTGATAGTTATTTTAATCATTACTACTGTTAATTCATTGCTTACTTGACTGTGGAGGTGAGAAAGGCCTAAGAGCTTTGAAGCCCATCTTTAGTCCTTTTCTCCTATTTTTCTAGATTTTGATGCTGAGTTACACTGTCTAATGGAGATATCCTTAAATCATTAAAAATTTTCTAAAGTTTTAGAGAATTTATTATTTTTATTATACTCTAATTATAGTTATTATACATAAAAATACATGCAGATATATGTAATATAATAATTATTTAAAAAAATTAACTGGCTGTATAAGGCTATAAGAAATAACACCTTCAAAGACAGTATGATGTGTTGACATGTAAAAATAAACTTGTTGTGTATTTGTATTTTTGATATAAATTTTTAGCAGCCTTTGGTATTCAGTTGAATTTTTGGTAGCTTTTACACTGGGAAGAAAGCGTTATAAAATGGTTAGGTCACAAGTTAAATTTACCCTTTTTAATATAGGCAAGAAAATATATCACTGACACTATGGGGGAGAAATATGCAGAGGGAGTCATCTTGGACTTGGAGAAAACATGGGAAGAGTCAGATCCACGTACTCCCCTGATATGCTTTCTTTCCATGGGCTCTGATCCTACGGACTCAATTATTGCTTTGGGAAAAAGACTGAAGACAGAAACGTGTTGTGTTTCCATGGGCCAGGGGCAAGGAATCCATGCTCGTAAACTCCTACAGCAGACAATGGCTCATGTAAGCAACAAAAATCTGAATGTTTTTCTCTCTGTATTAAACAGTTAGAAATAAAAATCCTGCCATGAGATAATGTATTTTGGTGGGTAGTTAATGCTGATGCAAACCCCTACATTTATTTATATGAGAGTCCTAAGCAAGAGAACTGTATTTTCACACTCCTTCAATTTGCCTCAACAAGCTTCTTGATACTGTGCAGATGCTTTTCATTGAAAATGGAGTGCTTTTCATATAAAATGGAGTTTTAAGAGTTGATTGCAGACTGATGAACATAGCTGAATCGATTTTTTGGTTTTTTGCTTGTATTACCAGTAAACATTCTTCTGTAGGTATTTCAGATTGTATTTTCAATTTTTTTTATTTTCAGTAATATGGATGTATTTTGTTAAATGAAGAAAATGAATTCCAAATATGCTATTGATAGTTACATAAACTTGGGAAAAACAAGGTAGTATAGCAAGTTATTTCATATTACTGTAGTCTGAATTTGGACTTGTAAGGGACAATCTAAAATTTTACAGGAGGAGGAATTAAAGAACAAAACTATCTGTATAAGAAAGGTGAGATGTTCCAATTTGGCATGCTTTGCACATCAGATGATACTACTGCTATGCCTACTGCTAATGTAAAAATACTGATCTTACTCTCCTGTGCTATGAGCTTCTTTTTATAACCAGTTTTAGTTCTGCTTCAGATTCTTGTTTGATAACTTCTCATAAGGAACTGATTGACCAATCAAATGAGAAGAAACCCATTCAAAAGCAGGGGAAAGGTGCACCTTATATTTAGTTAAAAGAAATGCAGTTACATTCCCTCACTGTCTCACAAGCCCTCTTAGTGAAGAGGTATATGAGATGCCTATATGAGAAATATGGTAATTCATATAAGAAAATTTGATAGCAATAGATTAGTTATGTATGTTTATTTGGTTATTTTCCAAGCCTGGGACCCTTGTGAGGAGCAAGGTTTATCAGATTGCTCTATCAAGCTACTCCTGAGCTCCCTTACCTAAGTCAAAATTTATCCATTTCTATCAGCGCTGTAGTCATGACAAGGCATGTTTTAAATGTATTGAAATGGAAAAGGTAGAGACTATTTGAAAAGACCAGATGAGACAAGTAGGAACCAGTTGTTCAGGTGAAAAAACCAAATAAGCTAACACCATCTTCAGAAGAAGCAGCCCACAGCTTAGCTCCCTTCAAGGAATGATTTCAGTTTTTGAACAACCTTGATAACTTTTAAAATTCTGTTGTTTGAAACTAGGGAGGTTGGGCACTTCTGCAAAACTGCCACCTTGGACTTGACTTTCTGGATGAGTTAATGGACACTGTAATAGAGACAGAGACTGTTCACGAAAACTTTAGACTGTGGATGACAACTGACATTCACAAACAATTCCCCATCAGCCTTCTTCAAATGTCAATTAAGTTTACCAATGAACCACCACAAGGGCTCAGAGCTGGACTAAAGAGAACATACAGTGGTGAGTTCCAGAATGGTAATGATTTAAAATTAAATTTTGGACTGTGATGCTATTGTGTGGTCATGTTAAACTGGTAGTAAATGTAAGCTAATATGAGGAACTGTTCACAATGATGCCAGGGCACATCTTAGTTTTTGTTTTGAAAATTAAGATGATTTGCTGATGTTGTGTTGTCAGAATTAACTGGATAACAAAACAGAGAATGCCTTTTCTCACATGTTGGCTTCTAGTATCTCAGTTCAAAGTGTTTGAATTTTTAATATTCTATCTTTTGGCAGAAAAATGATATGGTTGGCTATCAAGTGCTCTTTACACTACATAAAATAAAGGACAAAGACTCTGTGCAGAAAGCAACTTGATGTGACTTCAACTATTAGTAAATTGTGTTTTTTTTCCTCCTGAAGTTTACTCTTTTAATTTGAACAATTTAATAACATGCTATAAACTATCTCCAGTGCAGAACACTTTGTGGGACAATAATTTATCCTTGGGAGAGGCAGAGAGCCAAGTGAATCTCTCTAGAGTGATATTTTAGCACTGGTTTGAAGTAATTTTGAAAAAGACAATTACAGTGATTCTCATAAAACCCATTTGCAATCAATAGGTGTCAGCCAGGATTTATTAGATGCCAGTAAAATGGTGCAATGGAAACCACTGTTGTACGCTGTAGCGTTTCTGCACTCCACAGTTCAGGAAAGACGCAAGTTTGGCTCTCTGGGTTGGAATATTCCCTATGAGTTTAATCAAGCTGATTTCAATGCTACAGTGCAGTTCGTTCAAAACCACTTGAATCGCATGGATACCAAGAAGGTAATGAATGATTTTGTGGGAAATGTGGACTAAGATGATGGATCTTTCTAGTAGTGGAATGTGTGTAGATGCTTCCTAATAACTGAACTGCTAGAGTGATTTTAACTTATTGTTTTTTTCCACAAATATTCAATATTTCAAATATATCTGTCTCTACAGCAGCAGACTTAGACTTCTAATCCAGTGCATGTTTAATTTCTGTATTAACCTCTACATTAAAAAAAGCCTTTCCATCCATCTCAGAAACATAAACCTTAGCAGTATTGACCTTATTTTCAATTCTAATCAAGTCAATTAATTAAAAAGGGATATTTCAAATACTCTTTTGTTTAAATCTATTTCGAGTAAGAATAAGCTTTGCCCCCCCCACCTAACTTTGCAGCATGAAGAAATCAAAAGTTGTTTTAAATGATTATACAAGAATGTCTCCTATGCTTCTCACTTTCATATGGCCAGTTGTCATACAGAGAGGTCTGTGGCAGAGCAAGTTGCAGTTGGCATTTTAAGTGAAAGGAGAATTCAAATATATCTGTAACCTTGCTATCTTCAAGATCCTCTTGAATTTGTCGGTGAATTCTATTTTGAGAAATTCTTGCAGGTGTTCTGGGAATGCAAGACTATAATGAAAAAGAGTAATAGGAAAGTAACTTTCTTTCAAATGGGACAGACATGGTACATCAGCTGTTTTTACTAAGGCAGGTCCAAGTAATAAGAAGTGGATTAGCTGAAGTCAGTGCTTTCTGCTTGGTTTTAGGGTATCTCTTGGAGTACTGTTTGTTACATGATAGGTGAGATCCAGTATGGTGGTCGTGTGACAGATGACTTTGACAAAAGACTCATGAACACCTTTGTAAAGATTTGGTTCAGTGAAAACACATTCAGTCAGGAATTCAGCTTCTACAAAGGATACAGCATACCCAAATGTACTATGGTGGATCAATACCTTCAGTACATACAGGTTGGTAAATGAAAGCTAATCACTTGTTTCTCATAAGTTCCTGATTCCCTATAATTTTTCTCTTTTTTCTGAGTACCTGTATTTTGTCTTTCATTCACCGATTTTTAAACTGATTTCTAGCAGTTTGCATATCTATTAGTGACAACTAATTTTTGTTATCAATGCTATCATCTTCATGTCAGTAAATTTTCTCGTGTTTTGCTTGTGGGACATACCTAAAGGCACAAAGTTATTAAAGGGGGCAAAGAATGGAGTCCAAACATTGGATACAACCTCTTTGAAATAAAAGGTCTAGATATATGAGAGTAAAAATCAAGGCTTTTTTCCCTGTTTTTTATTTGGTTTTGTTGTGTGTTGAGTTTTATGGGCGGGGGGGTTGTTTGGGGGATTTTTTTTGAGGATTTTTTTTTAATGATTTGCTTCTAAATCTCCAGTTGTACTCTTTTTATGTTTTACTATGTAGAGCCTTCCTGCTTATGACACACCAGAAGTGTTTGGTTTGCACCCCAATGCAGATATCACCTACCAAAGTAAAGTTTCCAGAGATGTATTGGACACGATCCTCAGTATTCAGCCTAAAGATAGCTCTGGTGGAGGAGGTGAAACTCGAGAGGCAGTTGTAGCCAGACTGGCTGATGATATGCTGGAAAAACTTCCTGCTGATTATGTACCATTTGAAGTGAGTTAATGAAATTCTGGCAAAAACATTTGCTCCATCTTGCCTTTTATGGATTAAAAAAACCCAAACCAACAAGCCCAAAACCCCAGAAACTTTTCTAAAAGCATGTTTGAATCAATTCATACAGGCAATATTTTATATTTTAAGCTATTAATGTTTATAATGAAGTCATTACATGTGTGCTGAAGTGCTTTTGTAAGAGCTTTTTCAGAAATATTAAACCTGTTAATGCTTAAGTTGTCATTTGCGCTACGGGGGAGGCAGGATCATTAGCTTATAACTGAGTTTGTTGACACTATAAAATTTCTAGTTATGTTCATGCAGCTGTTTATTTGTTAATGTAACACTTTTGATTAAAAATGTATCAGTGAGTTTGGTTAGAATACAAGACTGCCTGGTATTGTGATAGTTCCCAGGCATTGCTATGTTGAAGCAAAGTAGCTGGGGCAATTACTCCTGATTGGTTTGTTCAAAAAGAATCTTGGAACTGCTTGTTGGAACCAAAGCTGAATTCTTTGAACTAAAGTAAACAGCCTACAAGCTCTTTAAGTGGCATTAGCTCAAAGACTAAATCATGACTTGGACTGAAAACATAGCCAGTCTCAGCATCACAGATTTCTCTTGGGACAAATCCTGTGTTTCTCTCTCACAGATAATTCAAGGGAGGTGCTAAACTGACCATTTAAGCTCATAAATAAATTATGTTATGTCTCAACGTTCATATTGGGGCCTAACACTGACATAAATCCAATTTTGTTTTTTTCACTTCTATTGAAGGATCTTTGGTTTTCTACCAACAGGTAAAAGAAAAACTAAAGAACATGGGACCTTTTCAACCTATGCACATATTTTTGCGACAGGAGATTGAACAAATGCAGAGAGTTATTTCTTTAGTGAGAAGCACTCTGACTGATCTAAAACTTGCCATTGATGGGACAATAGTTATGAGTGAAAATCTGAGGGATGCTTTAGACTGCATGTATGATGGAAGGATTCCTGCTAGCTGGAAAAAGGTAGGTATACATCACTTGTTCTGGAAAGAAATAAAAAATCTATTTCTGAAGACTAGATTAAACTGCTAGACTTAGAGTAAACATTTTTTTCAAACTATGTTTCAGAGGTGTTAACTAGAGCTGTGCAACTGCTGGAATAGATTTTCTGCTAAAATAAACATACTCAAAACAAGGCTTCTTTCTTTTATGAAAATTGAAATGAATGTGAAGGTTGCAGATATGTGCCATTTTAACAACCCGTTACATATTGGCAGTATGAAAACCCAGAGAGAGGAAAGAAATTTAAAATGTGATGATGGATTTTAAAAATTAACACCCACATTAGTGACTAAAGTGGTGTTATTTATTGGACATATATAATTATTGGACAGCCTTTTCTGGGTTAAGTAGAGGTGGCCTGTCCATCTTGGTCAAAATCAGTGCACTTTGAGTAATAGCCACATAATTGCAAAATAGTAAATGCTGGAAAGGACCTGTGAAGACTGTGTAGTTTAATCATGCTTTCTAAAGCAGTGTCAGTTAAATCAGGGTTCCCAGGAGTCTCCAGAATCAGAGAGGTGCAACCCGCTTCATTGTTTGATCACCTTCACAGTAAAAACCAACCTATCAACCAACCACCAGCCAAAGAAACAAAAAATTCCTTAAGTTGAAACAGAATTTCTGACATTTCATCTTGTTCCCATTGCCTTCTGTCCAATTGCTGAAAAGGATCAGGCTCCATCTTCTTCTGTCCTCCACATGAGATATAAACATATTTAAGCCTCCTTTAAGCGTTCTCTTCTCCAAGCTAAACAATCCCAGCTCTCAGCCTCTCCCCATAGAAATTGTTTTCAGGGATAATTAGACCTGTTAACAGCAACTGATGGAAAGAAAAATGTGTTTTTTTTTTTTTTAAAGAATTTTTTTTGTTGTTGTTGTTTGCTTGTTTTGTTTCTACTGACAAAGTGTTCTCATGGCAGAAAACCTAGATGTAAACAGATGTTTCACAACACAGCTATATCTCCCCATAGTCCAAGTTCAGCTTTCCTTAGTTTTATTCAGAAGAATAAAAATGCAGAACAGTCTTATAGAAATCGTGTTGTCTTGATATATTGACCTTGGAATTATAAAGACATGTATGCAGTTTTTCTTTTTAGCTTATACAGCTGTTTAACCTTGCAAAAATGTCATAAAATGGACAATTCCACAGAGAGCATTAAATGTGTAAATGGAATAGTAGACATGAATTTAAACAGAGAAAGAATTTCCTTCAGGTATCAGTGGGATGCAAAGCTTAAGCATCAGGTTAAAGTTAAGATATGATAGATGATTTTCAAATATGCTTTGCTAATATAATATTGTTTATTACCATGGGAGGATGTAGCTTTTCTTGACAGCAGTATGCTATTTTAAAACATGTTTACTGTTTTTAGGCATCTTGGCCTTCTAGTACACTTGGTTTCTGGTTTACTGAGCTTCTAGAAAGAAACCACCAGTTTTGCACGTGGATTTTTGAAAATCGACCCAACTGTTTCTGGATGACAGGGTTTTTTAATCCTCAAGGATTTTTAACTGCAGTGAGACAGGTAAATTGTGTTTGAAATCTTATTCTGCTTATTTTTTCACATACTTTTAAAAATAAAATGTATTGTCTGATGAAGGATGAGTTTATACACATTGGAAGATGCGTGACTGTCTAACATTTCCTGAGTGAACTGTTCCTTCTTCACACATACTTTGTTAGTATAACAACCTCTAATGTGTTCAGTTATATGTCCTGTGTTGACCAAGGCCCAAATAAATAGAGACTACCTCACAACATTATTAAGGTAGACTAGAAAAATATTAAGTCTCATGTTTCCATTGTGATATCTCTGAGAATGACCATTAAGCCAATGAATTTCCCTTTTCCCCCCTCTCTTTTGTTCTGTGTTCAGTACTTACCTGACTGGAGACTGGGCTGAAAAGCTATTTAGAATTAGTCTTACATTTCCCTGCTGCTGTTCAGTAGCTGATTAAGTTTTTCTTCAGGAAGCGTGAAAGACTTTCCTTTATTAATGCATAGAAGTATGATATTTGATGTGTTTGCGAACGTATGTATGTTGACTTGGTGATTGTATTGGTTGCTCAGCAACTTTTTTACTTTAAAAGGAAACAATAAATGCCTGTGTTGGTCAGCATAAAGGAACATACTGGAGACAGTAAGCATCTGGAATATGTAAAATTAAGAAAGAATACTCAGGTGAAAATACAGTGGGACCTCAGGAAAATAAAAGCCCAAGCTTTTGGAGAAGAGAATGAAGATTTTTGATGTAGGAAGAAAATCCCCTCCTACTCTGAAGTCTGGGTAGTGTAATCTAAAATGTCAGGCATGTAGCCTTGGAATTATGTAACAAAAATAGTCCTAAACTGGGACTATCTTTTGCATCCAAGGTCATGTAAAAGGTTTACTAGCAGGATCCAAAACAGTTAGAAACTACAGAATTTTCTGGTTCCATAAAAAGGAACTGTGGATATGTAACAACCTACTATGCCAAGTAAATACCTAAGTGAGTTTCTGGGCTTTGATGTGAGAAAGATCTTGAGTTCTTTTAGATCATCGATGTAACTGCAGTACAGGGCAAACATTCATTCCAATTATTTCAAAGAATGATTTTTGAAGCCATTGGAAGACCAGGATGAAACTTGGGTTTGCCACAACTTATTTGCATGGCATAGTAAAGAACTGGGCAACTGAGAGTTGAGTGTTGTCCAGTGCATCAACTAACAGGTTTTTTTGCAGTCTCTTTACATAGCTTTATAGCTGAGTGAGTTTTTACTCATTAAGAGTACAGCTACTGAAGAGTAGAGGTGCAGGAAAAGGAAGGTAACCCCAGAAAGTATGTTTCACTTACCACATGCAGGTAATGTTTTCTCATCTCATCAAATATGTGAAATTTTTGTGTTCACAAGAGCTGGCTACAATTGGCATTCAGTGGTTGTGTTACTTGGTATGGTTTTTAGATTCTTTATATAATAGAAAGAAATTAAAATCAAATATAGTGGCAAAAGTACTGAAAGGTTTCTTGTAGTGCCATGCCATCATTCCCTTAGAGAAAAGTCAAACTTCTGTGAAGATGGATATTGTGAAGGATTGGTGATTTTTTGTTGTACTGAAGACAATATTTTATGACCATAAAAATTTATTTCTAATAACTGCTGGGAAAAAGGGTTCTGAGCTCATGTGAAAATTTAACAACCTAACTTTTGTCTGATTTGGGCAGGAAATAACGAGAGCTAACAAAGGATGGGCTCTTGACAGTGTAGTGCTGTGCAATGAAGTCACAAAATGGATGAAGGATGATATCACAAGCCCTCCTTCAGAAGGTGTCTACGTGTATGGGCTGTATTTAGAAGGAGCTGGCTGGGACAGAAGAAACATGAGACTGACAGAATCTAAGCCCAAGGTGCTCTTTGAGCTGATGCCAGTTATAAGGATATATGCCGAGAATAACAGTAAGTAACAGTATTGTAAAGGATGTTATTTCCATTGGATTCAACGTAGCATTTTATTTAACTGCATTGAAATCTTTTGGGCTTGCCAGGATTTCGTAAGGCTGTTACTAATCATTGTATACATAGCAACTCTCTTTCAGGGTGGAAGATTTCCATTTAAAATGTGTTTCAGGCTTGCTTCATAATTGATAGTAGGCACTTTTCCTAATATTTAGATAGGTCTCTACACGTGGTCTTAATGGTGTTAAGCACTTTATAACAGGTAAGCTGTATGTACATATTGACAATATGTGTCCCAGACCTAAAATGCCATTTTTCTTATACATAAACTCTGTGATCTCTGTAGCCTCCATAACATAAATCTAAATGATGTTTCACTCATGCCACAACTGAATGTATATATATATATATATATATATGTATGTATGTGTGTATATGCAACATACAAGATACTCATGGATTATATACACACACACACATACATATATACATATACAGGTATATACTGTGTTTATAGATAATATGTTTATAGATATATACATATATAAATTCATATGTATACACGTATATATGTATTGTGTATATTTATAAAAACTTTTTTTCGTAGACAAGTCTGATTTTGAGCTCATGGAAGCAAGCAAGAAGTGGAGTGAGGTTGTGGGAGATGTTTTGTCTTTGAGGCAGTAAAGGAATGGAAAGAAAACTTATGGGGCTTAAGGACAGTGCTGGGAAAATATGTAATTTGTCTTAATGTAATGAGTTTTTGCATATACAATAGGACATGCTGTTGAATAGGGATATAAAACAGAACAGAATAATCCACTGAAGAACATAAAATTGGAAAACTTTGTTGAAAAGAATTCCATCCCTAAAAGCAAATCTTGCTAACATGCTATTTTGCATAGCTAATGTTTTATAAAACGCATGATCAGCAGCCAAGATAATAAATAATGTATACTGAAGTACTGAGCATGACTTGACTACTGTTCTAATTCTGCAGTGAAGTAGTTGATGACTTGTACTCTCAAATATGAAATGTATTTCAAACCAAGTTTGTAAGTTACCAGGTCAAAAGTAAGGAAATTTTATTTTGGCATAATACATTGATAAGAAGTAATGTTTCGCTGGCAGATTGAACCAATAAGAGCAGTAATTACTCTGGAGTGTCCATTTACATATATTGGTTTGCATCAGTTCCTAGGTGCTCATGTTAAACCTAAAGATTTCAAACCATGTATGTCTTTCAGCTGGCAATAGCAAATAGAAAGCAAAGTACTATTGAACTTGGATTCACTTTTCCATTTGCCTTATGATCAATCCCTTAGGGCCCCATTTTTTCAACTTAGTTTAATTGCTCTTTATGTCTCTTCTGTCTTTTCAGCTGCAAAAGATCCACGTCTGTATTCATGTCCAGTCTACAAAAAGAGCAGTCGAACAGACCTTAATTACATTGTTTCTATGGATCTTAAAACCCGCCAGCCTCCAGAGCACTGGGTACTCCGTGGAGTAGCACTTCTGTGTGATGTCAAGTAATGCTAAAAAAAAAAAACGGTTTCCAGGCGTTGTTTTCTGATTTTAAATGCAAACATTATTGTGTAGTTAGATACACAATGAAACACTTCTAAAAATGTTATTTCTAAATCATAGACTCCATTATGGTGTTTTTATAAAATTATTCTCTATAAACCTATACAGTGGGCTTATAAATGCTACATCTTATAGTGACATTAACTTTTGTGTCTTTGAAAAATCATGACAAATATTTAGTGCTCCTATCAATTATGTGTGCATAAGCACTCCTCCTGTGTGCCTTATTTTACCTTGAATAAAGATTAATTGATTTGAACGTTGTTACTTTTTGGTAGTAAATATTTTGTATCAGAACTTACCTTCAACAAGCTAAATACAAAGCTAGTTGTTTTGGTTTTTTTTTTTAATGTGTGTGTATCTATGGAAAACTAAGCCCTATTGCTCATTCATATTAGTCAAAATTCCTCAAGATTATGTTCCAAGATTTATTTCTTAGTTGATAGTTTGCTTGCTGTCTAAATAAGGAAGATAAGGCTGGAAAAAATATTTCACTACTTGGACAACAAATTCATTGTGTTGCATAGGAAAACAAGCATCTGACAGCTGCCAAAATTTCTTACTATCTGGCTCAGGACTTATAAATATATAATGGATCAGAAGCAATACATAAGAATGAATGGGTACTTTTTGTGTGCTACTATACCAGAGTTGAGTCTCTTGTCATCAGTGTTATTAGTAGATGGGCTTTCCCTTCCCCCCCCTTTTCCTTCCTCCTTTTTTTAAAATAGTCTCCCTTTTTTTTTTTTTCTTGCTTCTGTGCTGCAGCTTTATTGGCATCTTACATAGAAAACCTTTAATGGAGGAATTAATCCAAAAGAGAAATATTAGCAGGTCCATTTAATTGGACACTGTGGGCCTCACACTTCAAGCACACTTATTTAATCATCAAAAAAACAATGTTTTTTTGTTGCTGAGTTCAGGAGGTCATGTATCTTAGTGGCTCACTAACCATTCCCAAAGTTTGCTTGTTCAGAAGAGGAAGCAGAGAGAATTGTTATTCCTGCTGCATCTGTCATTCATAAAGGCTACAATGGAGAAACTGTTTTCAATTTTATGTCAAATCAATACAGGAGACTTCAACATTCATTTCCACAGTCAAATCACTTATAAAACTTAGGTGGAACATTGATTCTGTCAAACAAATTCTGATTGTAGCAGTCCTTCCCTGTTGGAATTAGTATTTTTTCTTTTAAATAACTCACAATTTTATGAATGGAATATGTGAAAATCTTTTATAGGAAATAGTTTTAATTTAGACAAGGCAATAAATAAGGTTAGAAGGGTTGAAGTGCTCTTCACTGAACCTTGAAGCACCATGTTCCAATTTCCAGGAGATTTCTGGATACTCTCTGGAGTTCTAACTTGCCACTGACTGGTGTCTTTCGCCAAGACCTTCCTCTCTGAAGAAGATGAACATATTTTATCCTTGTGCAATTCATTCATACTAAGAATTTACAAGCCACATGCACTTCAAATACCACTTTTTAAATGGGCGTTTTTGTACTATCATTGTTGTGGATACATCAAACCCAAAAGTAATTCAGTGCGGGGACTGTGCACATTTTTTTCAGTGTGTGATTTTCTATGAGAATAGCAAGGCAAAGAGTAGTTCCCACACTGGCATTCCTAGTTATTCCAAAGGCTGTTAGGTCAATGAAACAATTGATATTGGCCATCCCTGTTATTTCTGTTGTTTTAGCTTTTTTTTTGTAACAGTTTTGGCATTGTCTCTTTAGGTGTCTGCAAAACCACCATCAGGGACGGAAAAATGAGGCAAGGGAAAGTTCAATGAGCAATTGAAATGTAGTATTATGTCAAGGGCCAGAGTGCATACCCTGCTCTCCCAGAGGTTTTTCTGCCTGGGCTGGGACAACACTTGATGCAGCTAGAATTGCACCTGCCTCATTTACTACAACCTTGCCTTGATCTGTGCAGCACTGTCTGGTTGTCATCATCTCTTCAGCCCTGCCTTGCTGAGCCATCCTTCTGGCTTGACCTCAGATCTGCCCTTTTATCACAGCCCCATCTGGCAGTCATTGATGTATTAGCTAGCCCTGGTTGCTCTCTTTTTTGTTCAGGTGCCATGGGACTGTGTCCTTGTTAGAGAGAGCTTTGCCCTGCCCACCCTGCTGTGGCTCTTGGCTTCCAGCTCCACTGTCCAGTCCAAGCAGCCTGCCTTTGCTGTGCCCTGACATATGCCTTAAACAGGGGGAAAAATTAGCTGTTTCTTGTTCATCTTCATTGTAGAAATGGGTAATGAAATTCCTCAGTGGAAAGGAATATCAATAAAATAACCAAACCTTGTGCATTGTAAAATTGGATGTCTAGAACTCTTTGGCTCTGCTGTTGGTACTGAATTGAAGTCTGTGAATAGTGTTTCTTGACTAATCCATTAGGCTACTATTAAGCATGCAGCACTATGAATTTGAGGGTCTGGAGGAGTTCAGGATTACAGAAGGTGTTCTCTATATGAATTTCTCATATGTGGCATGATAAATACATGGCTTTTGGAGAATATTTAAAAACAAACATTATGCAATTTTCTCTTGGAAATTATTAGTAAAATAATGTTCTGAACCATGACAGATAGAATTTCATCATAGTGCTTTGAAATCCCTAATAATTTTTAGAGTATTTAAAATAAGCAACCTAATTTTTCAAATATGTGCTGTGTAGGGTGTAGTACTACTATATGAGCTTCTTTTCAGAAAAGGTTTTTTCTTTAAGCTCTATGCCTACACTCATTCCTCTTAGCTCCTAGGTCACTTTTCTTACAGTTGTTGATTTGTTGCACTTTTGAGGTTATAATGAAAAAGCAAAATTCAAGTTTCAAACCCAGTAGGCAATGCAATTCCAAACTAGCAGTAAGTGTGGTTGTCATCACTGAAAAAGATTTTTTTTTAATCAAAGTACATTGCTGTGGTATAGGTACAAAATTGGATTAATAAGAAACTGCTTCTTATTCTGAAATATCCTTTATTATTTTCTTTTCATAATTAAATCAGAATTGGAGAAAATTCAGTGTTTCTTTATTATGTGGGTTTCTTTTCTTCATTCCTTGCCTGGACAGTTATCCTATTTTAATTACTCAGAGCTGGATGTACTAAGTGGTTTCCTAATGAATTTTGAAATAAAGCTTGACTAGTATTTATATTACCACTTTGTAATTTTTAGCTTTCACATTCACATTGCACAGTCATTATAGGTGTATAAAAATATCTAAAGTTTTTTGGAACAGAAAGAACACTTAGAAAACCAATGCTGCAGGTGTTCTTGATGTGTTTGTGGATCCCAAGATGCTCCCATTTACTGGAGCTTCTGGCATTTAATTTGCACTATGCAGCTTTTCCAAGGGCTATACTACTCTATAGCTTTTGTTCTTATAATAAATTTAAAACATCCAGTGGATATGATCATATGAGTCTCTATCTTAACCTAGGAAAATGTAGTTAAAATTGGAGCTTTTAAATCTAAAAAACAAATATTGTGGGAATTCAGCACATCGCTCCGGATGTCCAGAATTGCCAAAGACCCCTTCGGGGGGGCTCGGAGATCCTGGCATGGTCCCCGGAACACCTGGTGGCTTGATTTTGATCCTTCCAGTGAATTGCCAGCTTGGTGTGGGGACGTGAGAGCCACACAGGTTTGAATGGTGTAATAACTGTGTTCACAGGGTGAAAATGTAGATTTTAGGATTTTTGGTAGGGGTTATGGGGACATGATGGAGGAATCAGGGCGTGTCTAGTCCTTCTTCTTTCTTCTTCTTGTTCTCCATTTTCTGCTGTGATGTTGGCACTTAGGGATTGGTTTAGAATAGAAGTGCACTGTCTAACATAGGCGATAGGTGTTGGGAATCAAAAGTAAATATGATATACGTAGTTTGTAGTATAGAAATACGATACCGCCTCGGGGTGGGGGAGAGTGCTTGTGGCTGCCGTGCTGAGCAGACCTCAGCTGGGCAGAGAGAGAAATTTTGTAGATAAGAAATAATAAACAACCTGAAGACCGAACAGCAAAGAGTCCAGACTCATTCTTCAGAGCGTGGGCTGCTGCAGAGCCACCCCACACATCTCGGGGCAGAGAACAAAACAGCTGACCCGAGAAATCTCACTTTGCCCTTGAAGTCTACATGTAAAATTAGAAATTTCTTGGTATTTACTTGCACATTCAATCTTTTAAACAAATATCCAAAACAAAGAGCTATTGAATCAACACTGGAAAAATTGTCAGAAAAAAAAGAGGGAAGAAAGGTATAGTTAAAATATTATTTAGATAGAGATATTATTTAAAATGGATACTGGCCTTTAGCTTTTTAGTAGAGTTATTATTTGCATTGCAATCGCTTGGAGAACTGAAGAAGTTATTTTAGCTTTTGCTGTCAGAGGGTATGAGCTATACTATTTTGGTAAGAAAAACAACAGATGTTTGCTGATGTAAAAACATGATTTTTTTCTCCAAAGGTGTTATCTTAGAACAAGAAAATCTACACACAGAAAAAGAAGAGTTAGGGAACTCTGTGAACCGTCTGTGAAAAGAGGTTAGCATGATTGAACAGAAGGCAGAGTAACTTGTTAAGACACTGTTTTTACATGAGTTGCCTGCAAATAACAAAGTTTTCAGTTTCCCTGTTAAACTGCCACAAGAATGGCAGCCAATATATATAGCTCCTCCTGCAATGTGTCTCCCCCACCACCTTCCATTTCTTGAGTATAAAAGGTGTAATTTTTGCAGAAAAATGTAAGCTGGAATCTCTTCTTATCTGACCTATTTAACTTACTATATTAAATATCACATTGTGCTTTCCTCTCTTTAAGCTGAATTTGTTTTCCCGCTTTCTCTGCATGAACTGCAATTCCAGCAAAATAATAGTAGCTTAGTTTGGGAAGAGCATTGTAAGTGGTTCATCTTATATTTCAGTATATTTTCTAATCTGATTAATATGTACTTGGAAAGGAAATTCTAACTGATTATGAAGCTTATAAGCACTGTAGAAGACTGTGACAAGAGTGTGTGCAGACTTAGAAATGCTTTGTGAAGTAAGATGCTCTCAATAAAAGCCCCTTCTGCAGGCCATCATTTTCATAAATCAATTCCTTTGTGTTAACTTTCAGTACTTAAAATGAGCTTATAAGAAAGATGGGAAAAACATTAGTAGGACTTGTTGTGGTAAGACAAGGGATAAGAGTTTTAAACTAGAAGAGAGTAGACTTGGACTAGATACAAGGAAGAAATTTTGTTATAATTAAAGTGGTCAAACACTAAAGCAGGTTGCTCAGGTAGGTGGTAGATATCTCATCCCTGTAAACATTCAAGGCCAGATTGGATGAGGCTCTGGGCAACTTCATCTAGTTTAAGAGTGTAGAGAGGTTGGACTAGATGACCTTTAAAGGTCCCTTCTAACTCAAGCCATTTTATGATTTTATTACTTGCATAAATCAGTATTTTTTCATTTAAAATACTTTGTGTAAAATTTGCAGATGAGACAAAATAATAATCATTGCAGATAAAGCTCAAATGACTGTGCCTTCCAAGACAAAATGTTTACTTCATTTTACACATGAAATAAGTTGCTCAGCATTTTTCTTGATGCTGCATTGTGATGTAGTAAAGCTCAAAAATGCTTGTAGTATTATTTCCTTTTTGCATTTTGGTCTCCAACTTCTACATAGTAATCCTTACTTCTCAAATAAAGCTGTTCTTTATTCTTTCAAAGTAAGTTGTTTCAGGTGCATTACATTTGACAAACATTGAGTTTGTTACTTGGATAAAAGGAGAAACCAATTAAGAAACACATGACTTATGCAAAACAGAAGACACTGCACAATGGAAGGAGGTATGTCAGAACATAATGGGAGTGAAATCCTTATGAAGAGACATGCTGATTGGTGATCTTTGGATCACAACAATTTGATCAATTTGCATTAGTGTTAGACTGTGTCATGTCAGCACAATAAATGTTCTACTTGAGCCCAACATACTAAGTGAGAAATTTAATACCGAGTTGGGCTTTGTTTTTAGACAGATTTTAATGAACCTCTTCTTGCTTTATCCTTTTAAAAATTAGGGAGGTAACAATAATGCTACCGGAGCTAGCTGTATTCACTGGATGAGCAGTAGTTTCTGGTCTTCATTTTACTAAATTGGTAAGATGGGAAGCCAGGCTCTGTAACACATCCAACCCATGTGTTTGGTGAACAAAGTTTTCTACAGAGATCTCAGAATATTACTTCATGAATAGGAAATTCTTTTGTACTGTGTTGAATGAGTCCTTGATTTTGAAAAGAAGGGAGAACCATGTGTGAAAGATGGGATGGATCAGAATCATTTCGATATTTCACTGAATAGTCTACTTATTAAAATAATTTTAAGGAAAATGCTCTGTTGGTTTATTACTTGTAAGGGATGTTGTGGTATCACAGAATTATTGAGGTTGGCAGGGAGCTCTGGAGGTCATCTTGTCCAATCCCCTGCTCAAGTAGGGTCTCCTAGAGCTGGCTGCCTAGGATTGTGTCCCAGCAGATATTTAATTTCTCAAAGGGTGGAAACTCCACAGCTGCTCTGGACAACCTCTGCCAGTGCTCAGTCACCCTCATAGCGAAAATAATGTTTCCTGATCTTCATGCAGTACCTCCTGTGTTTCAGTTTGTGCTCTTTTCTTATTGTTCTGCGCCACTGAAAAGATCTTGGCTCTGTGCTCTTTACATCATCCGTGTACTTAGATATTTTCATAAAATTCCCCTTGAGCATTCTCTTCCCCAGACTTACTTACTCTCTCAGGCTTACCTTGTGGGACGGACACTCCAGTCTCTTTATAATACTAGTGACCTTTAATTGGAGTCTACCCAGTATTGCTGTCGATATTATGGCAGATTTCTTTCACAAGAGTTGGCATATGCCTGGTTCTTAACAATGCATATGTTATAGGAACAGGTATTATAAGTGCAATAGGACAAATGGTTTTCCTATTCCCAGTTTTGTACTGTTGTGCTTTTACCAGAAGCATTCATTCGAGTGAATTTTAAAAAAGTGTATTTTTTGCACGTATAATATGTCTATAAAAAGGTGGTGTGCCTGCCTCTTTAGTCTGGTTAATGTGCTGTTGGTTGGCTGAATTGTAATGAAGACTGGTAATTTTTTAAATTGCTTTATTTGATATAAAATTAAATTTGATATAAAATTTGTTTGCAATGCCACCTGGGTATTGGACTACAAGACAGTTACTGAGACTTGCAATATGTTATGCAGGTGTGGGAAGTTAAATATGTATAATGTATATTGTATTTTTCTCACACTAGATAGGAAAATTTCAGGAGTACACTGTGGTTCCAATTACTGTACCAAAACTTTGAGAATTCTGTTACCATTCCAAATTGTCCTAACAGCTTGATTGTGTGTTACTTTCACATTGCCTATGACTGTACTGAAAGCAGCAGTACTTGACAATTTGTGTTCAGGAATTGGTCCTGTCTGGAATTTGGATGTTGTCAGCGAATGTAGTCACATCAGGTTCTTTCCTTTTTCTTGTATCAGTGCATTGGATATGTGGAAATCAGGTATGTTCCAAGGATTATATTGTTGGTATTTGTAAAAGGCTCTGACAGTTAAAAGCATCAAAACACTACAAATGTCTTTATTTTTAGCAGCTCAGGGCTTTGTTGCAGCTACTGTATCTTGTACCTGATGGATTCACAAGCCAAGCCGTGGCAACGAGACAGACGATAAAAACCACCTTCCTGCTTTTTCTCAAGAAGAAATTGTTCCCTGAATTAAGTGAAGATAAGAGAGATCTGAGGAGGGATCAAGACAATTGAGATGAGAACAAAGAAGTTTCTGCCATTCATCTAAACAAGGGTAAGGCCAAGGAGTGAATGCTTTAGAAAGAAAAGCAGCTGTGCTCCTGAACTTGTTGAGTAAAAAATGATCTTGTCTGATTTGTTTTTCTTCTCACTTTTTTTTTCTACTCGGAATATATTATTTCCTCGATTATTATTTAAAACCCATAATTATTGTTGTAAATTATAATTGTAGAAGTAATAATTTTGGATATATCCATTACAATTAGTACAGGTCTAGTAAAAGATCTTGTGAATGATTCACTTTTTTTATTAACTAATAACAATAATCTTTAGCATCTGAGGCCAAATCAAATAAGTTATGAAAAATAATAAATGATTATAGGGTAAAAGCATGCTTTTAGTAATAAGTATTTTCTTTTTACAAGGTGAAAATTTTAATTTACTTTCTGATGACAGAGAATTTATTTGAACTTTAGCAGTAGGAAGAAACACTTAAGAACTTTAAAGTTTTTAAGTTGTGTAGTACTTTGAGTCTAAAATTTCTCATAGAATTAAAATATATCAAGCGGCAGTCTCTGACCTATATATCAAAAAGTTCAGTTAATCACACTTACACTTACACTTACACAGTTATATAATAAAATGTCTCTTACAGTTATAGACAGTTGGTTGCAGTTTTCAGAAAGCTGTTTAAAGACTGAGGTTTTGATTAAGGTCTTGTCTGAATGCTTAATTACACTACTCCTAATAAAGTTGCAAGGCAAAAATATATAAAAGCCTGATGTTTCATCTGAACAATTTTATCTCCCCGATAACTTGCAATCTTACATGCATAAAATAAAAATTATAGACATATAAGTATTTTGGACATAATCAGCTTTTAGTTTCAAGAGATTCAGCCCCTAGAATGTGAGAGTTAAAATTATAGTCCCAGAGAATTCTCAAGTGAGATATCCTCTGGTCTATCTGGAAATATTAATTTTGATTATCATGCCGTGGAGAAAGAAAAAAAGTGACTGAACTTCCCATTTAAATGCAGGATTAAGTTCTGACTGGCTGAAGTGTGTAAGCCAAGAAAACAGATTGAAGAGGAGGGAAAGCTGCAGTGACTTTTGGTGTCACAGTGAAGAGCTTGAGCAGTGTCTGAGAGGAGAAGCCCAGACATTGTCATGAGCAACATTATAAGAAAAGCACACTCAAGCAGGCACTAATTTCTTTCACAAAAAGAATTTTACATTATCTCTTGTTTTGCGGTCATTTTCAGCTTATGCAATCTTTAGTATCTTGGTTGTGTTTATGATGCAAAGAACTACAGTGTTTGTTTTAGTGGCTTCTTTTATTTTGCTGAAGTGAAGTTTAGTTACCCTAAATTTGTTACACTGCAAGCTTGGAGAAGCCTAAATCTCTCTTTTTAGGTGTTTTTAAGCATCCAAGCACCTATGCATTTTGTAAGATCTTACATAGATAAACAATTTCAGAAAGACAGATAGGAAATTCTCTCAGGGAGACCTAAAAATTCCTGACCAGCAGCTCTCAAGAGACCAACCTAATCACAGTTGGTGGTAGTCTGTGTTCTCACATTTTTTATGCAGGAGTAATGACTGTGACCTCTTGGAGCCATTTTTCAGGGAAGTAAAATATGGTCTTATTCATCTTTGTTATCAGAGGCCGGCACTTACATTCATTTTTTCAATTTCTTTTGAAAAGAGGAAGTTTGATTTTTATTTTAAAATTGCTTTTGTGTCCATTGTAAGTTGCAGAATTCCTTGACATCAAAAAATGCCATCTCATCTAACTGATGCCTCTTTCCCAGGCAATATTAAGCCACTTTAGTGAAACTGAGAATCTCATGTGAAATTGCCACTCTCCCAAACAAATCCAAGGATAAAATGACATGTTTATACTATTGTAATGGTAGGATTATACTGCAATTAACTTTAAGACAATAATAAGGAGTTGCTTGTGGTTTGTTTTATGTTTTATATTAAAACCAAACAACAAAGTAGTCATTAACTTGAAGTTACAGACACTGAGATATCCCAGTAAGTTATGTAAAACACAGAATGCAAAAGATGCAAGTCACAACTAGTGGCAAATTTTATTCACCCTTGTTAAAGGTGTTTATTCTGTTAGGGAAAGACTGCACCAATCACTTATTTTCTTTATGCTTCTTTTCCCTTTCTCCTCTTTACCATCTTTCTAAATTTTCTTCTCATTAGTATTACAGTGTTCTGTGAGTTGATGTATGATTCAGCATTCTGCTGAATCACAGACATGGCCATATAAAACATTTTACTGCGAGTGGAATGAAAAGAACAGCTGCTCTGATACCACCTCTCTTTCTGAAGCTGTTGTCACCGAGGCTCACTAGGTGTCAGCAGAGTAGTCCAGAAAAAGAAGCCTTTTCCCCCTGAGAATTAATAAAGGAAGTTGCAGGTAACAGTTAAAAGTTCATGCATGTAGCAGATATCTTAAAGCATATTAGGTGGTTGTTTTGGTTCGTGTTAACCTTACCTAGAAAACCAGTGTTATTGTGCTGCCCATGCCATCAGCTCTGTTTTTATTTCATTGTCAAGCTGCTCTTCATATGTACAAAGTCTCATTGTGTGTCTGGGGAATAGTGACTACATGCTGCATTTCAGGCAGTAAAAGACTGTAAGCTAGGAAAGTGATCACTCAGTGAACTTTTCAAAATACCCAATCTGCTCAGACATGAGGTCTGCAGACTCTCATGAATATCTTTCTCTTCCATTTTCTGTGTGTTACCCTGTTCTGTTCTTTATTCTGAAGGCATGCAGAAATTCTGCCTTTTTAAATTATTATTTTTATTCTTTATTCTACTTATTGATAAAAATTTATGTATTTTCTCTGGCTTTCAGCTAGGTCTGACACAGAAGATAGCATCTGCTTTCACACTCAAGGGAGTTATGCTTGCCAGCCATTCAGATGTCATCTTCCACTGGCATACTTCATTCTGGCTAATGCTGGGCTCAACAGCGGGTGTTTATTTTATTTTTTGACAAACCCTAGCTGACAGATCAGCTTCTCAGAACCTTGCTTTCCTTTCCTACTACCTTTTAACATTTTGGCTTACTCTTACAGTGGCTTGCAAAGGCTTGCCTTACCTCTCAAACAGTGGGTGACCAAACAGCTCAGAAAAGCCTTTTTATAATAAAAAATTAGCTCTACCTGGAACTTCTGTAACACTAGCCATAGTTTGCTCTGGGGGAACAAGCAGCTTCTACTACATGATATGCAAGAAAATGTAACTGATACAATCCACACATAGGGCGCATTATTTTACACAATTCAGTATATACACATTTAAACAGATATGAAATATACATTTATACAGATATGAAATATAAGTTTCTAAAATCCTTGGTGTATGATGCTCCCTTGAATAGCTTTTTTTCTTTATTTTTTACAATGGATGCTTGATATCCACGTGGAAGCAATTGCTAAGTGACTTAGGCAACTGTCTGTGGAAAGGGAAGCTTATTTCTGTATTTATCTATGGATTTGATTCAGCCTCTAAGCAGGAAAGCATAGGTATTGGCTTATTGAAGAGGCTGAAAAGTTCGTCCTCTGTGTCTGATGAAATTTTTTTGTTAGAGATAAGTGATGCTACGAGGCAAGAAATCATGACCTCTGAGGCTCAAGGAAGACTATCAATAAAAATGAGTTGGCCAAATCTAAAGCTATGCAGTATTAAATGCGTGAAATATTTAGCTACTGCAAATTTTCATGAGTATGCATCCTCTAAAGAAGTAAAACATAATTTTTTTTATCTTTATATATTTCCTGGAATTTATGGCTTTAAAGATAGTGCTCAACAAGACCACTGCAGCATTTAACTTCTGTGTTGGAGGAAGACCCCTGTGGATCTTAGCTATGGATCACATAGACTTTTGTTAGTGGACTAAGGTACATAGGACAGAGAACAAATATCTTTTGCCTTTGCCATATGAGGAACATTTGTCCAGAAACAAAAGAAACCAAAGACCTCAACATTACTTCAATGTTAATTCAGTAAAGAAGCAGTATAAATTTTCTGTTTGTTTCTACAATGATTTAAACTTTTTTCCATTTTTAACTTGAGAAATGAAAGCTTATTATTTCTTTAAGCAAAAATAATATCCATGCTAAAAATAACTTACATCATATAAAAATTAGTGAATATAATTTTTCAGAATGTGAAAAATGGTGTGAGCATCATTGTCAATAGTTCAAGAGAGGGATCTTCTGTATCTTAAACTGCGAATGAATAAGTGTATGAGAAAGAACTGTCACAATTCTTATGAAATCATGTGCATAACAATACAGTAATAATAGTAGTAAGAATAATAATGATAACAACAACAGTAACAATATTAATATAATCTTCCACCTGTATGTTTTAAAAAATCTTATTTAAATATCCTGAAAACCAGCATAACCATCCTTACTTGCTTTTTCAGAAGCTTGTGCTAAGAAGAGGTATATTTTCATACTATGCTAGCTTTTGATATTTTTTTTTCTCAGATTGGGCATCAGTGTATGGCCACTCCCGGCTTTAAACTTAATGAGTAAGATCAAGTAGCTTCATGTACAATGTTACATTCTGAGTGGATCCTGCACAGTATGTAAATCAATTAAATAAATACTATCAGGATCCCTCAAATTATTCTCCATGAGATTTTAATGAGTTGTACTAGAGATAAACATCACTAACAGTCTTGTTCATAAATGTTTCAAGTGCTGTATATAGCACAGTGTTTCTTGTAGCCTATAGTAGGGTTTGGCTGTATTAGTTAGATTTCAAATCATGCTAACACTGGTTATTTTATAACAAAGGGATTATTTTAAATCCGGCATTGATGCAAGCGCCCTGAATAATGGCAGTGACAGTGCAATTGTTTTCTCTTTCCATAGTTAGCTTTGGAACACCAAATGTTCATATGGAACACCATATGAAATACTTTCTAATATTGTAAGAAATGGTCTAGGGCTTATTGTAGAAGTCTGAAATCAATTTTACTGGTAAATGGAAAAAAAAAACCCCAACAGATTGCAGGTGTATCATGATAGCTCTGTGAAGTCTATTTGGCTGGCCAAATGTATAGAAACACTGTGGTGTCAGAGTTAATGTCGTTAATTATAGAGAGGGTGCAGGAGGTCCCAAGCAAGAGAACAGCTGTCACTGAGATCAGGCATACCAAGCTAGGGAAGCTTCTGGGGACCCACACGTTCATTTCATTGCCACATGCATTCTGTGAAGCAGTCAGTCTAGTTTCAGGAATAGGACGAGCAGAGAGACATCCTATAGAAAATGTGTTCTGTTTTTTTTTTTTTTTCGGTGACAAGCTTTCCCTCATCTTTCAGAGATTTTGTGCTTCCATAGGCACCCTGTAATGGTTTCATGAGCATAACTTTGTAGCAGGTAGGCTTTGAAAAAAGAAGGAAAAATCTCGCAGCAGATAAACTGACTGCAATCAAGTCATAAAGTTTTGACTTGTTTTAAATAACCTTGATTTCTTTAACTGGTTCAACTGTAATTTTGTATGCAAAATATGTCTTAAATGCTGCATATTCTGGCTTCCTGAGCTCTTCAAATTGATTTTGCTGCTATAGCTACTCATAATGGACAACTTCAATAGTAGAATAAAATCTTGGGGTTTGAGTTCCAAGTATACCTCTGCTCACAAAAGCATTTATTGAGGTGATTTAAGAGCATGGCTCATTACTCCTATTTTTTGCAATTTTTTCTAAGAGTTCTGAATAAATAAGAGTGAAAAAGTTTTGTAAAAAATAAACTAGATAATTAGTGCAGAAGTGCCTTAACATTGCAGATTGCTTCTTTGGCATAATAAAAGTTATTGACATAATTTTTATAGACACTCTCCTGAGCCAAAAATGAAACTAAAACAAAAGAAGTCAGAAAAATCATGCATACCTTTGAATACAGCAGAACTTTCTGGAGAGAAAAAAATCAAAACTTGTTTGCACTGAAGATACTGGCTTGAAAAGTTTCATTTTAAAACGATTGGCTTTTAAAAACCTTTGGGTTGTTATTTTGCATATTATGCATGTTATTTGCATTTTGTTTAGTATCCTGAGTTGGAAGAGATCCACAGGGTCATTAAAGTCCAACCCCTGGCCCTACACAGAAAATCCCAAGAGCCACACCATGTCTTAAGACCATTGTCCAAACAATTCTTGAACTCTGTCTTGCTTGATGCTTGAACATTTCCTTGGGGAGCCCACTCCAGTGCTCAACCAGCCACTGGGGGAAGAAGCTTTTCCTAATATCCAGCCTAAATCTCTCCTGACACAACTTCAGGCCATTCGCTTGGATCCTGTCACTGGTCAACACAGAGAAGAGATCAGTACCTGCCCTTCCTCTACTCCTGACGGAGGTCTTCCAGCAGTCTCCTCCAGGCTGAGCTGATCAAGTCACCTCAGCTGCCCCTCATACAGCTTCCCCTCAATGCTCTTCACCCTTTTTATTGCCCTTCTTTGGTTGCTCTCTAGGAGGTTAAAGTCTTTTTTTATATTGTGGCACCCAAAACTGCCCCCAGCACTCGAGGTGAGGCCAACCCAGCTCAGAGCGGAGCAGGACAATCCCCTCCCTTGCCCAGCTGGTGATGCTGTGCCTGTTCCCCCCCAGGACAGGGTTGGCCCTCCTGGCTGCCAGGACACCGCTGGCTCATGTTCAACTTGCTACTGATCAGGACCCCCAGGTCCCTTTCCGCAGTGCTGCCCTCCCCCAACTCATTCCCCAGTCTGTGCACAGATCCAGGGTTGCCCTGTTTCAGGTGTAGAACCCAGCACTTTCCCTTGCTGCCCTTCCTACAGCTGCTGATTGCTGATCTCTAATTTGTTTGGGTCTCTCTGTGGGGCCTCTCTGCCTTTGAGCAAGTCAAGAACTGCTCCAAGCTTAATATCATTGGCAAAAATATCCTTTTGAGAATGAAATCTATGTTTTAAACCAAAGCGTCAGAGTTCCATGTTTCTGTAATTTTCCTCTCTTTAGTAACAAAACCATCCAGAATTTCTCTGTTTCTGTTACTATATTTTTGTCACACTCTTTTAATGCGAGAGTGTGACAAAAAATATAGTAACAGAAACAGAGAAATTCTGAATGGTTTTATGACTGCTGTGTAAAAAGAAAAAGAAAAAGGACAACCCCCTTGATATAACCTCTCTTGAATGTGTTCTTATGAGCACACATTGAAGTGTTTATCAAAATGAAATTACTTAATTTTGATATGCTTGAAAAAGGATAATTTTTACAGTGAGGTTGTATGGAAGCATGCATCTTGTATTTTCTGGGGATACATAAAAAGAAGCCAGCCTCTGTCTTGGGTAGTCACTAATCAAGGGATATGTACTTGAACAAATAAAAAAAATATGGTTTTCAAATCAGTCTACTACAGCTTAGCTTCAGCTTATCTTTGAGAAGCATATAATGCTGCTGTACTGACAGATAGGAAATTTTATAGACACTGGCAATTTAGGTATAGAAAACTTGCAAGACAGAATTATTCTTTTACTATTTTTAATGAAAATTAAAAGCAGAGTTAAGAAATGTAATGCAGCTAGAGCAGTACTTAAAATGATTATATCTGGAATGGACACGAGCTAGGAGCTTTATTCAGCTATAACATGCTGAATATTATATGCTGAAAACTACAATTAACAGCAGGAAATTTGTATTTTATTAAAAGAAGATGTATGGGTTCCTTAAGAAACACTGTATAAAATGATAGCACGTTGTAAGGGAGTACAGAAATTAAATACAGTGGACCACACAAGACAGGAGGAATGTTTGAAGAGAAAGTGGTTATTTGAGTGGATGCAAGCTACACAGCCAGTATTAAGCTTGATAGAAGATCTTGGAACTACATTGACTGAGAAAGCAATATAGTAATTAAACACGTTTCTTTCCAGCTGGTTCCACTTATAAGGGCAACATAAGTCATAGCTGATAGTGAAATTTATTTGATACTTCATGCAGATTACAACTTTTGCAATTGGGGATATCTTGGCCAAATTTTTACTGTTGAGATGTAATTGTGGTTTACAAATGTCATTCAGGGTTGTCAGGGCTATTATTAGCATTTGCAGATAATTTAGTCTTCAGGTTTCCTCTGACTTTTCCACTGTGCTGACTGGAGACTCTTTACCCACAATTTAAAGAGTTTCTTGCGACTCCTTGGGGCTTGAGGAGTAAAGCTAAGATTAGCATATGGAAGTGGTTGAGGACAACATAAGGAAAACCCAGGTTATGGTTAAAAGCACGTAATAGTAGAGGAAGAAGCAAGAGATATGAGCTGATTGGGGAACATGAAAGTTTAAGACTTCAAAACAGGAAAGATAACTAACAGATGAAGCAGGGGGAGAAATGAGGTAACAAAATCAGCACAGGAGCCTAGAAAAAAAGAGTAGCCTTTTGCAAGTGTAGGGTGCTTTTTCATGGCATGACTTTGCTCCAGTGAGTCCTGTATCTTGATATGAATTTATTGGACGAAGAGTGGAAGTGAAACTTAGCAGTTGTAAGTGTATTCCCCCATATGTTGGCATTACTGTGGAATTCCCTGAAGATAATTTCTAGGCAGTTAATTACCCTGAAGTATTTGCTGCTGTTCTGTAGTCTCAATTGGGCGCCAGTAATGAGCTCTGTGCCTCTTTATTTCTTTCAGACAACTTATCCCTGGCCAGTTTCCCAATCTGTTATCAGTGTTAAGCTTTGTAGTGTTAAGCTTTCTAAAAAAAGAAATAGTTTTAAACATTTTTATACAAACAATGTATTTATTCTTCCAGTCAGAACTGAACTGTTTCTTCTTTTTTTTTTCTAGAATCTCTTTTGCTGAAGTAATAAAACCCATGGCAGTGAAATGACCAAATGCTGGCATTTGAAATGTTTCTGTGGATTTCCTTTTGTTCCTGTTGTTTCTATGGAATAATCACGGTTGCTATGTATTTTTTCTCTTTGTGTTTGCCAGAACATGACTAGCTGGGTCAACATGCTCATGGTTTTAGTGGGGGGCAACATAATTGCAGCTTGATTAGAGGAGGTGTTTTAGAAACAGATTTCTGAGACAGAAAAATCCCTATAATATTTAAATTTCTCTAGCAATGGCATAATCATGAGTAATTAGCTAGACAAGCATTGGTTAATTGTGATCAGGTAACAACCTTTATAATGGCAAAAAAAGGCCAATGAAAAAATGAATGGAAGTAAATCTAAACAATATTTGATATGGTGGTATCCTGAACCTTGCTGCTAACTGTGCACTTATGCATATCAATCTAAAGTCTCTAGTGCAATGGAGTAGTGATCCTTTAATTATTTTAATCGATATTATACAGTCAGACAGGTTAAGTAGCTTCCTGCCATAGCTCACTAAACTTGATGAAAAGAACTGCCTTTCAGTCTGTGTTCTCACGGGTGCACTCAGATGGATGCACTTTCACCTAAAAGGCATGCAGATGCCTGACAGCAAGCTTTTGGGAAGTGTTTTGAGTAATGAAAATTTTAACAGTTAATGGGCTGTTTTTCAAAGATGTGAGAGAAATCAAAATGAAGAATGCCCTGCCAGTGAAAACTGGCATGTTATATCTTCTTGTCCCACTTTCTGTGTTATATTTGAATTTTGGCCACATGTGTTGCCTTTTATTTTTCTGAGGAATGTTGAATGTAATTTATAAACGAACAAAACAGCAAAATTGTGCTTCTTGGTTTTTCTTATTCACAGGCTGCAGAATTTCCTAGTAAATCAGATCCCACAGCCTTGCAGTTTACTATGTGCTTCAACATAATACTGAATTTTGTCATCTTAAATATCTTGTTGATGGAGAAAATGCTTCCAGAAAATTCTTACTGCAACCAAGACAGAATGTAGTATAGAGATGAAGCAGCTCAGAGGTGAGAGGAGTTGATTTGCACCACCAAGTGCCATTGCGGCTGAATTCCAACCCCTGTGCAGGCACAGTTTCAGCCCAATGAAACCTCATGGATGCCAAGAATTTCCTGCCAGCATAAAAAATTCACACTTCCAGCGTTCATTTTAATGAAGGCTTCTGGATATACAGATTTGCTTCTGAGTTACTAGAGATCCCCTTCTTTGAAGAGAAGACATAAAAATTTAGTACCTCAGTGCAGGAAACAGCTTTGAAAGCATGTCTGAGAAGAGTGTTTGTAGCCCAGATTGTTTTAGTTATACAGCAGGACCAAAACTCAGCTGTCTGCAGAAAACCAAAGTTTTACAATAGAAATGACTGTGCATGACCAACTAGGAATAACAGGGCTGAGGAGTATCAGCAAAGGAGTTGAAACAAATGCTCACCGCCAGCCTTGCCAGTGTGCCATCCTGTGCCAAATGTATAATGAACTTCTGGCAATACAGTGGCAACATAGTACCAAGATCATGGGCGTCTGAGGTTCCTTATTAAACTGTGAATACTCCATATCCACTGTTTATTATATGCCATTTGCTTTAGGCTTAGAAGCTCATTAAAAATCTACAATGTGACCTTTAGAATTTTGAGACGTATAATTTGCTACATAGCTTCAATATTTTGATAGTTTTTCTCAAACGAGTTCTATGCTTGGAAGAAACTGTAATATGGACAAGCTTGTTATGATGCATGTTGAAAAATGTGTTGCCAAAAGCAGGTTTAAGGATGTGCTGTAGTTTTACAGACCCAGATAACACACAGTGTTCCTAGCTCCCATAAACCAAGAGATGGCAGATAATTGTTTAGAAAGCCAGAAAAATCTGTGAAGACACAGCTTAACTGAAATTCTTTTTGAAGTGAGACCCTCACCATATATTATAACAGGAATAATTGGACACACTGGGAAAAGAAATATATACACTAACCATGAAGGCACCTCAGCATTAATCAGAAAATCTGAAACCACTGTCTAGGCTCAATCATTCTTTGATGAAGTGGGCTTCAGAAAATACTTGAAAAGAATAGAAATTCACAAGCCATGAAAGGAATTCTGAACTGACAATACAAAAGCTACAGTTAGGCCAGCAAAAGCCTCCTATTGTTACTTGTAATGTTACCTTTTGGAAACAGCAGTGTCCTGGTAAGAGTGAAAATGGCAGATTGATGTATCTTTATTCAGAATGAGGGTAATTAAAATGGAGACTCACATGCTGCCCTTGATGACATAAAGGTTATTTGCTTTGCATAATGTCTCTGCTCATGGTTAGGATAGCCAGCCTTCATAAGCCTGGTTCATGATAGTGTCTTTGGTAGAGTTTACTTCAGTAATACATTTTGCTGGCAATATCACTGTTACTGATTTTGTACTGAACACGGGGGTTTTTTTGCCTATTTTCCCCCAAAATGTCATTAGGCATCATAATGCTTGACTTCACTTGCTACATGTTATTTCATACTCACTGTGTCCTTGCCTGCTGATGGGATACTACTCCTGCTTCTCCTCTGTGAAGTATGGATAATTCATGCTCACCTAATGCAAACAAATTTCTGAGATCACCTGAACACTGGTAGAAAGTCTTGTATTCATTAAAGTTTCTCTTTTGAATGGAAAATAGAAGGAGAAATTGGGGAAAGAATCTGGCATGGAGTGATCATTAGAGGCAGCTTTTAAGGGAAAGAAATTACCACCAAATTTCACTTTCACAGACATTTAGTCTTTTTGGTGATGTATCCTTTCATTGTGAGTATAATCAGACATCATTTATGATATCTCATAAGCTGATAAATGATAAAAAGCTGCTGGACAAAGAAAGATTAAAATTAGGTAATTAAAATTGCACTGATTCATTTGGATCAGTGCAATTTTGACCTTTGAGTTGAGAGACAGAAAAGGTTCTGCTGTGAGTTGAAGATTCAGTACAGTCATACTATCAGTTCAACTCCATCTTTAAGAAACACAAAGAACTCCTAAAATGTTGGCAGGGACAATGTTTGGTAGCAAATATTTCTCAAAATAAATATCACTTGAGTCTGCCCTTTCCTAGGTTTTACAGAGCTAAAATTATAGTAGCTGAAGATTAAGCCAGAACAAATTTAAACCTAAAAATACTTAAATAATCCTATAGTTTTGCTCTCTGCTCAGGGTCAGAACAAGACAAATAAATTGTCTTGTGAAGATCTTTGTAATGGAAACAAGTTGAAGGCATATTTTGACAAGAAAACTGTGGCCGAAGTGGGGTTATGGCTAGGAAACGACAGCAAAGAGGGAAGCTGTGCAATTAATTCAGTTTTTGGGTAAACATGTGACTAGTATATCCTGTTATCTGAGCTAAGGTGCACGTATTCCTAATGACTAGAAAGAGACCTGAGTGTCAAGGCTGCAAGCAAATGAAGATTTAATTTCAACTGATGCTGCAAGTTTATGGATGTTCTCTTTTTTAACCTGTCTCACTGAAATAGAAAGAAGAGAGACAGGGCAAAAGGTACATAATATGAATCTGCTTCTGAAACTACACAGTCTCGGGCAACATAAAATTTTTGTTTATTTACATTAGGAAGACTTAACAGACAGAAGCTGTGCCTGAGGAGTCAGAAGCACATTGTCTGATGTTCGTGAAAACTTTTCTTTATAAAGCCCTTGTGCAATTTGAAGGCAAGAGGTATGCAGTTAGTCTTAAAGACAATAAAGACATTGTGTGTACATTGTATTCCTTATGCCTTAAAATGTCACAAGGAAGAAGTGTCTGGGGAAAGCTAATGTTCCAATGCTGCACCTTAGCATTTTATAGTGAAACTATCAATGTTCAGCATTCCTCCCTGCCTCTCTTCCAATTCTTTTAGGATATTTGAATAGTACAGCTGGTGGATTTTTCCCCATCAACAAGTCTATTTTTTGGAAATGTAACAGTGTGAAAAAAGCATGACTTCTTTCTTAAAGCACACCAGATGACTTTTAGTATAATTTTTTTCCCATTCAGAGTACTTAAGGAATATTAGCATTTCTGTTCCATTGTAGGCGATGTAGACTTGTTTAGCAAGGACTAGGGATAATATGGCAATTTTTAACTTTCTGAAACTTCAGCAATGAACATGAAAGAAAATATGTGTTTGTTCCCTATCCACTTATCCTAGCTGTAATATTACTTTGCAGCTAAGAAATACATCCCTCCCCAGCATTCTTCCCATCCCTAGCCATCTGGAAGATGGAGAAAGCGTGATGGTTGCACTGATAGCCAGAGGGGCTATAGGTTTATAGTGTTGATGTTCCACGCAAAGGCTTTCAGCAATCACTCTTCTGTATTTCCTTACAGAGAGGAAATTGTTCTTTTCTGTTTTATTTTGCTGACAATTTGTGGAGCCATTTGAAACCTCTGGAGACAAATATGTTCCTCTCTTAGAAGATGTCCCACTGTCTTGAATATGGTAGCAGGATTTGAAACATTGGGAAACTTCCTGCAACATCAACAGAGATCAAGTATGTCTGGATCTGTGTTACTTGGAATCCAAGCCAGCTTTTATGACGTGGAAATGGAATTGCCTCTGGTTACCTTAATGAGTCACTGGTAGACACAAATGCTAATTACATTACCATGGCATATGATAACAGCTTTGACAGGTAGTAGACTACTTTTCCTTATTTTCTGAAGGGGCTAGTGAAAGTATTATGGAGTTGTCCTGAACTGTGCTTACATCCTGTAAAGCCATAACAACCATATTTTTCATCAGTCTAGAGGTTTATTTTCAACAGTTTAAAAATTCACTCATTCTTTAGATATTTCTGTATTGTTGAAAAAAAATGCAATGAATATTTATAGACAATATATGTGATGAACAAGAGTGAGGAAGGAAAAAACAATAAGGCCAGTTTCTAGTCTACTTCAATGTGTTTTATCTAACAAATCCAAGAGAGAAACAAGTTTTTACTGAAGGTATAGATTAAAAATTTATGTAAACTTACTGGCCAACTCAAAAATAATACTCTTTTTTTTTAATACTGATAATGAAAATAATGTCTACCAACACAGTTTTCATAAATACCTTAAAATATGAGTTGTAGGATTGAGATTTCTTTTGCCAGGTTTTTTTCCTCGTTTTTTTTGTTCTAAAAGGTAAAGAATCTGGCCATGGGAAGTCATGCAGAGCAATCAGTAAATCTGAGGTAAATTCTTGTTGTTTTCACGTAGCCTCTGACTGCATAAATCAAAATCTGGGTATAAAGCAAAATATGGATATGATTGTAAGTTCAAAACTAAACTTGCTTTGACAAAATCTGTACACAGGGATTTACCTTATGGTGAACTGCAATATTTAATCTCTCTACACACTATAGCCTTTGCTAAAAGTTACACTCCTTTATGGTAAGATTTTGGTGGGTTGTGACTTCCTGAGGGTAACATTTCTTCTTAGATTATGACATTTGACTTTTAGCTGCTGGGTTGGGTTTTCCAGGATTATGTAAGAAGTGCAGAAGTCTTAGTAATGTGTATATCGTGATGACTACCTTCACTTTCTAGGTGCCGGGCTGTCAGAAACTTGTATGTGGATGTTTTGTGCTTAGTCTCGGAAAATGCAGCATCCAAAACGGCAGTGTCTAGTCTGGCATGAACAGTGAACCAGCACTGAACATTGTCGGAAAAGTGGGTTGGGGATCAGGTCCCAGTGTCTGGTGAAGTTCTCCCTTCTGTGTGAGGGCTGCAGGCAGTGTTATCTTGTAGTATTTGTAAATTTGCGCTCTTAAAAAGTCAACTGGTGCCCAAATTCAATTTGAATTGGGGTATGCTGGTTAGTTATCAGACTAAAAACTTCACGTATGGCCTGCAGCCAAGTCTAACATTGGAGTGAAGAAAATTTATTTTGTCACTAGTCATTCAATCTATTTAAATTTCTAGAGCTTCCATTCCTCCTTCAGTGGATATGTATTTAACAGCTTCAAGAAATTCCTTTGTTGATCACCAGACATTAAACCTGTCCTCCATCTTCTGATGAGCTTTCTGGAACAAGGATGTTGTACATATTTTTTGTTCAATCTATGCAGCAGCAAGAGAATGCAATACTCTGTCACTCCATTTTCTCAGCCTCCTTGACAGTGTGCTGTTGACTTCCAAGCCCTAATCCTCTGCTGACAGATGCACAGAACCTGTGCCAAAAGAATATAAAATGACATAATCAGGTTGTGGCATAATGTGTGAGGACAAGAGCCTGGAAATAGCACTCTTTCAGCCTTAGCTGTTGCTATCTGTAAGTTTTGGATAATGTTATGTCACGTGCATGCATAAATAGTTTGGCCACAGGAAAAGAGTCAATATTTTAAGAAGTAAATATTACTTCTCTAGGTCTGTGCCAGAATATATAATAAGCATGTTACGTATTAAAAGCTGATTCTTTCTGCACCACAAATATCTTCTTGGTTACTGTTGTTATCCTTCCAAAGCCTATGTGAACTAATAAAGCATTAATATGAAATACAGGCAGACAAAAGACAACTGAAGATGGCATTCCTATATCTCTGCAGTAGAAGCATGATTAGGCTGGTGTATAATCCAATATCTGAGTCACCATGCAGTATACTTAGACTACAGAGCAAAGTCATGGCGGCTACAGTTTTACCAGGTAAAGTGGTATGCTCCTGCTTATTTGAAAAAAAAGATGTTTGTATTTGTCTTTATATGTATATATATATATATATAACAAACATACACAATTTTCTCTATTGTTTGAGCTCTTTCAAACGAGGATGAAAGTTAGAGAGGAGGCACCCTATTAATATGCATTGACCCATTAATTATAGCAATGGAAGTAGAGGGGAAAAGTTTTGGATACAAACCCTAAATATTCTTTGCTGCATATCTCCAGATGTGCTACAGGAAAAATCATTCCAAATTCTAATCAAGCAGAATGATCTACACTGAATGAACCAAGAAAATGCCCACTGTGAGTGGTCAAGAGGAAACATAGGCAGTCTGACAGATTTCAAATCAGACATATTTGAGGCTCTGGAAGGGAAAGTAGTGAGAAATGACAAGATTTATCTCAATTATTGGGATGTTAGTAACAGCCCTGTTTCATCAAATGGCCTAGCAGAAATATTTTGTGCTATGAACCTGCAGAGAGTGTGAAGTAACAGGTTTTGGTGTTTAGAGCTGTTTCTCACCCAAATAATTCCTCTTGCAGTGAGAGACTGCTGAGAACATAGAGGAAAGGAGCAAATAAAGCAGACTTTAAAAGATATTATCTGAAGTTTAAGAACCTTTGACTTTTTTCAACTAAATTCAAATATGCAGAAGTAGTCATTCAGAAGAAATTATCCTCATGAGGAGTACACCAGAATGTCAAGCTCAAAGTTAGAATAGTTTGTAAACTACTTCCATAATATAACTTTTTTCCTTTATTCAAACAATGTGCTTACTTATCTGAAGAAAAATGTCCTATCATTTAGTTAACACAGAAACGATGTTTCATAAATCTGTTCAAGCAATGTTTTCTGTGGAAGGGAATTAATTATTATCCTTTTCTTTAGAAAATATTTCCATTATCAAAAAATGCTAAACATAACTGTGCTTGAAAAAGATATATTTCAACAATAGTAGAAAAGATTAAAATGTGATGAATATGAAAGCAATTTGACAAAAAGTTCTCTAAACTGATAAATTTCAGTCTGATGCTGATTCTTTTTCATTTCCACTTGTCCTTGAAAAACATGAAGTTGCTGTATTAATTCATCACTGAGTATTTGCAGATTGATTAGGTAATAACAAGTTTGGATCCTACTGGTGTATTGTTTAGACTATTTGTAAATAAGTAATTCATCTCACTTGAGGGCTTCTCTTTCTGATTTAGTTAACAAATACTGGCTGAAAGAGTACAGTGTTTCAAAGCACAAGGTTTTAATCAGAACTGTGATGCCGATAAGATATAGAAAGGGTTTAATTGGAGTGTGTTGTGATGATTGCATGTTGCACAAAAAAAGCAATTCCTTATAGAGTCATAATAAGCAGGATGGTTTAGTTCACCCAGTCAAAGGTTTCACAGCTGTAGGCTTGGGGAAAGAAAGGAAGAGGTTGAGCATTGGCTTGTTACTCCAATTTAAAAGTTCCTCCAGTACAGGCACTTTTTCCTGTCTCCATATGCTATCAACAACATACATGATATAAGCATTTCACAAGGTCCTCCATCTTGACAGTAATCTTTTGGCCATATCTTTTGGACATTTATTGCAAAACAGAAACACAACAGATAAAAAAATAACAAAAATTACACTTAAAAAATTAATAGAGATAGTAACAATAACTGTAGACATTTTATGTCTGAAAAAATGGTATAGTTTAGAAATATACAGGTCTGCCATGATAGCAGAGATCTTCAGAAGGGAGGCAACCAAGTTCAGTGATGATAAGACATGGGGTGTAGCCTGGAACTGCTTATGGCTACAGCCAAGTCACCAGTGGTCAGCTAAAACAATGCAGACTTATGGTGGGACAAAACATCTCTGAAGGGTGACAGAGAGAACAAAGAAATGAAACCTAAAAAAATGTAAAATGCATTTATTATGACTGTAGCATGGAATTGCAAATCAGTAAAGGAAAAGATGCAAAAAATGTCTTAATAAACACACAGAAGTGACTCTAAATGGATTCAGGTAAGGAAATCATATTTAGTTAAGAGATCTTAAAATTATATTACCACTTGTGTAGTGTACCAGATGTTGACATCTTGCCATACAGTCCCCAACCTCCACGAGACTGAAGTGTTCTAATTTAGAACCCAGAGAAGCAGTGGAAAGGTGAGCATAACACTAGGAAGAGTGGAAACTGTAAGGTCTCTGCGTGTAACTGTCTCAAATAAGTGATTTCTGAAGTTATGAGAGTGTGGTCTTCATTTCATTGCATGGAACACAGATTACATACAAGTCTGATTTGGTACGGCAAACTGCTGGGAGGAAAAAACAGTATGAAGGAAACAAGCAGCTCTATTCCTCAAGAAGGCTTCAGCTAGAGCAGGATTCTACATATGGTGGTAAAAATTCCATTTGCTGTAATTTTTGGAGATATTATCTTTTCTACTGTAAATTTTTCAGTGCTCTAACTGACTGCTCTTCCACCTTTGAATGCCTCTGCTAAAATTCACTTTCATTGTTCTTGAGGGCTGGAACCCTTTTCCAGCACTGTTAAGTGCTGTTAAGGGAGAAAAAATATCTTGAAGCACTTGTAAAAGGCAGTAGTTTCTAGCTGCTTCTTACTACCCAACACTGTGGAAAGAGTTTGGATCTGAACAGTAACAGCAACCTCACTTTTTGTGAGGCTTCACAAATTTCCAGGGTTTCCACTAGTGTTGTTAATAAATATAAAGAAGAATGGAATAATAATTTTTTAAATTTTATTTTTAAAAATGCTTGTATATTTCAGATTTCAGACACAGTATTATTTTCCTCACTTAACCTGTTCAGCCAGCGAGTTCCAGGAAGAGTCAAATCTCAGCAACAAACAAAAGGCAAGGTGAAAAATCATGGGCCCTGTAATGATAGCACATACTGGTGACAAATTCTGTTGGAAAAATAAATTATGGCATATTCCACTAAATAAAATTTCTACTGATTTGGGCTGGGGTACAGTCAATTTTCTTCAGAGTGGCTAATGTCAAGCTGTGTTTTGGATTTGTGCTAAGCAGTGATGGTAATAGAGAAGTTTTTGTTATTTCTGAGCAGGGCTTGCACGGACCCAAAGCCTTTTATGCTTTCCATACTGCCCTGCTGGTGAGGGGGCTGGAGGTGCATGGGAGGAGACACATACGAATATATGATATCATTTTGGAGTGATGGCATTAGTTTTCCCAAGTCACCATTAAATTTGATGCACCTCTGCTTTCCTGGAGATGGCTGAATACCAGTCTGGTCATGGGAATTAGTGAATTAATTCCTTGTTTTGCTTTACTTGTGTGCATGGGTTTTGCTTTTCCCATTAATCTATCTTTATCTCAGCTCCTGCCTTTTCTATCTTTTACCCTTTCAATTCTCTTCCTGATCCTGCTGGTGGGGGAGTGGGCCAATGGCAGCTGCCTGGGGCTTGGCTGCTGCCTGGGGTTAGACCATGACAGTGTTTCACTGATGAAATAGAACCATCTGTACACTTGTACATACATGAAGTCACTGTAGCACTGAGTAAGTCAAATTAGGTGAATTAATTCCAAAAATCATATAGGATAATTAGAAAATTTTATGACTCATAAAAGAGCAGCAAGGGGAAAGAAAGGATCACCTCCTTTGGAGAGCATGGGGGAGCATTTTAATTAAAACAATAAACTTTGTAGTATAGATTGGAGATAGCACTTTAACATACTAATACCTAAGTGTGAAGGCTGCACAATATTTTAAAGGTGACAGTTTCGATTTAGTATAACTCTTTGCACAAAGAGATAGTGAAGAGAGTAATCAATTATCTAGTGCTGGGGCTTACCAAACAAGGCTGAAGTGACAGCAAAAGGCAATGAATGTACAGTGGAATAGGCAAGTTTGCAAATTTAGAGGCTTCGATGCAAGTGCAACAAGCTAAGTGAGTAATGGTGCATGCAGTAACGAAAATCACATGCTGCTGACATAATGCCCCTTGCTGTTTGTGCCACTGAACATTGATACTGATGCTGAGTGCTTATTTGTAGTGATGGTCTCACTTGCCATAAGGAGGAAGGGAAGGTTTGGTATAATTACATTGCTCTTTATAACGTGTATTACATACATTTATAACGTGTGGATAAGTTATCATGAACATCACTAATTATTGAATCAGGAGAGAGATAGGGATTTAAAAAAGCTGGTGATTATTACTGTGGTTGAGTATCAAATGCAGTTGTTGACTAGGTGCCATGTATGTGAGAGGCTAAGCAAGTGGTTATATTAAAAAATTGGAAATAGTTACAACAAATTCCTTTTTTAGTACAAGATGGGTGAAAACATGCAATTTTCTTGTAGACTAATCACAGGAAAACCTTTATTTAAACCATAGCAAAAATTAAAAAGGCTTTAATAATTGCTTAAAAATGTATTGTTTACATTTCTCTGATGCAGAAGAAAGCAGGTGAAGGCTGAGTGAAAGACTGAAAAATTTTGTGCACTTTAAATCCAGGCATAGTGTGAGGAAATAGTCCCTGCAAGTTGACTTTACTCTTCAGCAGCCTAATGCTCTTCCTCACATATTGATGCATTGGTTTCATCAGAACTGACTGGAATTTACTTTTATTTTGCAAGATTTGATCTTTTTTCTTTTAAACATCAGTATATTATGAAGAAACCAACATGACTGTGGTAAAACCAGATGGTTCATATTTATTTCTAAGACAGACATAGTTGCATGATAGAGATTCTGAAGAAGAGAAGCAAGTGTATTTTGCAAGCTTACTGCATCAAGAAGGAGCATTTATATATGCTATATATGTATATATGTATAGTTTATATGTGCTTAAGTGTCACCAGTGGCTCCTGTTGTTACCCCAGAAGAAGGGCAGGGGACTGAATTTCTGATGATTTATGCTATGCAGATTTAGAGAAAAAGTATGGAGGTTTACATGGTTCTGAGAGCTGCACCATTTCTTCAGATGGACAAAGACTCAGTCAGCTAAGTTTGGGAAGAGGAACCAACAATGAAGAATGAGCATCCTCATTCAGTAGTAATAAAACACACGAAAAAGGAAAAGCTTGCTAGGTATTGAAGAAATTGCTTACATGGCTTTAACAGGCTCAGTATTGTCTGCTGAGTCATGTGGAACTCCATTTCAAGATTCATTAACCTCTGAGCTTACATATATCTAGTTCAACAAGCTAATCTAAGTGGGTGAAATCCCTTTATAAGCATTAAGCTCCTGATTTAACATTTCTGCTCATAGCACAGGTGTATGTTCACACATCCAGAACACCCAGGCTGCTTTAAATAGCCTATCTTTCAATCAGAAGTTTAAAAAATCTGCCTCTGTCATTTGACTGTATTGTAGAAGCTAAAGAAAAGTACTTCTGTCAGTATTAAGGGTGTCACACTTTTGAATGTGCTGGAGATTATCCTCTTTTATGGCTTCTACACACTGTTGCAGAAGAAAAGTAGCTTTAGCTGAGGCTTAAGCAAAATGTTTTCATTCTCTCAGAGTATATGTTTAGCTAGACCTTTTAAAAAATGACATACTGACTCTTGCATGTCTCATGTAACACTAAAAATGAAGCATATGTATTTTAAAATAAAACCAAATATTAGAGTTAAACAGAAAAGAAATAGGCAGTAATAAATATTTTAAAATTATGTAGCTAGCGATAAATAGGTAAGGGAAAAGGTCTGTGCTTTGCAGTATTTCTTGCAGTTGTGTTAGCTCTTAAGTCTTACTCTCTTTTGTGAAAATGTTGTTTTTATTCATATGCAGATATGGGCATCTTAGAAAATGTATCCAACACAAAGAGTATGTTGACTGGATAAATGTTATGTTAGAGAGCTAAATCTAGTGAAGAAGTTCCAATTTGATGTTATCTGAATGACGATTGCTTACACCAATATAGGTAGTTTCTGAGGATGAAGAACTTGCTTGAATTTTTTTACCACCACTGATCATGATACCAATAATGAGGCAAAGGTTTAAAATGGCAAACAAAGCAAGAGTATAAACTGAAGCCAGGCAGATATACGTGGATAATGACTGTTGCTTAAATTTCTGAGGGCAAAGTTCAAGAAGTTTGACTTACGGCATGTTAACAGCAAGAAACTTGATCCTTGCTTGGCCTCAAACAGAAGCTGCCATTCACAGTGTCCAAGTATAGGGTTCTGTGCCAAGATAGCATGAGCTGGCACTGTGATCCTGATATCTAGCTTTTTCATGATAGAAGATCTTGAATCTGTTTTGAAATCATGCTTATTGTGGAATATTTAAAGCATTTTCAGTGGCTCTGTGGAGCAAAAAGTAGCTTGCTAACTTACATTTTTTTAAATTCAGCTTTGACAAAGTTTCTCTTTCTGAGAAACTGGAAGGGCATCAATGAATTATCAACATTTAAAATATCCCAGTGGGTTTATAATCCTGGCTTCCAGACCCCGTCATGACCCACCCTGGCGAGTCCCTGGCATTCCTAGTCCCGGGGACCCACAGACGCTGCAGTGCCTTGGCACAGGGAAGTATAGGGTAAGCTTTTGCTAGCACAGATCTACCCTTGACTAGGAAGTTTAAGCTGCTCACTAGGAGTGCAACTTCTGTATCAGGACATCATCTGTTCAGTAGATTTTAAGGATTGTTTGGTACCTTTAGCAGGGTCAAGCCCTTTGATTTTGAATTTTGACTTTTTTCCCCAACATGTATAATTCAGTAAGGCAGGTCCCATCAAAGTGTGCTTTTGATCAAGTAACAATAACTAAGGACACCACCATAATCACATGCAGATATTGGCAAATCACAGACTCAGGGTAATGAATCATAACTTAGGCTATAGTGTTGTGGGCTGGTTTTGTGTACATGTGTTTTAGACTTCACATCACCTTATATCAGGAATTTACACCTTTTATTAGCATTGGTGGATTTTTGATACTATTGGAAAGAAAATGCCTACAGGTTATGAGTAACAAGAATGAGGAAGACTGAATCCATATTATATTCCTCTGAGACTGTGTATCAAGAGAGATTTTGCTGAATGTGAATGTGAAGAAAAGCCATTTCACATAGTAATGCTGGCACCAAGCCCAGTTTCTTTATGGAGGTAAGATAAATGAAAATCGAGGTAGAGATATATTTATTTGATCATATAGGTTTTTTTCCATTTCCCCCCTCTATATCAGCTTCTAAATAAAGTTATTAAAGATAATTCCAGCCCCTTTACTAAACCAGATTTTATTTGAAGGAGAAGTGGTCTGTGCTCCTGGGAGCAATTTGCTATTCTAAAATGTCTTCCTCTGAAGTGTTTATTGAAATGGGGAAATTATTCCCCATATTCTACCCATTTGGAATGGAAAGCTACTCTAATACAGTGAATGATCCAAGGAAATGAGGAGTGCAGAGCAAAAGAGTTTTTTAATGAAAGTGTGGGAGAGACAGGCTCAGGAAGCAGACAGTAAAATCATTTGAGGAAATAGGAGCATGAAGTGAAAGTGTATGAAGAGATGGTGATGACCCCATTTTTCATTGGCAGAGTAATGATGACAATCTGAAAGTTATTTGGGCAAGTGCCATGCCACGCTTTAGGCCCTTTTATATTGACCCTTTTGTGGATCAACTTCTTGGAAAGGTATCAGGCTCCTTCACTTCTTGTGAAGCATAATGGTAGTGGAGTGAGACTTAAATTCTGCTGGATGAGTTCAAGAGAATTATAAACAACATATTATTAATGGAACATTTTGAGATTTCTCACATTTTCAGGTATCTTCTTTATTAAGGAATACAAGCCTATGTGACATTCCATTAACTTTCAACTTTCCAGCTTTGATGTTGGGACTATGAGTAGGTGAGCAAGGTCTCCTGGAACTGCTGATGTGCAGGATAACAGTGGAGGTTGTACCCTAAGATCTCTACTCAGTATCTTTTCTCTCCACAGTAGTTGTCCTCTGGTAAATGTTAATTTCCTGCTTATGAAGTACTTCACATAAGAAAGAACTCCAGGGTCAGGAACATTATAATCTTGGATATTTCTTTGCATTACCGTTCTTCAAGACTTAACTGGGAGCAACAAAGGACAGGTACAGATTGTGGAGGTCTCTATTAATAAATACTGTTTTGCACTCCTACTAAGCATCCCGGGAAAGCTGGAACATTGTGAGACACTAGTGAGATAATCTCCTTCATCTCCACCTCCAAAAGGAAAATCAAATAACTCGATTGACATCTACTTCCCCCCCCCCTTTTTTTTTCTTCCCAATACATTTAGCAGGAAGATAAAGAATCCAGTGAATATTCTGCTTCCGAAGTATATCTGAAATTCTTCTCTGTGGCTCATCTGCAAGGCAAGCACTCAAACTTTGTCTGTCATGCTCCATGTCCTCTGACCGGCCCAGTGTTTTATCCCAGGTATCACTGGTACCAAGAGAGAGCTCGTCACTTGGGCTCATCTTGCTTCTGGTCTTTAAGCTCTGTTTGTCACCATCTGGCTGTGCCCAAGCCCAACTACCAGCTTGGACAGCCTTCACAGCCCTGTTCTTCAGTTATCCAGTTTTTGTAACTCCTGCTGTAATGTACAAGATCAAGATAATACCCCTGTACCAAAGAAAATCCCATCTAAAAGAAGCCCCAGTTCCTCCAAATTATGTTTCTTAAGCAGGCTGCTTTTCAGTTTGATCTTTTGTCTTCCATGTCTGCAACATATATTGTAGATTAGGGCAAATATTAGTCCTAGGCTTATTTGGGCATAGTTAATTGGCTCAGATGTTCATGTAGCTTTACAATTACAAAGATTAGTGACAATTTCCTTTTAATTTAAGGTGTTAGAACTGAAATTCCCCCAGATTCTGTAAACAGAGCTCTAATTACACGTTTCAGATCTGCTCATTAGTCATTCCTTTCCCTTTCATGAGATTATGAACACCTCAATTGATTTTCTTTGTAACTCTGTACAGAACTTCCTTTACTCTCCTAGGCCCCCGTTAACATACTAATAAATTGCATTTTTTAAAGTTTTCAGGAAAACAAATAAGGTTGTTTCTAGCTTTTAAAAAGACTAGTGAAGATATGATCATCATTTTTAGAACAGGATCATATCCTATTGGTGGAAAATGTTTAAAAGGAGTAACAAAAAATATGGAGATAGGCAAGGGCTTGCTTTTAGAAGTACGTTGATGAACATAAAAGATATTTTAGAAATAAGGCTGAAAAAATGACAGACCCTGGCTTTTGCCCTTACGGAAATAAAAGAAATTCTTTGCAATTTTACAGCACAAGAATTGCTTATCAATTACTTCATTTTTTTACCTGAATTAAAGCCTGAGTATTGCTATCTTAACTGATTTTTTGAGTAGAAAATATTACTGAAATGTTAGGGTTATATTAGCTTTATGTTTTGCATAATGCAAAGTGTAGTGGAAGGAACATGTAAGACAAATTTTAAATATTGTGCTGCTCTTGGCACGATGCTAATGATGTTCAAGAGATAATAGGTCTGCTTTTTTCATGTTGAAGTTCATGGAATTTTTATATCTGGTTAAGGTTACTGCTTTATTGATTGTTTCATTGATTTAAATGTTATCTGGACAATAAATTGTGTTAGAAGTTACTTCAGGTGTTGGAAAACAAGCATTGTTAAACTTGAATGGAAAAGATGGTTCTGTGGAAATGCAACATTAACTTCCTCTTTTTTAGTTAAAAAGAAAGCAGCAGCTTTTGAGATGTATAAGAATGGTGATGTTGATCATAGCAAGGGAAAGATTGTGGAAAACTTTGTTGATCATGGGAAACAAGCCAGGAGTCATAATAAAAGTTGTCACTAAAGATCCCCATGCCTTTAAATTTAGACAGTTTTTAATGACATTTGGACTGCATCAATTGTTTTTATTCATGACTGCCACATCAGTAACATGCAGTTGTATATTTTGCCTAAAATACAAATGGTTAATAAGGTTATTGAGCAAAATCAGGAAAATTTAAGTAACCCCAAGTGTGTTTATGTGTCCATGTGTCAAGGCTCAGTGAAAGTTGGCTGAAGACAGCTTTGTCCTCGTGCCCTCTCTTTCAGTCAGTATCTTGTTGTTCACTGTCATAGTGACAAATGAAAACATTTCATGGCAGCAACTGTCAAAAGCCCTCCTGTGAGCCCTGCATTTTCTTTCTCTTTCTCAGTCAAGAGCTGCCATGAAATATGACTTCATATCAGTAAGCTACAACTTCATGATCAAATAGACTAGCTGTTAGTCACTGGCTGGTGGCCATTTAGGTGGTGAATAATAGGCTTTACTTACTCATTTTTCACTGAAAGAGGAAATAAGTCTCTCTTTATAGGGTACCTCATATTACAAACATGGAATATTTATCTATGCCATAAGAGCCTATTCAAACAGTGCAGTGTCAAACTTGCTATAAATGAATGTGCTGGGCTGATACATTAAAAGGTGCTGGGCCTGCATCCTGCTGGCTATGAAGGTTCCAGCAACTTTGTCTTTCCTGGCATCCATGTTACTTAGAAAAGCAATGTAGGCACATTTATTGCTATATATGTTACTGCTCTTAATAATTAGCAGCTGCCGGCCATCCAAGGGTTTTTCCTTTATTTCTTCGACCTGATCTGCCATATTTTCTTACCTGGCTGTACAGGACCTTCATTTAATATAAAATAAGTTACTGCATTTCTGGTCATAACTAAACAGTGCTGTTGGGTTGGAAGTATAAATTTGAAGTGGGGCATAAAATTCTTCAGGGAATGAAAGATGTGTGTCCAGCATTAGTGAGAGCATTTGTACTTAAAAGAAATCACTGATGAAACTAAATTAGTAGGTTGGCCAAGACAGAAAATAAGAAAATAGTGTATAAATAACATAAAAAAAAAGACATCTGGAAATTGTGCAACACATTTTTGTATTATCACTGCTCTCTCATAATGAACACCCAGTGAAAATCCACGTATGTAGTATTTTCTTGATGGTCACAAAAGTGAGTAAATTATTCTAATGAATGAAGAGTAATTTGGTATCAGCTGGTGTTGTTAGGTCATTATCGATCATCCACTCTCAGGGCTTAGAAGTTTTGAGGCAGTATTTGTCCCTCTGTCAGATTTGTACCTCTGCTCTCCCTTGCTAGTTCCTGCTTCTAGCCATGTAAATGTTGACTATTCAGCAGAAGGTGACAAAAACAGTCAAGGAACTGGAGCATCTCTTTTAAGAAGACAAGCTGGGAAGGTTTTGCCTGTTCAGACTCAAGAAAAGATGAGTTAGAGTCATGTAAATATTTGAAGGGATAATGTCAAGAGGATGGAACCGGGCTCTTCTCAGTGGTGCTGAACGATAAGAAAAGAGACAGTGAGCAGAAGGTGATTCACAGGAAGTTCCACCTGAACATGAGGAAGAACTTTACTGTGCAGGTGACTCTGCACTGGAGCAGATTGCCCAGATGTTGTGGAGTCTCCCTCACTGGAGATATTAGAAAAACTGTCTGAATGCAATCCTGTGCCACATTCTCTAGGATGACCCTGCTTAAGCAGAGAGGTTGGACCATATGACCCGCTGTAGTTCCTTCCAACCTGACCCATTCTGTGATTCTGTGACTATCACAGCAATGTCCTTTTAGTTTTAGAAATACAATTATAAAAGGGAGAGTGGATGTTTTGATAATAATGCAAAATAAATCTACTAGTAGTTCCCTGCCCTTCAAATTAATGTTTGGATTTTTAATTTGCTTGTAGATTTGTTTGTATTATGTCATACTCGCCACAAGCTGATTTCTCGAGAACAGACCCAACACAATATTGAGTCTGACTTTATTTCAGTTTTGACTGAAGTCTTGGGAGTTTCAAATCACTATTTACATGGCTTTGATATTTCATTTCAGGAGCAGCATTAGGACCTTATTTGTACTTATATCATCCCACAAAGAGGTTTAACATTTTTTTCATATCCCAATCTGCATTAATAATGAAAAGGGAATATTCTAGAAAAACTAATAAACCAAAATTTTATAGCTGGATAATTTCACTCATTTTCAAAACTTCTTTTCTTATATCCTGTGTATAAACTTATCTCTTTTCTTCATACTTTCTATTAACTCCAAATGAAAAGCTGCTCATGAATCTCAGACAGTATGGCAAGCTAGTTTTAGCCACTTTGGGGTAAATTCAAAATCTGCAGATTTCAGACTCTAATCCTTGTGAAAAATAAACACAATATAATAATATAATAATACCCCTGGTCATGCCATAATTTGAACTGGTATAATTTCTACAAACCTTTGCCATTCAGAATATACTGATCATATGATACTGTGCTAAAGCAATCTCTAATTTACAGTACAGACTCCAAACTGATCAGCAAAGCCAGAATGGCAGCAGGCAAGAGAGCATCAGCTGGAGCTCTGCTGTACACCCTCAGTCTCTGTGATGGGAGTGGTTGCTTCAAACCTGACTAAATCATCAGACCTTGGCTGTCAAGAGCCTCAGTGCCTTCATGGACACTCACCACAAGCCCTAGAGACAAAAAGCCTTGTGTATGTATGCAAATTTGTAAAGACAGCGCTTAGTCATGTTGCCAGGTTGAGTCCAGATAAGTGAGAAAAGAAGTCTGTGGTGGATAAATCATGGTGATACTGCAGCATACAAAACCATTCAGGGTTCATTCAGGCTAGGAATGGGATTTGTGGAATGAAAAATACAATGCTGACCTTGGTGTTAGATTAAAGTCAGAAAAGCTTGAAACAGGCCCTGGAGATGTGTGAGCTGCTTCTAAACCCTCTTTTTTTTTTCCAAGTGTCCAAGAGGTAGACTTTAGACTGACTCATAGCACTTGTTTTCTTTCTCAGTGGTTCAAAGAGAGGTATCTTTGCTTCAGTGAAAAAAAAGCCTTGATACCTTTTGTTCATGTTTAAAGTGAGGAATGGGCACAAAGGAGGAGAAAAAAGGGGGAGGCATACAAATCAATCTTCACAATTGATAGTCAAAATTATATATTCAGTAACACTCTGGCATTTCTTTGCTTCAAGCGGTAGTCCAGCGTGTGTGTCTCAAACACTGCATGTTTAAATTCATATATGTGACTGCACATATACAATTTGAAGAGCACTTCAAAGTTCTATGTTATAGTGTTGCCTGGACTGATGTGGCACAGAACTTTCACAAAGAGCTTTCACTTACCAGAAATCTTGGGAAGAAAGGAAGAGTCTCATATCTGTCTTATATATGAAGTTTCTCAGACTTTTTGAGTATTGAGCCTGGTGTCTGTTTTGGTCATGTCCTTAACCACATCGTAATTTCATGCATTAATTGCAAAGCAACTCATTACGAGTGCAACTGAAACCTTCTTGAGTAAGTGAGTATGAGGCATATTCTTAACAAGTTACACCATTACCCCACAGTTAAGTTTGTTATGCTTTTAACCTGCCTTGCTGGTGTGGCTCATGAAGCATCGGATTTGAGCTTTTTATTATTGCTTGTCTTTATGCCTTATTATCACTGAAGATACAATGTATGTTATGAATATGAATAAGAAATGAAGTCACTTATTTGCATGATCTGGGTGTATGTAGCACTCAGTGATGCAGATTTAGAAATTTCTGTTCTTATTGGTTTTTGCATAAGATATTGAGAATAGCATATTGTGCCATGAAGGGCATTAAACAAATTTTGGTCTTCAGGGTAAATACATATGAAGGAGTTTCTCATATTCCCTGCGCAACATAAGGACATGCATTAATTATGAAGCCATTGTAAATCTTTTAGCATATGCTATTTGCAGCATGGCCAAGTCTTTAATAATAATAATTTATTTTTATTAGCTTGGAAAAACAAATGACGAGCTCCTACCTCAAAAATCTTGACAATTGAAACTCATTCCTTTGATTTTTAGTCAAATCCCCAACCTTTATTTTCAAGGATTGAAATGCCAATCCCTGAAAGCAAATAATTTTAAAAATGCCTTTACCAGACATTCAAATTTTTGTAGAGACAGAGATAAAAGGTATTATCTCTGTGGGTAGTCAACTTCTATGCTATAAACAAGATGCAGAGATAGTATGCTAATCTTGTCAGCTGCACTTTAGAAATGCAGTTTTACCTGGTAAGGAAAATTCAAAGTTTAGCTTAAAAACATTGCAATAGAATTTCTTAATCTTCTTAATTACTAAAAAATCATAGTAATTTTTTAATCATTGCAACATTTAACCAAGATGATGAATTACAAAAGAATCTTTCTAAGGTTACTAAAAGCAGAAGCAAACTCCAAATACTATTCTGTTGTTTCTGAAATACAGAATGTACTGCTGCATAAAGAAAGAAGGATAAGGCTACATTTTGCAGAAATGCTGTTACGTATATGCACTGAAGAGTACACTCTATTTTGAGATAGGATGAGCATCTTCAGGTGCTACTGTTGTAAAACTCTGTATAATTATCAGCTTTTAAGTTTTGATTCTCAGTCAGCCCTGCCACAGCTGAAAAAGGTCTATATGGACTCTATCACTTAAGCAATGATTTCTGCTAGCTTTATCTTCAGTCAGTCAACTTCAAAAATTTGAACTCCAATAACAAATTTTCATCTTCATCTTCCTTTGATGGAAAGGAGATGGTCAACAAAATGAACTAAAGTAGCCACATTCTCAAAGTAGATTCTACACTATTAAAGATATGTGAGGTTAAGGGCACAGTTAGTTAGACTTAAACTAATAAAAAGAGTGGGTAGGTAAATAAAGTGCTGAAAAGAGTTTTATTTTCCATGGTAACAGCAAAATGCAACTTCTGAGAATATAAGAAGAAGAACAAAAAAGAGAAAAGAGAAAAACTGAACAGTCAGGGTGAAGGTGGTGATATGGTAGTAACTCCTTGAAATTTTTATTAGTCTTGTCAGCTTGAATCATGGAGTTATAATTGTATAATTCTAAAGTGTTAATTTTAAAAAGAATAACAGGTCTTTTTGTTTGAACTTTGCAAAGATTTGTAGGAATGACAGTGTAATTTAAAAAGTCACAGTGAGTTTTCATCTATCACTGTTTCACAATATACAGTGGCAGAATATATTTTTTGACAAATACACAGGCTCTTTGTCTAAGAGCCACTCAAATTCTCAAGTCTGATGATGTCATCACACAGTATACTATATTGGGTAAAGAATCAGAAGAACCAGAAGTGTTTTTTCTTCTCACTCTTTTTTTTCCTGATATACAGGTAAAATATGTTCAGAAATGTTTTAATAAATGTAAATAGTATTAAAGTTCCCACGGAGTGGGACAACTGTTAGGTTTCACTAAAGGTTGTTGGCACAAGCAAAGTGCTGAGATTGAAGAGGAGGCTGTGACTCAGGAGGCCCTGGTAAGCTATGTCTCCTCTCTTATCTATTTTCTTGTCCCACTAATTTACAGTTGGTTTAAGTCAAAATGGAAATCCCATTTTCCCTCATCCCCATCACCTTCATATTCATGGATATTCCTGCTGTGTTCAATTCCCCTGAACTTTTCACAGAGGTTTAGCACTTTTTGTTTCTTATGGAAGATTTGTATGTGTTATTTTGGCTTTAGCAGTGCACAGTTGAGAGGGCCAGGTAACCAAAAATTTATCTGATACAGACATAAATTTTGGAGTGTGCGTTTTTAAAGTTCCTCAGGATGTTCAACTTTGCCAAAACTACAAGCAACTGAAGACTGACACCTGTCTTTATAGTACCATATTTCAGTTGTGACCAAAAAATTATGAGTTTCTGCACTATTTCATCTATAGTCTATGTAAAAATATAGTTAACTATATAGCTCAAACTCACCAACTGGTATCTCTAAAATATTCCCTAATGCTTCCTTAAATTCTTTATTGTACCTGAGAAGTAGACTTCTATTTTTGTGGATGTTGGAGGGAGATTTTCCACAGATCAATCAGTCTTTATCCCCAAAGAGGAGATCACTGATTATACATCAGAGATCAAAGAGCAAACACATGGTTAGGGCATTTCTGCCATACTGAAGATGGTGGATATTGCTACTGGTTTCAGTTTCACTCTCTGCAGCACATTTTTTCTTCACCTGTGACACAGTAAATGACCAAGAATCTACTTATAAATAATTAAATTGATGACCTACAATGAGATAAGCCTAACAGCATGTTTGTTAGGAAAGGTCACCCAGTCTGTTATGAGGAGCTGACTGGAAATAATAACTTCATTAGTTATAGCCATTTTGACCTTTCAATTTTTCTCTCCATAATTATAGTTGCAAACAAATAAAATTTTAGACAAAGAACATTCAGGTGGTAATCCCTCTCATGATGAAGCCAATATTCTTAGGAAATATGACACTGATAGCTTTCCACACCTGATTTCATTCTAACAGTCCAGGATTTAGGGGGCTGAAAGAGTAGCCTGAGGCTTCCTAGTGGAGAAGGTACTGTCCTTTTCTAAGAATTATCATGTTTGTGGCATTCATATTCTCTGAAAAAATTCCTTTGCCCAGGGTTTTTCTCCTGGGAAGCTAAGAGGCCTCAGAGAAAAGGAAAACAATTCTTATCTCATTTGGTTCTCCTGTGTTGTGCTTGTCTGGAATGTGTTTGGAGATTGTTTACCCACAGGTGATTGCCTGATTGAATTCTTGTGTCACAGACATCCTTTTCACTAAAAGCCTTTCTTTAGGATTTTTTCCTTCTGGGAAGCTGAGGCCCCAGGAACAAAAGGTAAACAATAATTATCTGCTGCTGCGGAATGCAACAGTGTGACCTGTGATTGGTCTGGTGTGGATGTTTTGGTTCAGTGACTAGTCACAGCAGAGCTGGCTCTCGCAGTCTGTCAAGGCCAGCTTGTGTGTTATCATTCTTTACTTTTCTTACTTAGCTTAGCAGCTTCTGGAAACTCTCCTTTCTTTTTCTTTTTAGTATAGTATAGTATATGTATATATCATAACATAATAAATCAAGCCTTCTGTAATGGAGTCAAGGATCTCGTCTCTTCCTTCACCCCAAAAACCCTTGTGACCACCATCACATTCTGTGTGAGTTGTTTTGACTCATTGGCCAATTGGTGCCAAGCTGTGTCAGGACTCTGGAAAGAGTCACGAGTTTTCATTATTATCTTTTTAGCATTCAGTAAGTATCTTTTCTGTATTCTTTAGTATAGTATAGTATTCTTTAATATAATATAGTATAATAAAGTAATAAATTAGCCTTCTGAGAACATGGAATCAGATGCATCATTCCTTCCCTCATCAGGGATACCCTGCAAATACAATACATTTTAACCTTAAGACTGCTTAGTAATACTGTGTCCACCAATAACACATCACTTAGAAGTTTTTTCTGGACGTGTCTGTGAGGCAGGGTGCCTTTGAAAGATTTGCTTCCTGAATGCCTTCATTCTTTACCCAATGATGTGAAAATCAGAGTTGGAGGTGTTTTCCACTGTGCTCTGGCAACCTAGAGATGCAGGTTCTGTTAAAAAGACTAAAGGAAACCTGTTCACATTTCCATGCATAAATACTTTTAGTGCTGGTCCTACATTTGTGTCTCTGGTTAGTTTTATCTGGGTTTTGTTTATTGTTATGTTACCTCTGACTGAAAAAATAATGTCGCTACTGTATTTTATAAATGTAACAGCTCATAAGCCTTTTTCTTTTTATTACTGATATTATTTGTGTTTTAAATAATTCTATGGTGATAGCTTTGTGTCTGATGTGTGATGTATTTTGAAAAAAGTTAAAAGATGAATTGATAAAATGAATTGCAATGGCTAACAGTAGTTTGAAATTAAAAAGTATGAGAAATTGTGACAAATGCTTATAAGGATTTCTTCTTATAATTGATACATCTATGGATGATGTCTCTCTTATGAGTGCTGAAGTGCATTCCAGGTGAATTTCTTATCTTTTTCTTGAGCATCCAGTATTCTAAGTTAATGTCATTTCATAGAAAAAGATTAAAGACATTACAGCTGCTGAAACTGGTTTGATTTTAAAACTTCAGGACCATTTTTAAAATTTGTGGTCATTCTTTTTTGTAACCATTCTTTGAAGAAGTCATTCTCTTGTCCTCTTTTAAAAATTTTTCCCCCTCATATACTAACCTCACTTTGAAACAGAAGCTATGTGGGAAACATTTTTTCTGGCTCTGAAATGGCTCTCTCCAGCATGGAAGAAAGCTGAATTGCTGCTGCCTCAATTGTATTCCTAACAGTATTTGATCTCAGATGATTCTTTAAGCACTGTGTAAATGAGATTCCTAGGGATGTTGTCCTCAAGTACATTTCAAACTGTGGGGTGTGTAGGGGGAAATAGGTAATTGTTTTGTAAAAAAATAAATTATGAGGAAGACTTTTTACAAGCATTGACAGTGAAAGGGATTTATTAGTTATCATTAGAGACTGGACCTGCTGAGATAAAAAGTGTGGAAAATCTTCACAATCTGCTAGTTGTCTCACTTGGTTTTACATTGTAGAAACATCATTTTACTTTTACATTGCATAAGATCACATTCTAGGCATTCAGTTGTAAGATGTCTGGGTACTGTGTACATCCACACAGAGCTCTTTAACTTCCAACAAAACAACAGAGTTTTATTAAAATTCTCTTCAATATACAGAAATAGCAGAGAAAGGAAAAAAAGAAACTAATTTGCCTGGTCAAAAAGAAGGCAAGACTCCCTGAATCAAGAGCTTTATGGTTCTCTACAAATACTTAATAACAACATTTTATGCTTGCTTGAAAATAAGAGGCTTTTTGAATAATGAGTCTAACTTTGGGTTTCTCTTGAATAGAGTTATATGAAAAAAAATAGATTACTATCTTGTAAGTTTCAGTATTTCAAAGTTCAATAAATGCACAGTCCAGTCCCACTGTATGTGAAAAAATATTTTCTAGAGGCTTAAAGATACTGATTATATAAATTCAGAAAAATTAAAAATGCTTCTAATCTGTAAATATGTCTGTATAATGCAATGTACAAAACCCATAATCTGCTCTACTTAAGATGCATGTAGTTGCAACTATTTTTTATGCCTTTGCTGGAACAAACCCTGTGGGAAAGTACCTAGTTGCAGTCAAGAACAATAGCATGTTTTTGTGTAACCCAGTGTTCTAATTTGCTTATTCAATTCTTTGTTTCTGTGTGACGTCAAAGAGATAATGAATTGTCAGTAAAGAGTTAATTAATTATCAGTTTATAATTAGAAAAGGGAAATGATCAATTTAATAAACTATTTTAAACTAAGAATTTATTTTTGAAACTTCCTTTTCAATGATGTGGGCACTTCAGGGATGTCCATTTGGCCTCCAAGGCCTGGAAGCTGGGCTTTGTTCCTGTAGCACTGACTCAGGGTTTTATGACAAAAATTGAATAACCTATAGATGGCAAGTTCCATAAATTTAATCCAAAATATTAATATAAAGTTTCTGCCACTGGTCACACTCTGCCTCTTCCTTGAGGCAGCAATGGGTGTCATATTCAGTGCACAGAGGTTTCTGTACTGCTCCTTCTCTGACAAATTTTTCCTATGTGAAAAGGAATGTGTGCTGGTGCTCTTCATGGGTTGCAGAGCTTATGGGTATGTGCAGCAGAAGGGAGAGAAGAGGGCATGCATGTTGGGTGTGGGTGTGTGTCCATGGTGGCCACCAGTGAGCATCAGGCTAGGCTAGCTGGTATGTAGGCAACCTAGTGTTGATTTGGTAGTCTAACAATTTATGGATGTTTTTATGTCTCTTTTTGGACTGTTTTGTGGATCCTCTATGTAACATGGGTAATAGGATCTCAGCCAGTGGTTTCAACAAGGCATGTTCAAGTTACAGTAAGGAAGGTAAATTTGTAACAGCTTCTACATGGCTTAAACACAATTTTTAGAGGTGAAATTTTTTAAATCAAAGTTTATCACACCAGTATATCCTGTAAAATACTTGTGCTTTCCTGAGATGTATATTTTTTTTTAAAGTCAAGTTTAACACATGGATTATTCTTTCACAAAGCTTGTTAAACTTTTCCATGGGCATTTACTCATCTCTGCCCGATCAGATTTCTGCTTCAAATGTTAAATGTTAAACTTCTTGCATTTTCATTTAGTGAATTTAGAAATGCACTAAATCAATTTTAAGTGTCTGTGCAGCATCTGCCAAAAGTTTAAGCAATTGAATCACTAGCTGATGAGGAAACTGGTTCTCCTCTTAAGTGAGAAAGTTAAAGAAATTACCTTCCTCTTTTAAGGTTCTGATAAACAGCTAGGCTGTCATGATTTACCCTTAGCCAGCAACTAAGTACCCTACAGATATTGGCTCACTCCCCTGCCCCCTGGAGAGTTCTATGTGAAGTAGAATCAAATCAGAACCAGGTAACACCCACGGGTTGAGATAAAAACAGTTTAATCATTGCAATAAAATAAGTACTACAACTAACAACAGCAGCAATGTAATTACAATGAAAAGGGAGATAACAAAAAGAAGAAGTAACAAAACCCCCAAAAAGATGAATGATGCACAAAACCATTGCTCACCACCCACTGATTGATGCCCAGCCTGTACCTAAGTAGTGAATGATACCTCTTGGCCAACACCCCAGTTTATATATACTGGGAATGATCTATGGTGTGCAATATCCCTTTGACCACTTTGGATCAGCTGTCCTGGCCATATTCCTTCCTGGCATCTTGCACACCTGCTCACTGGCAGAGCATGGAAAACTGAAAATCCTTGACTTAGGGTGAGCACTGCTCAGCAACAATTGAAAAATCAGTGTATTATCAACACTATTCTCATATCAAATCCAAATCACAGCACTGTACCAGCTACTCAGAAGAAAATTAACTCTATCCCAGCTGAAATCAGAGCACAGGGAAAAGTTACTGATTTAGAGTGAATTTTTGTGTGTAGTTCTTGGTGAAATAAAATTGTTATGGACATAACCAATGTATGACTGAACTGTACAATTAATTGTACTTAAATGTACAATTGTATGCAGAATTCTAAAAATTAACATTGGGCAAAAGAGTCAGCATGCTTTGTTAATAACACACATACTTTTCATTGAATTGCTGCATTTTGCACTCTTTTTCCTAAGGTTGCTAAATATTCTTTTGGCTAAAAAAGAGTTTTACTGTGGGGCAGAAATGTGGTGGCTGAGTGATACCTAGGAGTTACGGCATTATTCTCTAATTACTAGTGGCCATGTAAAGCCAGCAGAAGTGAACTCTGCTGATGGTGTGCCTTAATTCTTGTTGCCTCTGAGAAATGATATTGTAATGATCATTACTGGGAAGAAAAAAATTATCTGAATGACTATAATGTGTAGTCCTACAGTTACAAACTCTTGATCATTTATGTGCATGGAATGAGAATGACAACTGGATTTTATCCTTTATGTTTTGTAGCTGTTTCAGTCTTTTAAATGACAAATAATTATGGGTTTGGGTGTGGTGGTTTTTTGTTGTTGTTGTTGTTTGTTTGTTTGTTTGTTTGTTTGTTTTTTAAGTACCAAAGCATATGACCTTTTGGGATAATTGTACTCTTAATATGCATTTGTGACTGTTTAAAATAAAAGGGGAATTAAATGCAATTTCTAGTGAAGAAAAACAAAGAATGATAAATTATATATTAGTCAAGAGGACAGTAGAAATGAAAAATAATTTTTTTTCTTGCAGAATGATATAACTGAATGCACCTTCTGAACAAGTTTCTATAAATCAGTCTGAGATTAGAAATCTCTTTTAATTGAAGATCTATGCATCTGGAATCCACTCCTGAAGCCTAAATGTGCTGAAAAAAAATCATTGAAGTATTAATATTTAGTGTTAGTTTCTCCTCCCTGACTTTATAGACAGCTACAGTGTATTGGGTAAGTTGTAGAGAGGATTTTCCTACCTATTTTAAAGTTTTTTTTGCAGTGTAATATTTACAAATTTCGCTTTAAAGACTGAAATTTTAATTGGCTTTTCTATGGCACTAACCCTAATAGTGACCATTGCTTCATAAATATCAACAAACATATTTGAAGCACCTCATTTTGTGAGGTGAGGTCTAATTTTTACCCTTCCTAATTTATTAGCACATTAAATTAAAATTATTGCAGTTTCTTGGAATGCTCAACAGAAGGGTCTGGAGCATGATTTGGGAAAGTGTTTAGTGTTCTGTGACACTTCACACTGAAAGTACTTCCCAAATGCCCTTCTGCAGACCATGCTTTCTAACAAGCACCCAGATCAGCTGCCAGTCATCTGTGGAAAAACTAATTAAAGGCTTGATAGCAAAATTCAGAGCAGCCAAATCCTGACTGCACTGCTTACTATGAAACGTTTGTTTATTCCTCACATGTACCTTTCTGTCAGGATGACTGCACTATCCCCCACAGCTGAGGAAATAGGGCTTTTGTTACAAAACAAGTTCTGTCACTATCAGCCTCATGTCACATGGGTGAATCCTTTGTCTAAATCAAGTCACTTTTCCAGGAAATCACAGAGGTTATCCTCTTTGCTGAAGCAATAATATTCCTTATTCACTTTACATTTATTTTTTTCCACCTGTCTCTTGCCATTTCTGTGGGAAAACCTCTCTGATCTATTTTTAACTTGCTTTTGGATTCCAGTCAATTCTGGTCCCTTTTTCTCCCTCTTCATTTTTTGATTCATTTTGTTGTCTGTCTACTTTGTTGCAGGATCCTTTCTTTGTCATATCCTTTCTTTGTGAATTAAGTTAATCCAGTTTTTGAAGTGTAATGAACACATTTGGAATAAGAGTTTATGCACAGGGAGGTGATCAAAGACAAAATTAACTGTCTCTGAAGGACAATCTTTATTAAAATCCTTAGCCAAATACCAATTTTCAGGTTTTTACATCTGCATGTAAAACCTGGCTTTAGTTATTTTATGCCAGCTTCACTTCTGGCATGCTTAAAAGTAGCATTATGGTGAACTGCAATATGCTAATTTTTGCAATACTAAAACTTTTCTTAATAGGTGTTACCAGTTGATACATAAGGAAGAAGAAACATGAAAATAAACCTCAACAAACAGTTCAATATGGAATTCTTCACAGAGAGGTCTATTCAGCTGTTCTGATACACAAACTGGAAAATTCTGTGGTGATATGAGGAGAGGAGGCGAGTGAATACTCTGAGCATGAACTTGTGGTTTGTAATTTTGCCTTGTTCTCTTGATCAGAAAAGGTAGGTGGCAAAGAGTAACACTGTGTAGTGGGGAATAAATGAGAAAGGAGCAGTTTATAAGATTTGCCAGAGGTTGTCTGGCTTATCAGACAGCAGATTTCCTTTAGTCTCTGATAGACATAAACCTTCTGTACAGCAGCACTTTTTCACACCCCACAGCCCCCCTCACTCCCCCAAATCACAACCAAATGACCAGCTAAAAACTCTATTAGATTACTGTAGTCCCCCAGAGGTTACTTCTCATGCAACTTACTCAGTAAACCTTCTAGTGATCAGGTTAAAAATCTCTATGTGCCTTAAGAGAAATTGAATAGATCCATCTGTATTTAGCTTGAAAAGAGCAAAATGCCTCCAGAGATGTCATATTCTCCAGGGCTGCTCCTGTATGTATCATGAAGTTACAGAAAAACTGGGAAGGTGTCAGATAAGGACTATTCTTGCTTCAGTGTCCTCTTAGCTTGGGTGATTATAAAGTTATTTTTGAGTAGAGATTTTTTTAAGCACTTCACTGATTTCTGATTTATGGAGAGCCCTCTTTCATTTTTACCTTGGTTTGTTCCCCATTTTAGAGTGTGAATCATAAGAGAAGCGTTAATTGACATTGACTTTGATACCTGGACATTATTAATGCAAAGTGTATGACTTAACTGTTAAGACTCTAATGAAGCTGTGTAGTTCTAGGCTGTATTTCATAGAATCAGAGAATTGCTATGGTTGGAAGGGACTTCTGGGGATCATCTTGCCCAACCACCCTGCCAAGGCAAGGCCACCTAGGGCAGGTAACACAGGAGTGTGTGCAGGTGAGTTTTGAATGTATTCAGAGAGGGAGACTCCATGACCTCCTTGAGCAGCCTCTTCCAGTGTTTTGCCACCCTCAGTGTAAAAAAGTTCTTCCTCATGTTGAGATGGAACTTGTATTTTAATTTATGGCCATTGTTCCTTATCATTTACCTGGGCATCACCAAAAAGAGTCTGGAAACATTATCTTGGCACCAACTTTTGGGATATTCATATGTATTAATGGGATATTCTCTCAGTCTTCTCTTCTTCAGACTAACCTGGCCCAGCTCCCTGAGTGTCTCCTCACATGAGAGATGCTCCAGACCCCAACTCATCTTTATGGCCTCTGCTGGACTGCCCCCTCTCCAGTTACTCCTTGCCTTTCTTGTACTGAGGAGCCCAGAACTGGACACAGCACTCCTGATGTGGCCTCACCAGGGCTGAGAAGAGGGTCAGGATCACCTCCCTCCACTTGCTGCCCACACTCTTCCCAGGATATCATTGACCTCAAGGGCACTGCCAGCTCATAGTCAGCTTGTCATCCACCAGGATCCCCAGGTTCTTCTCCACAGAGCTGCTCTCCAATGGGTCAGACATCAGCCTGTGCTGGTACTTGGGGTCATTCCTCCCCAGGTGCAGGACCCTGCACTCTCCTGTTGAACTTCATTAGGTTTCTCTGTGTCCAGTTCTTCAGACTATTCTGTCTGTCTCCATCCTATTTCTGTCTGTCTGGTTTGTTCAAGGATAGTATCAAAGAGCAAACTCCCTGGCTACCGAAACAGCTTACAGTTCTGGGATTTTCCTCTTTCTTTCAAACAGCTTCATGCTCTAGATTTACAGAAATTTATAACCTAAGGCAACAATACTTCTAGGTTAATTCAGTCAGCCTTGACAATTCACCTCCAGAAAAATTGTACATTACCCTATATAGGAACAGCTGTGGTATGGCAGAAACATCAAATGTCACAAGTATTTCAGATGCTGCATGAAACACTTGTATTTTTATTTTCTCTCCTTCCTCCCACATTTTTTTGAGAACTGGTTCCCTTTGAATTTTTTTTATAAGCACTGAAATTTAGCACATGTAGGTAAAAGCAAATTATTTAACATGCCTGAAATCACACACATTCAAGGAGAAATGAAGTTCTGTCAAATTACACTGACAGGATCTTGTGCTTTTTTGTTTGGATTTTTTTTCCAAAACTGGAAGAAAAACATTTACGGCTCTTGGCCATAAAAAAGATGAGGGCAAGGTTGTGTTTGGCTTCCACAGAAGCCAGGAAGTTAACTTTCACGCTTAAAAAGTGCTTGAACAGGCTGTATTAATATCTGAGTTAATTGATAATACAAACAGGAAAGAATATTATCAAATCAGAATTTGTTTGCCTTCTAGGACAGATGGAGAACAAAAATGATGCCAGGTACTGGAGCTAACTCCGCTCCTGATTCTGGGACTCGCTAAATTAACAGAGTTGAAAAGACTTCAGAGTGCAGTGCCCAAAAATATTTTCTTATGGCAATTTTAAGACAAGGGTGGAAAAAGAATTAACACAGTGCCTATTTATGCCTGTAAGTGTAGAAAGCAGAGACAGAGAAAGCCCCAGAATCCAATCTCTTAGGCTCAGGATGTAAAGTCAACTCTCTAACAAATTCTTTCTCCAAGTTATTACATGAAAAACTGGGGTGATTTAGGTATAGGAATTTGCAGTTCTTTAAAATGTGGCAAAAGCAATCTTGTTATTCAAAAGAGAAGACACCCACTGAAATGCCAGCAGCATGCAGAAGTAGAATTATATTAATCCTTAAAGTTCTGATTAACATCTCTGCAGCTCTCTGCTTGTACAAAGGGTAACTAGTGCAGCGGAGAATAAAATGTCTTTAGTCCTTGAACTAAAATATAGCAATTTCTCTGCGTAACCAGTGCTTTTAAAAGAAGACATATTTTGCTTTACATTGCTGCTATAAGCACTCAAACCATGGCAAGGTAGTAACAATAATTTTTCAAAACACTGAAATTTTTCATGTGTTCTCATCTGATTGTATGCTAAAATCATGCATTAGATGAAGCAGACCAATTCCAGCATAAATGTGAAATAGATTCACCTTGATATCTACTCTTGCTTTTTTTGGACTGGGTATCTACAATGGTACTGTACAATGTCATGTATGAATCATTAGAACAGTGTGTATTATGACCAAAAAAAAAGCATATTTGTGTGATATCTCTCACGACAGTACTTCAGCCCTTCTTTAGAACTTTTCAGAATCTTGGTTGAGGAAATATATCAGAGATTGCTACAGCTGATGAAGTTCTTATTAGTCAATTATAGTTTGACCAATTAACATAGATATAAATATGATGTTCCTTTTGTCTTTATTCTCTTCTGTATATGAAGTAAAAAAACCAACAACTTATAATTTTATAAAGTGATTATTTGGTTTTGGTTATGGATAGTTTCCATGAACCTTACTCTGCATGCAAGACAAATTTGCCTAGGTCAAAAACCTTGTTGTGTGTGAACATTATCTGCTCAATGAAGGAGTTGAACAGTCAGCCAGATGTGTATTTTGTTTGGTTCCAGATTTAGTGCTATAATGGAGAACTAAATAAATCCCATAGGCTTAAATAACAAAGGTGTATTAGTGAGATGCAGAACTACTGACCTAAGTGAGCCTGTAATCAGACATCACAGAGTTCAGTAACTGGGGAATTATGGAAGACAATGTTGATTAGAGTGAAATGATGTTAGACATAAAGATTAAAGGTGATGAAAAACATTTTAGAATCTCAGAGATTGTGTGTTAAGCTGAAATGCAGTTTCTAAGACATGCATGTCCATGCCTCTGAGTTCCTGATTCTCTGTGACAAGGCCTCCCAGACCTGCATTTCCACCACTACTCGTTTAAATTTCATAGCTCAGTCCCACCTACTGAGAGAGCCAGCCCTACAATTCCATCCAATCCACTGTGGCAAAAGCTCAGGCTGTCAACCCTATCATATTCCCACAGTTTTTCCTTCTCCTCCCCTGATACATCAGAGAGTGCATAGCTGGATGCTTCAGGCTCTTGATGTCATACATGTTTACCACCTTTCATATTTCTATTTATACAGCCTGTCAGTTTTTTTCACCATTTCAGTAAAGTGCAGTCACTGTTAATAGCTTTGGGACCCTCTAGCACACACCCAAATTTTGCACTTTTTTGGGCTGATATCTGCCTCTGGATGTTGAAACCAACCTTGAACTAATCCGCTTTGCATTCTATAAGGCTGTTTTGCTCAGGCTGTTGGTAGTCTGAATTTCTAGTGCAATCTATTTTGGGAATGTGTGACAGGTTAAACCTTAGAAATAAGTCTCCTACTCATTGAGAGTTCTGTCTTGCAAGAATCCGTGGGTCTCTGGGCTGTTGTATGAGTCCAACCCGGCTAGCTCGAACCCTGGCCCACACGGCCTTGCATAAACAGAAAGTAAGAGGTGAGAAGCGCTCTTCCCCAGGTGGGGATGAGTGTCCTATTTATTGGCTTGGGATGGGACCCCTCTGGTCCTGGTGACCACCCAGATGGAAGAGCGCGTGGTGTGCCTGCAGTGGAGTTTATACTCGAGGATGGGGGTGGGGAAAGAGGACCGTGGCCAATGGGAAACCATTGAGGGGGGCGAGGAGTGGGGTAACCAGGGGCCAAACCACCAAGGTATAGCAGGGGGGTGTATGGGGGATAGACCATGTGGTGGGAGAGGGGGAATAATCTACATGACATGCCATACTCAGTACCAATTTCCCATCACCCAGTGCAAAGCAACAACTAAATAAACTATTTTGTGCAATACAACACTGTCTGAGCTTGAATGTTCACGTGTGCACTTGAAAACTATTAAAATCTTGGGGGAGATCATCCTCTAGCATGACTCACTGCTGATTGGGGCTTTGAGCCGGCTCCCCTGTCCTCTTTCCTTCATGTATTTTTTACTTGTTGCAGTGGTTGCCCCTGTTGCAGAGGAGCTGTGTTTTTAGATATGATGTCCTCTTGATGTTTCATGCTGAGTCTAAGAAACAGCAGCACCGCTAATTGTAATTTCTTTTTCCCCTACTGACTTCTCCTGGTCATAAAAGAAAAAATGTTTCTTGGAGGTGGGCCAGTAGTGAAGCTGACAGTCCCAGAAGCCTCTTAGCAATACTCCTTCAATGAATTTCCAGGCGCAGTGACCGCAATGCAGTAGAGCAGATTCTTTAGACAAGGTCAGACTGGTATTCAGCAGAATGCAAATAGAAATTGTAACTCAGCACAGACATATCTCACTCTGTCACATGTGCTGCCTGCTGACAAATTAATAACTCTTTCAGGACTTAAATGCTGATGTTTTTCAAAGCTGTTCACTGCTTTGGTGGCAACTATAATGTTCTTGGATATACCTACCTTATACATTTCTTTTTGATTATGACGTGAATCACTGAGCAGGGAACAATTACTGCCTAACTGCTCATGTCCCACTGAGTGTTACACTGGGTTTGTGTTAGTTCACAGTGCTGTCTGCAAGATGTCCATATATCAGTGGTTTTTATATCAGTGGTTTGAAAGGGAACTCTTGAGCTGCGGTATGATGTGGGCAAAAGCTGTGTTTTATTTCTACCTGTCTTACAAAGATGAGGTCACCATACCAGTGCTAGGGCCAGAGAATGATACTACAGTGTTCCATTCTGCCATCAGTTACCACTTCTGTCAGCTTTAGGAAGTTCATGCTGGTGTTACTTTTGGCTCTCTCTGCTTCTGTTCTATGAATCACAGCACCAAAATACCCTCATGCAGTGGGTCCTTTATGTTTTTCAGGATGTGGCATGTGAACCCCTGGAATGTATTGGCTGCTGACTTAGAAACATTCTTAAAATTCTTACAATACTTACTGTGAAAAAGAGCTTCTTCAAGCAAATCTGGATGAGGGCTTACAGTTGGAAAAGAGGAAGATTTCCCAGTAGTGCTTGTCCCTCACTTTATCTGTGGCAATGATCTGCCTTCGGGGCAGATCCAGAGAAGAAAGCACAAAAATGTGTGCGTAGAGGGGCTTGCTCAAAATCTCTTGTGTGCAGGCATGTGCTCTGCAGCATTCACACATTAATCTCCAATTATGTGCTGCAGCAGAAAGCGTTTTACAATAAAGTCTTGTAGTAGGGGACCAGGGACTTGTCCAGGACAAAAAATTAGAAAGGAGACCCTTCTCCCAGGTAGTTGCAAACACAGTTCTTTCTGTGGTGGTGGTGGTTGGATAGCTACTCAAGAAGAATAGGGAAGCTAAGGAATACGAAAAGGCCTGAACATGTCTGAAAAAACCTTGCTTTGGTGTTTGGGCCAGTGCTAGATTTTGTTTTCCTTAATGTGAAGAGTCTTTCAAAGCTTGCAGAGCAAGATATGAGTAGTTCCTTCATGGTGTTATCTACTACATAATTTACCCAGGTGTAAAACAGGGTTCTCTGACTGAGCACAGTCTGACCTACAAGAGCTTATTGCAGTGCACAGGGACAGGACAGGCACGTTTGGTGCTTCAGAGAAAGGACAGGCACACTTGATGCTTCAGAGAAGAGAGAATGAGGAAAGAAAATGTTGAGAAGACAAAGGATGTATGAAAATAAGAGAAAGCAGCAAAAGAAAGAAAAAGCGCCGGAAGAGTAGAAAGATTTGAAAAGGTAAAAATTACAACTTGACAGTACCATGACTGGCTGAAAAATGAAATGGAGCAGCAAAAAGAGGCACATGAGGCTTGGAAGCATGCCACTGAATCTCATGATTCTTGAGAGTTCTGTTAGTTTCCTTTTACACTAGATAAGGATGGGAAGGTTTCTGCCTGGTACAATGGGGTAAGTGAATTCAGGCAGGATTGGAAAGCAATTGTTTGTTCCAGTCCACTCTCTCACCCTATCTGGGGAAACCTTGGAGTGAAATTTCTTATTTTCCATATGATAGCTTTATCTACAATGGATTTTTTTAAATTTAAATTTCACCTATGTTCCAAGGAGTGATGTAGCATGTGTCAAGTGAGGAAATTCTGAAATCAATTAGGTGCAATAAAAAACTGTAAGGGTAAATACATGTCTGTTAAATATGTTCTCCAAGAGATGAGACACAAACGTACACCTGTGTCATAAATTTTACATGTTGCAAATGTGCACAAAATTACATTGCTTCCAAATGATCTGAACTGATATTTATACTGTTGCAGTAGTAATGTTTTAATGTACTGTTGCATTATATTCCCAAAGAAAGTAGAAGCATATTTCAACAAACAATAATGTATAGTAAATTGACAGACATGTATAGGATAGACATGACCTGCATTGTTCATCCTCAAGTCAAAAATCATGCAGCTGTATATTGACAATATTGATTAATTTGTTTTTATGACTACAGAAGTAATTTTGAATGGGTGAGAAGTCTACATGTACATGAGATCTCTATACAAGCATTTCTCAGAAGAAAGCACAGAATCATAGATTATTTTGCTTTGGAAAGTACCTACAAAGATCCTCTAGTCCAACCCCTCTGAAAAGAGCAGAGTCATCTTCAACTGGATCAGGTTGTTCAGAGCCTCACCCAACCTGATCTTAAATCTTTCCAGGGATAAGACATACATCAGTTCTCTGGGCAACATTTTCCAATACCTTACCACCCTCAACATAAATGATTTCTTCTTTATATCTAGTCTGAAATGACACCAATGTTCTTGCTAGAATTTGACATTTTCAAGAAATGAAAAGTGATTGTAAAAGTTTTTAACTGTGTAAATATAATGCATGATGTAAGTTCAATAGGCCAGGATGCACTTCAGATTTTCCAGCTATGAAAGTAAAAAAAAAAAAACAAACAAAAAAACCCACCAAAATTTCTAAAATGTGCTCTAGTTCTTAAGAAGAATGTTTGCCTGCAAGTCCATTTGGAGTACATTTCATGTTTAAGGTGGCTAATATTGAAAAATGGGAGGTCAATTAGTAAAAGAATTCAAAAGTCAGAATGATGCTCAGTTCTCATGTCAAAAGTTTTAGTAATCTAATTGAAGTAAGCTTAATGGCACTTGTGTGTTTTTCTTGAATTAAAACATAAGAGTAAGCAAGGAAAAATAATTTTCTGTGTCTCCAGGGTATTCTGTTCAGTTTGAAAATGACAATAATAAAATGAAAGCCCACCTAAATACCATTTACATTAAAAAGGCACAGTAGTGTCTTTTCTTAAAATGTGTGCAATTAAATGCATTTTTCAGGGAGTAAGTCTTATCTTGCTTTTACTGCTTTAGACTAGCATAGTTATTTAGGTCTATCAGTAAGAAGTTTTGACAATGAATGTAACTGTTGTCTTCTAAATTTTGAAGAACTGTCAAATCCTTATTTTTTTATTTTAAGAAACTAGGTCTTTATCAGTTAACAGAGAATAGCAAAGACATTAATATTTTTTGGGTAGATTTCTACCACTCCTACAAGTTATATAGACTGAAAAGAAATAACATGATTTATTCTACTGAAGCAACCCAGTGTGAAAGAATGTCTTTTTTAGAAAGTTTTTCCTCACTCTGTTGTGAAGAATGGTAGGAGGAAGGTATAAATAAATAACAAAATAAATAAATGCACAAAAAAAAAAGCCTTGATTGCTACTCACTCTTGCAGTAGTTGTAAAAAGTTGCTATATTAAGAAACAGGGAGCTTGACAGTGTTGATTAACTCTGTGAGTGCAACTAAACACTGTATAATATTTACACTACAAAATCACATTAGCAGTTCACTTTCCATAAATTTAACTTTGCTTTCCAGCTAACTAATTATGCATATAATTTTGGAATCTTTATAAGAAAGGAAATGGAATATATGATTCTTCAAAAACTTTACTATTGAGTAATTCTATGTCAAAACTAAAATGCACAACCATTCTTCTGAAAGTAAATTAGATATGCTGTGACAATTGCAGAACAAAAATTCAGATAGGTCAATAATTATGGTCCTATTATCAGAGCTTTTGTGAATTTTCTGGCCTAGAAAAGATATTGAAATTATAGACTCAATGGGAGGGAATGGGAGTGCATCCTGCTCTTTGCTTGAACACCAAAACAGATACTGTGCAAACTTTAAATTAAAATGCATATCACATGTTTTGGGAGTGGGATGTTTAAATGTGAGTGAAAGGAAAGTAGTAGTGTATAGTCTAGCGTAGTAGAGAATGGGACAGATTTTAATTTATTAATTGTTTTTGCCCTTCACAATGCTTAGTTAATATGGTGGCAATCAGAAAGGTGTATTTTTTCTGGAATTTGATCACAGTTGCCATAAAGTAAATGATATATGGTCACATTTAAGGTTGCTCTCTGTAGGCTAAATGAAACCCTTTCCTCACAACACAACAGGTCAGACAGCATTCCTAGCAGAATATGTTACATGCTGCTTTTCTTCACCTTGCCATCTCTTCCAATGAGGTGCAGGGTTTTCAGCATGGGTAGTTAGCCTAAATTGTCCTTGCTGTATACTTGAAATTTGTATAGCAATTCACATTAAACTTAATTGTTTCCTTTTCTAACTGAAAAGAGATATTAGAAGGGGACTCTCTGCTATGAATAATGTACACTAGAAAAAGACTTGCTTTGTCATTACATCTGACATTTGTGGACTACTTAATTTCTATATTTTTAAAATTTATCCAACACTTCCAAAAGAATAAAAGCCTTCAACAGATTCAATTTGATTCTTGCTTCCTCCTCTTGTGTCCTAGACATCATGTTTTAAATTGGACTTCTATTATAGATTTTTAGAATGTCTAATAGAAATCAAGGCTTTAAATACATTAAATATCCTTTGACTTCATGTTCCACTACAACATTCAATTTTGGGGAGAAAAGAAGACAAGCAACTTTGTACCTCGGTACTGTGACAATACAATCTTAACAGTTATTTCAGAGAGTATTGGTCAGGATATACATGATATGTCAGAGCCATATTGGAAATATATTTGAAACAAGACATGATTTTATTATGTGGTATATGCTTTTGCCTCTTTGCATTTATCAATTGATTTTGATGACCTGCTAAGTGACTGTGTTAAAAAATCTTACTTTTTTCAAGCATTAATATTTATTTTGGTTTTGAAATATTATTATGTGAAGTGGTGTATTTGCAGAAATGTTTTGTGTAAGGTATAATTTAACCAAAAAACTTATTACAAAAAAAAAAAAAAAGAAGTAGAAAGACTTGCAAAAATTCACCACATAACAATTTTAGCACTATTTTTGGCTGAGTACACATATGTTTTTCACTGTTTAGTACTTGTACCTGACAATAACTATTTGCTTTATTTGCTTCTACCAATTATTTCAAATATTCAGCACTTGCTCTTTGCTTGGAGCTAGTGAAGACTAGATAAGGCTCTTTCTGGCCAGGAAAATTCTCTCAGGGGACATATGTCAATTTTCATTGGACTAGATGACATGTTCCGTGCTCAGTTAAACTGTGATAGATATAAGACTGTAAATGAAGTACTATTGCTTACTCCTGGTTAATACCCTATTAGCATGCCAATACTTAAAAAAAAAAAAATCACCAGTTTATCATTGTCTGGTTCTGACTTTGAATATTAATGGTTTGTTCTCATTGAACTTGTATCTTGTGAGAAAAGCAAAAGCACTTTTTTCTCTTAACAGAAATGCATCTTTTTCAAAATTGAGAGTAGGTAATGTAAATTCTTTTTCCTTTATTCAGGCCATGAGATCTCTGAAAAGAAAAGGTTTTTAGCATTTTTCGTAGATTGCAAATTCTCACTGTTGAATCTGACACTGTTGGATTTGTCGCTGGTTGTTTTGGTCTTCTGGATCTGCTGGCACTTAAAATCTTGTGTTGCTGTGCTGTCTTCACAAGACAGAACCTTCAGTTTCCCAAGAAATATCTTTCAATGAGTAGTAATGACCTCTATTCTGGAGCTAGGACTCCCAAAGTTGCTCTTTTTGTCATAGGCCTAGGTGATTGACTCAAATGCATGTTCAGTTTTCCAGTTTTGTCTTTCCATTCATGAACTCATCTCTTTGATCCTGAAATCAATGAAGGACAGTATCACCTAGTGACTGTTAGATTTTTAAAAATTATTATTATTTTGTTTTGTTTTGTTTTTCCTTGTAACATGCGCATATGCACTGTCTCTGGAATGTTTAGCATTCTTTAGCTGGAGAGCCAGCTGGAATGAGTTTCAAGGAAAGCACCACCACCCACTATTAGATTTTTTCTGTCTGTTTTTGCTTAGTTGAGGGTTTATTTTTATTTCAATACTATACAGTAAATATCTACCTCAGTTACTGGTACCAATCAATGTAGAACTTGATATCCTGATTTCTACCTTGAAGACAACCATAGTTTTCCTCTATGTCTTCTGCATCTACCTTGGAAAGAGTCCCAAGACCTTGACATCTACTCCTGAGACTTTATTCTGGAGTATTAATGACTGGGAGAAAAAGTAAGTCTGTTTAGCAGTTGGGGTATGTTATTAGAGAGGAAGTGAAGTAGCCTGCTGTCTGATCTGATCTATATTCCTCGGAAGAGACTTTTCTCAAAAGTTTGCTTTTCTGGGATCCCTTCACCTCATTCCAGACAACAAAAGTTGATTTATAGTACCTAAAATTTTTATTTTCATTTAGAGCTGGAGTTGGCATGCTTTATGGACTCATAAAATAAGCAAGGCCAGGACAATTACTGGAAGTAATGGCAGTAATAAATTTACTTATTTGGGACTACTGCAATAGTGGATTACATTTATGTCACTGTTTTACTGTTAGGACACCATGATAGACTTAACTATTTCTAAGCATATGTAGTGAGGCAGAAGGTGAGTACGTACAAGGCTTTATGATACACATTAAAAGTTATGAGATTTTGCACATTATATTTGTGACTTCACTAATTCTCCTTACATTAAACTTGATTGCTGCATTTCTTGTTGCACAATATAAAGTCCAGGAAGCCACTGTGGGGGTATTTTTTTGTTTGTTTTGTTTTGCTTAGTTTTTGATGTGGACAACAGTAAAAAAATGTGCCTAGACATTTTCTTTTAAAAGGTTGGATTAAACGAAAATGCTGGAAAAAAATTTCCTCATCAGAATTTTCCAAAATACCAAGTCTAAAAAATTGCAATTGATTTTGACCCCAAATTTGCGTACTAAAGTTCCAGAAAAAGGATTACATCTTTTGAGCGTCATTCAATTCTAGACAACATTTCTTAAATTACATATTTCAATTAATCATTTTCCTCTGCAAAGAGTTTTTACATTTTTATTTTGTATGGTTTTGAAACAATGTGAGGGTGATAAAATGTAAAATCTCATCTGCTTGGCACTACGATACTTAAATATATATTTTCCTGAAATATGATTGTAGAGTCCAGTTGGTTTTCTAGAAAACCTGAGAAAATTTGTTGCTTAAGCTTCTTTGTGCATATGTGGATATGAACATATTAGTATATATAAGACAATATGTTAATAAATGTAACTCTTCGTGTTTTACATAACATAGTAATAATAAGCCATACTCCTTGTGTCAGACTCAAATAATAATGAATTTGAACACCCACATAAAATATACTGAATATGACTTACTAGTTACCCATTTGAAGGTTTGAGTTTTCCTAACAGCTTTTCTGTGGTTTTTTTTAATGCTAATGAAATAAGTATGATGCTCTCAAGTGAGAGGCCATCCAAGTGAGAGGTGAAAAAAGACTCAGCTGCACTGCAACATGAATATAATTAAACATTGTTAGTACTTCAAAATATTTCAGTTTGCATGTTTCTAATCTTCTTTAGGAAAATATAGCATCTTTGTGAATGGTTTTTACTACTACATTGAAGCAATCCCTCTTCAATTATGTGTAAATATTTGACTATGCATTTATATTGAATTTAACATTAGACAGCAAATAAGAGTTGATGCTTATCCTTTAAAGTATTACAGATACTTTTCTTAACACCACAAATATGTAAAACATATTTAATTTTATATATTAGGGGGAAACGGTATAGCATTTAGATAAATTTTTAAAAATATTTTTGGTAATTTGAATTTTTCTACTTGCTGAGGGAAGAGACCAGAAATTAAAATAACATAAATTTATCTTAGGTGTTTGAAATGGAATACAGTCTATGCAGATTTTAAATAGCAGTATCTGAGAAGGTGTGTGTGTTCAGTTAACAAAGGTTTATGAATAAAAAGGAGTAAGCTTTATTCCAAGATCAAAATGTCTTGGAAGTCTAATCTACCATTATGAAATGTAATGCACCAGTTAAAAGTTAAGCACTCACAATACAGTGCTGTGAATTAGAAAAGCTTGTTACATGACTCTATGGCACGTATTCTGAGATGACAGGTAATCTCTTATTTCACAATAAAGCAGATTGATTTTGAGAATATTCTATTGTAAACTTACTCTATTCCATGTTGTAATCAGTCCCTAGGGATGCCATGTCTTGAGTGGCAAGTTACTCCTTGGAAGCCTGTTTTCCAATGTCTTTGAGAGAGAAGTAGCAACTGTCAAGCAGCTCATTTGCCATTGTACCAGGTGCAGGTGCCAAGGTTTCCGTTGCACTTGGAAGCTGCAGGAGCAGGGCATTGTTTCCCTCTATTAACCTTCAAGGGGTTCTTTTCTCTAATCTGTTGAGGTCCCCTGAATGGCTACAAAAGCATTGGATGTGTTGGCAACTTCTGCCAGTTCTGTGTCATGGGCAAAGGTGCTGCTGGTGCACTCTCTTCTCGTCACGTGGGTCACTAATGAGGAGGTGAAACCATGCTGGCCCTGTTAAGGACTCCTGAGGCACAGAACTAGTGACTGGCCTTCAGCTGGAATTTGTGCCAATGATCATCACCTTCTGGGCCTGGCAGTTCAGCCAGCCTCCAACCCATCTCACCATTCACTAATATAATTAGTATTTCATAATTTTTTAAGTGAGCACTTTATAAGAGAGAGTGCTGCATGCCTTGTTGAAGCCAGGATAAATAATAGAAACTGCTTTTCCCTCAGTCAGCAGGCTAGGCCAGCCCTTATTACATTGAAGAAGGCTGTGAAATATCCCCTTCAGTTTTATTATCAATCTGTTTTTTCTGCTGGTGTAACTTCCTAATTTCCTTTAGTTTCTTTCTTCACTTTTTTTTTTTTTTTTTTGGGGCAGGTGGAGGTAGGAAGCCTTCGCTGAAACGGTAGGTTTCATTTTAAAAATAAAAATATTGAACACATAAAGGTCAGCACAATTCTACTTTCTTGAAGCTAATGGAAATCAATGAAATGATGTAAACACCACTATACAGAGTTGTAAATACCGTGTAGTAGAAGCATGAATTAATAGATTTAATGGAAATAAGTGAATGATACTCTAAGGAAGGGATGGAGACAGAGATGCTTTGAAATCGAGTTTTGTAGCTATTTTGGTTCAATGTGGAGATTGCAAGACAGTTGCTTTATTTACTCTGTTTTCCAGCTTATGGCTTCTTTAAAGTAAAGTAAAATCACTAAAATTTTAAATGGGTGAATAGCAAAATAAGAGATAATATTGGTCTCTTCAGACTAAGACTTATCTAAACTTTAATGAGGAAATTGTTCAGAAATACTTGAAAAAATAATATTCTAATCAATCTAATGAGTCATAGATTTAAAATTTAAAAAAGTTTGGCAAGCAAATGTTGCATATTGTATAAAAATATTTCATCATAGCTGAAATATTTTTTATGAAAGTCAGCTTTTCTGCCTCAAAATTGTTTGCTTCTATCAGAACAAAATGGACAGGAAGTGAATGTAATCAATCTTCCTCCTTCATTGTGTGTGAAAAATAGCAAACACAGGGGATAAAGAGTCACTCTTTTAATATCATCAATATACAGGATTTTGTGATTGTTATGTATCTGATAGAAATATAGAAAAGCAAACAATTATCAATTCCTGCATTTTCTGTGGTGAACCATAAGGCTTTTTATTTTGAAAGGTTTTATAAATGTATATACAAGTTAAAATTACTTTGAGTATTATTTCCTTCAAGATGGTGATGGGTCACTTGAAATAATCAAATATTAAAAAATGTATAGGAGTGTATTGTCCTATTGAGATGACTGCAGACTGGATCAGAAGTTTAGAATGAGAATAAACGGAATCATCTACTCCACCAGTGAAATGGCCTTGCAATCAATAAGCTATTTATATGCCATTTGGCAATTTATCTTAAGATGTAACTAATTTTTGCTTACTATGAACTTGGGCTGCCAAAATTATTTTCTAATTATTTAATTTTTTTTGCAGTGTATGTAGAATTTAGTAAATATATTTGAAAACAAATTCTTCAGATTTAAATTTTTCTATTAGTCACCTTCCCAAATGCTGTGTTACTTGCAGCTCCCTCAAAAGGGTTTATTCACTGTTATAAGCACAATAACTGGAGTTACCTCAACTGACCATAATTATATTGTGAAGCTCTTTAAATGAGATGCATCCACCTAATAATGCTTCCTTTTATTTTTTTTAATACAGAACACAGAAAAACCATGTGGCATACATGAAATCCATCCATTGCAGTAAAATATAGTCATCTATGTACAATTAAATTTTAAGGTTGTCTTTCAGCATTCAGACATTAATGTTATAAAATCAAAGGGTCTCACAGGTGGCTCTAAAACTTCCAAATTGTCACTTGAAAATCATGTTTCCCAGCTTTGGCCTTAAAATGATCACTGAATTCATCCCAATGGAGATAATAGGTTGTGATGAGACTGAAAGTAAAATTTGTTTATGATTTTGGGAATAATTTACTCTCATGGAAGAAAAAGAGGCTATATTAATAAACCAGGATTTCATAGAAAAGGAAGTCGATTTTATGAAATATTGGAATAAAAGGAATGGAACTAAACAATATAAAAAGTAAACTTTGAGCTCTTATGGCGCACATTACCAAGTGTGAAAGCTTATCGATTTTTAATAAGATAAATGAATTGAACTATAGGTGTAATATTAAATCCTGTGGTGGTGTTTGATTAGTTTGTGTTCGTGATTCTTTGATCTGCTTTCCTGGAATGACGGGACTGAGATAGACATGCTTAGAGTGTTAGTTGTTTTGTCAAAAATGAGGGAACATTTGATGATTTTGATGATAATCTTTCTACTGTGTCCTAACACTTTAAATTGGTCACCTTAGGAGAACTGAGCTTTTTAAAAATCCAGATAAAATGATTTTGTGGGGTTAAAAATTATTTTTTAAAAAGTTATTTATTTTTCTATTTAGATGGTTTTGGAGTCACAAAGTAATTGCTGAGGGGAACTGAGAGATCAATTGAAAGATTCTTCTTCTTTCATGCAGCTAACAAAACAAAAAATAGAATACTAAAAGCTCCTATCCAGTAGGATGTTAAAGATACATCCTACTGGATAGGAGCTAGTATTGAGTATTGAGGAGTTACCTCAATACTCAGGGCAGAATTTATCTACTATGTAAAAAGCTGTAGCAGTTGGAGTCATTACTATCTGATACACAGGAACATTTGAACATTTTTCAGTGTTTCATATGCTCTGGAGTTGTTAGTGTGTGTGTATAGGAACTAACTTCTAATCTTGACTGTCCTTTGTCTTCTTTAATAAAGAAGATATTACATATTTTTTGGCTTTTTCTGATAGTTTAAAAATTCTGAATTTTTTTCCTTACATGCCGTCTTTTCTTTATAATGAACAGAGCTGAACATGGTACTTCAGCTGGAAACTTATTAATAGTAAGTAGTATGGAAGATTATGCAAGAACTGAGGCATTCATACTCTTCATCTGTAGATTTTTTTCATTGACGGAACAGTATAGTACTCTGTGTAGGTTTCAAACATGTTTGTTGTATAAGGGCAAAGCGTCTTTAAAGTGTCATTTATGAAAGGGTTATGCTTAAAAATTAGACAATTCAGTGTTAAAAAGACCTAAACCACTTTTCAAAAGTTCCTGTTATATGAGCTTTAAGGATTTGGGTTTTTTAGCTACTAGGAAAAAAATGTCTTGTAGAAATGAAGAAAAGTGGAAATGAGAACAAAGAACCTACATGTACCAAAAAAAGTTCTAATCATTGAGTAATAAAAATGTCTTGTGCTGGTCTACCTGATGACTGCAGTCTCTAAAGAGGAGTAGGCATGTGGATTCTGGTAGCTTAAGCAGTAATGTTTCTTCATGATGGCCCAGTATAAGAATAGAGGATAAAACCACCCAGATTCTTATGTCATTAATTCTTGTAATGAAATTGAAAGTCTAGAAAATCCTTAAACTGTGACTGGAAAGTTTTTTTTTCCAAATGAATGCACAAGGCCTTTGTAAACACTGTTATCATGACAATTTAATTTTTAATGGTAATTTATCTGTTATTTTTCTGATTTTCCAGTGTAATTTGCAGCCACTGCTAAAGGTAACAAATGTAAATTTAAATGTCTAACACTTGTCAGACTAGCAATTGATAAAAGGTGACTGATCACTACTTTAGTCAGAGGGTAGAATGTACATAATTTCATGTGCTTCTCTTCTTCAGAAGGAACTGCAGTATGCAGCTCTTTAATGGAGACTTTTTACCAACAAACAATGAAACTTTCCTGTTCTCTGTCTACTTTTTCACTTAGAGTTTTATTTACTTCCTTCTCTTTAGAAAGAACACAAATATTTGAAAGGTCTTTTCAAATGTGGACCAATTTTTTTTCCTCAAAACTTTTTTATGACATCATACTTGATTTTATTTGTCATTCTTCATCCCTCTGTTCCTCCTACATCTCTTTCTTTTCTTTCTCTGCTGGTTTGTCCCCAGGAATATCTTGTAGCATCACTATGACTGGAATGCCAAAGATTAGCTCAGTGAAGCTATATGTTTAAATACTTAGAGATGGTGATTAGAAAAATGAATTAACTTCTTGATTTCTTAAAAAAACTTCACCCCAAACTATCACATTTTGACGAGTAGAATTTTCCTTTTAAATGAGTATAAACCTGGAAGCTAAAGGTTATGCACTGATATATTTTAATACATTTTAGGAGGTAAAATGTACAAATTCTTCTGAATGACAAGATTTTCCTGCTTCCCTGAACTCCCAGCATCTATTTTACAAGGTTTTCTTTTAGTGCTAGAAATTTCTTTTGTCCAAAATTTTCTCATGATTTCTCTCCTTTGCTAACCAAGAAAAAAAATCTGTAATTCTTAAAATTATTCAGGAAAAATATCAGCAAAACCAAGGAACCTTCATAAGGCCTTTACTGTCTAATGTTACAAAATCACCTTCTGACAGTGTGCTGCTGTTCTGCTGTGTTTCTGCTGTTTTGTGTGTTTTGACCTGGTTGGCCTTGCTATATAGTCACTTGAACTCATACTGCTTATCCATGAAGATTTGGGGATTTTAACTCTGCTAAAGGTTTGATGCATGATTGTTCTCTTCCACATCTACTCACAGTGTGGTGATTCTCATTATTCTGTATGAGAAAAAAATATATTTTATTTCATTAGTTTTGTTTTCCTGTAGAAAAGGCAAGGCATCAGTTTTGTATCAATGTGGTATTCCTGCACTACAGTCCTTTGTTCCATTATTTTCACTTGACTTCAAGTTTTGGTTCTGAAAGCTGTAATTCTTATTCCAAAGTGATCACCGCAAATTTTGCCCGATCCTATTACTTCACAGGACATTAACTCCTCTTCAGCCAGGATTATACAATAGAACAAGGCAATCTCCCTTATAACTGCAGTTATGAGTTATTTTACCAGTAACTTAGCTATTATTCTGTTTATGTTCCATATGTAGTCTCACTTATGAAGTACTGCAAAAAATTGAAGATGCTTCAGGTAAAATCAGGTGAAATCCTTCACTGTGAAATCAGAGCAAAATTTTTGGAATTGTGTAGGAGCTGCATAAGCGCGTAAGATTTTCTTCATAGTCAGGAAGGTTAGTAAAGCTGTATTGAACACCTGCCTTCTAATTGTTGCTCATTATCTTCGCTGCTGTAGGATAAATGGTAGCCTTACCAGGTAGACCACCTAGTTTAAGATGAAAATAGATTTTCATGGAGAAGAATATGAATGCAATCATATGACACAACTTGATCTGGGACTGACAGCTAAGTAGTTTGAAAAAATTTCCTTCCATACAGCTGTGTGTGTGAAACTTGGTTTTAAAAGAGAGCTTTAGGTTGAAAAGAATCATTTGAGCTTATAATTAATGCTAGCAATAAATGGTTCTGGTTCTAAGATGAGTGATGGAGTTAGCATGAGTAAGTGACTGTGTTAGCAAAAGTCTCTCTTGTAACTGAGCTATGAGTCATTAGAATTATGGCATGCTATAAAACTTAATTAGCATTAAAGTATTCTCTCAGGTGATATACATTTTAACAATCTGGTATTAATAGTCACATCCCACAAGTCCATTACACATTTCATGGTTTAATTATCTCTTCTCAGTGTTCAGAACCTGTCTGGATTTGTCCATTCTTTGGCAATGAGTGGCAAATTTGTCCAAGTTTTAGTAAGTTTCTGCATGAAGTAATTTTGCATCCTCTTAATATCTGTCTAAATTTTGGATGTCTGGGCAAACAGATAGTAAAGAATAGCCAACATGGACTTATGAAGGCTAAATCATGCTTGACGTAATTACTTTCTGCATTGAAATGAGGAAGCTGAAAGAGTGGTGCATGCAATATACCTTAATTTCAGTTAAATTTCTTACGCCATCTGCCACAGTATTTTCACTTGTAAGCTCATGAAGTATGTAGGGGAAATAAAGATAATTAAGTGGACTGAACATTGGCTGGATCTTTATGTATAAAATGAGACCATCATTGGTTGAACATCTATTTGGCTCCTGGTTAGAAGCAGAGTGCTTTTGAGGTCAATACTGAAACCCAGGTAATTGAATATCTGTATCACTGGCCTGTGCCATGACACAGACTGCCTTTTTATCAGATCTGTTGATGACAGCAAATAGGGTGAAATGACTGACATACTAAACTCCAAAACCTCAGTTGAGAGAGAACTTGGGAAACTCGAGGCTTGGAAAAACAGAAACATAATTATTTCAGCACAAAAGAAAGGCAAAAGTCTGTACCTGCAGTAGAATAATCCATGCATTAGAGGCTGATGACTGACTGTCGGAGGAACAGGACTGTTGGAAATGAACTGGACATTCTTGTTGGTGTCGACTGAATATGAGTCAGCAGGGTATTCTCATCCTAAAAAAGGCAAACCATGCACTCCAGCTCCTTAGGGTGAGCGTGGCTAGTGCTTTCTCTGCTTGAAACTGATGATGACACACAGGGACTGCTGTGTCCAGATGTGGTTCCCCGCTTGAAGCACAGTGTTGAGTAGCTGGAGGGAGTCCATTGGAGGGCTGCTACTGTAATTTGGGATACAAATGCCTCATGAGGAGAAGTTGAGGAAAGTAGTCTTGTTTATTGTACTAAAGAGGAGCCTACAAGTGTGGCCTACAGCTGCTTGAAAGTGTGACAAGGGTGGTGGAGATAAACTCTCCTCTTCAGAGGCAAACAATAATCAAGAGACAACACTCTCAGGCTGCACCTTGGGAGGTTCATGTTGGACATCATGAGAAAGCATTTACACAGTAGACTAGTGCTGCAGTAGAACAGATAGTAGTATCTTGATTCTAGAACTTTTCAAGACTTTGATAGATAAAGCACCAGTTGACTTGAACTGCTGATGGACTAACTGAGCAGGAGAATGGATTAAAGGTGCTTTTGAAATGATACCTTTATGATTACGGGAATATTTTTTCCATTACTACTAATACAACCAATGACAAAAAATATTTTAAAACTTTATGATCAGCAATAATTCTGCCCACAGTATTGCTAGGCAAAGCTGTCTCTGTTAATGTGCTGTTGATTCAACAAATGAAGAAGTCTGGAAACACTGGTCATAGTTATGATTTGAGGTCTCCTACATCAGCTATATTTTTAAAGACTTTTTCAAAACCAGGGTTGTTATTAGTAGAACATAGTTCCTCAGCTGAAATCAGTGGAATCCCTTCCCTTTTTACCTTTTTTCCCTCCTTCTACCTCTATCAGTTTTAGGTCACATTAAATCTGAAACACTTACTAATGCCATAATTTTGGCAGAAGATCCTCAACATATCATGAAAAAAAAGTAAAAAGTAAACTTTTTAAAGGTAGTATATGTTTATTTTTAACTGAAAGTTTGATGCAGAGTATGAAATATTAAGAACTGAGATACAATACAAAATCCTTCCACCTAAATAGAGATGATTTTACCCTACATGTCCAATGGAAGAAAAAGAGAAAAGAAAGAGAGAATAAAATATCCTGCAGACTCTTTTAGAGAAGTTTCAATGCATGAGGGAAAAAGGTGGAGAGCTGGGTGATGATGTTATATCCCAGGGCAATGTAAAAATTCTCATATTGACCTCTACTGCTGCTGCTCAATGTACAGCACATACTTTGCCTGGCTTCCCAACAATAGAATTTACTGAGATAAGACTATAGGTGAACTACAATAGTTTCTTAGGACATTTCTTCAGAGTAGAATGAGGCCTCTGCTTGTCCAAATAAACAGCTGCTATATTTCATTGCCTCTATGCTATTTTCTCTCTATCAAAGTTTTCCAATGAACCTCCTTGTGGTCAGTCAGCAGAAGAATGGAGTGACACCTTTTGAACTTGACATTCACTTTCTTACTCTAATATGCAGAGCATGTGAAAGTAAATGCTCTTTGTTCCTGGATTGCTTGGAAAGACTATATGCTGAAAAAGAAAACTGCTTTACTATTTGTATCAATCATGACACCTATGACTACGAGCGAGCTGCGGTATTGATCAGTTCAGTCTACTTCCATCAATACCATATTAAAATGTATGGCAAGCACTCAATGTAATATTAATGACAATCAATCATAAACATGTTTCAGATAGCATTTGAAAAGTCTTTCTGAGCTGTAATCACTGCTTTTTTGTGTCCAGCCACTGGAGGATATAGAAGAGATCTTTGGAAGGCCTTTGGGTTTAGGTATCTTTTCGCATGTAGAAAGTAATATGAGATGCACATTGCAACTATTGTATGTTTGCTGTCCAACAGTGATTTCTAATTACTTTCCACTACAAAACACAGTTATGAAATGTGTTATGATTTTCCCATGAATATCATATTTACTTTATTGTAATTTTTGGTTTTCTTCAAGCCCTGGTGGCTTCTACAATTCAGGTAATGATTCCTATGACATGATTTTCAGCTTCAGAAACCTTACTTTTGCATTCACAAAGACAATTCACTCATATCTTAACCTAATTTCAGAATGGGTATGGGCAGAATGTAGAAAAAAATGCATTAAATAGTGATGGCCAAATATCCCCATTTAGCAGTCATTTCCAAAAATGAAAAATTCAATTTTCTTCAGAACCATTATTTCCACTTTAAATGCATTCTTGTCATAAACAGAAATAACTAGAATTAGCTACTTTGGTGGAAATAAAATATTCTTTTTGTTCTGGTCATGTTTTGTATGCTGCTGTTTAGACAAGGAGGTGGTGAGAGGTGGGGAATAGGGATAATATATTTCTTCAAAATGTCAGTAATCCAAATACTTTTTTCTTCAGAATAACTTAATAACTTACCTTGATTTTTTTTTCATTATCATTCTTCATGATATTCATTCCATTCAGTTATGCAGTATCCAAGGTGGTTAATCATATGAGAAAAAGAGGTAAAAATACAGATTTGCAAAAGGAATAGTGTTTCATGAATACTGCGGTTTATTTTGCTTTTTTTTTCCTGATTGTCTTAAATCTGTTGAAACCTTCAGAAAAGCATGGGTTGAGCTTCCTTCAACATAGGAGGAAATGAAACCTACAAAGAGAATTTTTGAATTTAGTGTATTACTCCTATGTTCTGATTGACTTTAGCTAGGAATTTTGCATATTTATGTGCATATTTAAAGCAGAGAAAGCAAGTGCTTTTTTCCTTCAAGTACTTTAATTGCCATAGAGGCAGGCAGCTTGGTAGACCTTAATGGCTGGAAACAGCCGTGTGAGTTTGAAATGCGTCTTGGAACATGTCCTATTAAAGATGTTGAATGACAACTGTGGCAGTACTGTGTTATATGGTCATCACTATTGCAAGAGATGACATGATTGGACACGACCAACCACACTGACCACAGTGTCATGTGATACAAAGAAAATGATAGTGCTGCTAGGACAATGGTTTTCTGTCATCCTGAAATCAAATGTAAGCTAAGATTGAATTTTCCAAAGAATTTGAGTTTTTAGAGACATTGTGCTACTTCTCACTTAAATTATCAGAATTTTTGGCATTAATTCAGAATATGGGAGTCTTTATTTGAAAGTCATTCTCTTTCTTCAAGTAGTATACCTCGCTTTAAAAGAATATTCCAGTTTTCCTGGACTTTGGATCCACTGGTTGTGCAATGGAATTCTCTCAACCTGTGTCATTAGATTTCTGTCTCATCTCATATAGCGCTTATATCTGAGCAGTAAAAATGAGTATGATCTAGTTTCATGGCTAGGGGATCATGTAGGGAAATAAGAGATTTGGAAATCCAGTTACTTATTGATTAGAAACTCATAGAAAATTGAATGATATCAATAGGTAAAATGAGATTAAGAATTTCCTGAGAGGGAGAAAATGAAGATTCTAGTAGTTCTTGGCAGTGGGAGAAACCAGTGTGAATCATGTGTGTGTTTTATTGACCCTGTGCTATTAGGCTTTTATGCAACTCAACCTTTCACTACCTTTTTTTTTTTAATGTTTAAACTCATAAAAAGCCCAAAAAAACCCTCAAAATGTATTCAAAATCAGTAGATCCTTTCTTTAGTTCCAACCTATTTTCTAGAGAACTGAAGCAAAATTAAAATAAATCCAGATCCATCAGGAAAGTTAAGGATGTACGTGCTATAGGGAGAGTTCTGCTTAATTCTCATGTCTGAGCTTTTTTGAATCTAAATCTAGCTTTCTGTAAAACTGATATTTGTTAGTATGTGTAAAACTGCTCAGAGTCCTTTCTGCCTCTTTCCTACAAATTTTTATTATGTGTAAAAATTAACTGTGCTCATGCCAAGATAAACTCCTAGCTTGTGCAGATATACAAAATCTGTATCAAGTAGATCTTTTCTGCATACCACACATGACATGTAGCTTCTTTTGCCATGTCTGCAGAGCAGAGGAAAACAGCAAACTAAGAGCCCTATCCCATGGAGGGTTGGCTAGTGTTTGTTCTGCTTAATAACTTAGAGCTGTTTTCAGAAACCATTCTGTCAAAGGGTTGTCAAATAACTCTTCTCAAAAGAGCAATTATCCAGATGTAGTGTTGCAGATCCTCTCTAGGCATCTTCAGGCTTGTTTCCAGTCTGATAATTTGACATCAATATGTCCTACTCTGTCATTTAGTGTAATACTGCCACTAAACTAGCTACCAACCTGAGGAAACAAACAAACTGTAAGTTACCTACACATATACTATGTACTTAAAAGCTTTGTGGAAAAGTGGAGAGCACATAAGAAATCAGCCACTAGGAAATATTGTTGTAAAACATATAAAATATTTGTAGAACCATAAAATAGCTCTTAATGCTATGAAAATCCTGTCAGGAAAAATTAAATTTAAATAAAAATTACTGGCATTCATACAGAGGTAAAACTAAGTCTTTATCTGGGATGACAAAAACTTTGGTTCATAGTTTAAGACAGAGAGACTACGAATAAGACAAATGAATAAATATTTGAACAGCTTTGTTGTGTAGCATACTCATGTATTCATTTACTCATTCCTCCAATTCAGTTGAGTATTCAGATTTCGGGTTTGCTTACTATATCAGTAACACTAAAAAATCAAATTAGTGCAAAAAACTCATTGAAATTCTTTTGCTGGAAAGAATTAATCAGCAAATACTTGTAAAAGTGACATGGGGGAGAAGGTCTTGTTTATTTGTCATGAGTTAAAGTGGTTGAAGTGTCAGTTTATGGTCCCACTCATCTTTTTGCTAAATGAAAGCCCTTTCTTCCTACAGAGGTTTGTTAACATGGTAAATTATTTAGCTCTGGGGTATATGTATATATGTAATATACCTATTTATAAAGTATTTATGGCAGACACGATTTTATTTCTGTACTAGACTTTTGTACTATGTTATCATTGAAATAATTCTGAGTGAAATAGAGGTTAATAAGTGAAACATTTTGGTGTACTAGAATGAAATACAGGCATTAATATCTTTAACAGCAAAAAATATTTTGACCAACTGATATAGATATTTGGATATCTATGCAAATAAATCCCTTAGTTTATTTGGGAAATGGTCTGTGCCTAATTTCTTAAAGTTCTTAAGACTACTTTTTATCTAGTCTAGGAGGTGAAAACTGAAATATGTATGTTTATACAGTAATCAATAAATGGGCAGGTTTAGTGTTTCACAAAGAAAAAGAAGGAAAATACGCTTTTTATGACTTTTAATTTTGAGAAGAAAGGTCACTTGGGTATCAATAGGGGACCAGATATCATTTTCTTAAGTACACTTCAAAGAATTTTAGATACAACAAAGTTCTTTGAGTTGCTCCATTAACTTCCTGCTTTTGGTTTCTCATTATCTTCGCGTTGGTCCTTTTAAGTTATTTTTCATTACTGAAGCGTGTTTTAGAGCATAAGCATGCAGGAATTCATAGTTTTTATTGCAAAAGTAGCAAAATAAAGGTGGGGTTTTTGTTTCATTTTTTCCCTCTGTTTTTGTTTCAATGCATATTTTAATTTTTTCCTTCTAGTCTTATTGCCTCTCTCTTTGGGGAGGATGACTATTGGTCTGCCTCAAACTAGGTACCTGAGAAGGATTTAAGGTTCCAGATGTTATTTTATGTTTTGCTTTCACCAGTGTAGGTGGTATTCTTGTCCCTTTAGAAATGATCTCTGCAACTGTGGAAACTATGGTACAGAAGGAGGTTTATTAAAATGGTAAAGAAAGGTATACTCTTGGCTTTCTAATATAGTTCCTGCCTTTTTTTTTCAGGGTTGTGTGCCGCTGGATTGAAGCTTGTAGTCGCTTTCCTTCCACATCAGATGGCAGTTACAACCCATTGTTCCATGAAAAATGTCTCCTTTTTATTTCAATGAAAAAACACACTGTTTCATTAACTTTGGATTTTGCATTTTTTTTAAAATAAGGATGCACTGAAATCAGCATGCACAGTGATGAACTGCAAAATAAATCAGTTGGTCATCTAATTCCCTTCCCTAGAGATGGGATGCTACTGGGCCCCTAAAATCACTTAATTAGACAGTGATACACATTTTGTGTTGTCATTTGCAGTATTTGAAGCAAAAATAATGACAGAGAGAAAGAATTCACCTCTACCGACCCTTGTGTAATTGTACAGTGCAGTTCTTTCTACCTTGATTAATAACCTTGACAGCAACAATTTGGCCAGACAGTAAAATCTAGTCATAATGGAACAATTTTTAAATTTACCATCTGCGTTCTTAAAAAAAGATGACATTTCAGGCTTTATAGGATGGAGTATGTAGGTTCTTTTGAAATATTCTATTAATTATATTCAACATTTAAAATGTGTACTCAAAGCTGGTTTGTTTCTATAAGGCTTGGGAGATTCTGATCAACAGAGCAGGTGAATTAACATGACTTTCCTCTGTGGTGGCAGAATAAGAATATGCAAAACAATATGAATATTAGATTTCATACAAAGTATGAAATGCAAAGTTGAATGCAATGTCAGAGGCTGTATTTTTGTGAATGATGTGATGAGGTTTACTAGCTCAGAAATGCTTGCCCTGGTTATGGGTCTTCACTGAACCATAAGCAATGTCATTTTGAGCTAGAAGACCCCAAAAATTTATAGAAGTTGGTAGTTGCCAGTCATGCTTCCATGCCTTTTTATGAAGCTATAAAGCAAAACTCCATCCAGCATGATGGATCTTCCAAAATGAAAAGCCTTGAGAAGCATTCCATGTGGAACTCAAAGACAAGAATTTTAAAAGGTAGGCACAGGACAAAACTCTATATGGGTGATTGCCTGAGTGCCCAGAATGATGTTGTAGGCTTTCTTTTAGGTACTCATCAACTTTGATATAAATTTCCTGAATTAATCTAGTACTTTCTCAAGGACTAGGCATGCTGCTAACTCGTAGATCTTACACCATTAGATTGGAAAAATGAAGAAAGAGTTGCCTACTCAGTTACTCTAGCATCTTTGGAATCACTTTTTGTGTAAACTGATGAAACGGTTAGGTTCTTGTACAATAAAGTACCATGGAGGGAAAGTTACTGCAACTGAACAAGCAAGACTATGTAAAGTATTTAAACCTCTGCTAGTGTTATGTAACCTTCTTTACTTGGGCTAACACCATCTGTCCTTTCTTCTCTCCCTGTTTCCTCAATCTGTTCTCTCAAAGCACCTTGCAATTACCTGTGCTCAGCCATGTCAAGCAAGTTACCCTCTTCTCCTTTTACAGAAATTTAAACCCAATTCAGAGCACAGCAGCTAGAGCAAAGATAGCAGGCAGCTTCCCTCCTGCTGCCAAACTGCAGTCTTCTAACATCATATAAACAAAGTTACAGTACACTAAAACAAAGCAAATGTTTGTATAATTCATATTATCACATTAGCAAAATTAAAAATGTCTCTCAAGGTACGCATAGGTAGCAAAAATACGTGTATGATGTGTGACCAACCTTATCCTAAGGGTGTATGTAAAAATATTGATGTATCTAAAAGAACCTGATCAAAGAAAACTGGACTATGATGGCAAGTGAAGGCAGAGGGGAAGGCATCTAATAAAGCTGTGAAAAAATATCCAACCACAAAAAAAGCCCATTAGACGAGTCACTTGGCAGCCTGAGCTGCACTTTTCCAACATGAAGAAATAAGCAGATATTTCCCCCCTTTTAAGCATGTATGTTTTGAAAAATTGTATGTAGTAATATGAATATTCTAGATTAGGTATTTTTGGTGACTAAGACTTCAGGTACTGTCCCTTTGAGAATTTAAGAGCTTGATCATTTAATTAGATGTCTGGAACACCAAAGTTCTTTGTGGACATCACTTTGGTGGACTTACTTCACCTTCAGTCTCCCTGAATATGAAGAATTAGAGTGATTTGCCAAAGTTGAGGACCTTGTGTTATCCCATGTCTCAGACCTTAAACTTAAGCAAAATGTATATTGAAGGAACTAAAGATTCACTTCAAAAGAAGATATTCACCCATTCAGTTTCTGCAACAATAGTAGCTGTTATGACAGCTTGCATAGGATTTGACAGGTATGTTATATGTATGCAGATAATTCTTCTTCTTCTTGCCCAGTGACAACAGCAGTTGACTGATACCTCCTGCTATGTCCCTTGATTTTATTTTGTATGTTTGTTACCAAATTTTTTAATGTGCTGATTCAAAGTTCAGGTTGAGGTTTTTGTCCGCATGCTGGTAGAGAGTGATGATAGATGATTAAAACAGTGATTAAAAGGCAGCTATGAAAACCAAAACTGTAGTTAAACTCTGCTCGCTAAATAATGAGAAGACTTTCTCAGCTTGTAATAAAAAATGTTATTAGCAGTTCAATGAAATGGGTTGAAGAAATTCTAAAGCAGGCAGATTTCAGTCACCAAAATATTAGAAACCACCCCTAAATTTAAATGCAAATGCTGCAAAACAGCATTGGTTGTTTGGTATATTCCATACTCAGCATGATGTGAACAGATCTTTGCATTAGATGGATCTTTGCATATAACTATAGGTAGTTGCCAGTCTAACTGGCAACTAAAGGTATAACTAAAGGAAGTTGTGTTTCAGCAGGAAAGTGGATAGCAGTTTTTTGCAGGACCAAGTAAGACAAATCTGCTGGAAAAACAAACAATTGTAGGAGTGACTACACTGAGGTATTGAATCTTTCGATATTGCCTGCATAAGGCTACTAATTATCAGAAAAGTCATTAAAAAGTATGCATTTGTCACTAATAATTCATCCATTGCTAACCCTAAAGTCCCAATTTTCAGGGGACACATACAAAGCTTGTCTTTAAAATCCAGGAACTTGTTTGAGTTATGGATTAGGGTTTGCATGCAGATGGCTCACCCTGACCTGTGGCACAACTAACAAGGTAACAACACGGGTTGTTTCAGGTTGCTGCAGAATAAAAAGGCAGACTCATGTTTGTGCAGATGACCCACCTTCACCTGTGGCATCACTAACAAGATGGTGACAGGAAAATGTCAGGATACTGTAAACAACAAAAAGGGGGGGGGGTGGGGGGCAATTATCTAAGCAGACTTAATATCCAGGAGAGAAATTCATAGGGTAATATTTATATCCAGCACATTCAATTCATATCATAAATAACAGATCATGCTAGAAAATCAACCAAACTTGTGCCACTGGAAAAAGGAGAAATGGGTATGTTTTGTATTTGGGAAGGGATGGAGGTGATACAATGAAATTATTTGAGAGCTGAGATGAAAAGTACTATAGCTTGAAAGTCCTATATCTGATAGATGTATTCTGAAGCTGGAAAATTCATCTGTTGTTTTTCCAACTGCACTCATGTATGACTTCCAAGGTTGGAGGGATGATTTCCCCAGTGCTGGCAAGGGAGCACCTAGAGGGTATTTCTTGCCATCCTAACACTCATTCATTTTATAATACCTTGTAGTTTTCTCAAACTTCAGTTTAGACTTCAATGTTCCCCAGGCAATATGTGTGCCCATCTGTCTAATGTGCCAAGAATCTTACATGTTCCCTTACTAGTACTCCTCTTGCTCTTTCCTGCTGGTGAAAAAAACATTTTCTCTCAGATTTAATAGAATCAAATTAAGCTCTGAGCAGTTCTTTGCAATGTATACATTGATATATAGATATATTTATTTATATGATAAAATATTACATTACATTAATATAGAAATAAATGTAATAACATAAGTTTATATTGTATAAATATCTAATAATATATAAATATAATAAAAAACATATGTATTAATATAGTCAGTGTTAGATGTCTCTGGTTTTATTTGAGACTTTCAAAGGTTTGTGCATTGAATAGCAATCTTTAATAATCTTTTTGCTCTTACAAGAGTACCTCTTTTTAGAGGTACTATATTTAGACATAATATTTGAATTACTCACATACTCAGCCCGAGCTGATTGAACTTTTTGTGACTTAAAGCCAGCTAGCAAATATGTGCTGTGCAGTTGCATGGTCACAATTACTGCCACCAGTATATTATATATATAAAAATTTAATTTAATAATAACAATGACAGCAGCAGTAACCACCACAACAACAGTAATGTAATGAAAAACGATATAACAAAAATAGAGAGTAATAAAACTCCAGAGAGATGTTTGATGCACAACATCACTGCTCAGCACCTACTGACCAATACTCAGCCTTTCCCTGAGCAGTGATTGAGCCTTCCCAGTTTATGTACTGGGCATGATATTCTATGGTGTGAAACATCCCTTTGGCCAGTTCAGGTCAGCTGAAGCTCTCTTCCAGCTTCTTGTGCACCTCCTGGTTGGCAGAGCATGGAAAACAGAAAAGTCCTTGACTCAGGCTAAGCACTGCTCAGCACCAACTGAAACATCAGTTTGTTATCAACATCATGATCATACTACATCCAAAACACAGCACTGTACCCATTGCTAGGAAGAAAATTACTTTTATCCCAGCTGAAATGAGGACAGTGAATTATTTTCTTCCTTTTAAATTGCTTAATATTTTAAGACAACATAACAGTCATCCTGTTCCTTAAGGGGATTCCTATTACGAATCTTTTTTTTCCCTCCTTTCAAGTTTGCCTACACTTTTGGGCAGTATAGTTGAGAACTGAAATTTAAAAAGATGGGGAATAAAAAACAGAGGTGTTAAATTCTTACTGTTGATTGAATTTGTGTTTTCAAGCTTATGAAGTGTTATGTAAGTGGCATGCAGATAAGAGGGCTCAGTGTGAGAGGCTGCAAAGTTTTTGGGTCAGGCTTGCCTAGAAATTTTTGATTTAGCTGCTTTTCCTCCCACATTGATATGAGTTACACTGCTCTATGAAACAAATTCTGGAGGTTCAAATCTTGAGAATGCACAGCAAAGTTTGGTGCATAATGTGAAGCACTAGAATTTTCAGAATATTTATTCTGTTGTAAAACAAAATAAAATTTTAATTGTTTCTATTAGCACTGATGTGTAGTCTGTATAATGGGAAGTTATATTGCTCATTGTAAGTCCTTCTTTTGTATCTATGGCCACAGAAAGAAAAACTACTTGATAAGCACCTTCAGGTAGATAAATGTTGGGCTTTGTGCACACGGCTCCACGTGCTGCATGGAAAGAAGCTCAGCATTCAGTTTCAATGCGTGCCATCAAGTGGGGTGGTAAGTGGTGATTTACTGATGATTAAAGTTTGAATGCTTTTCTTACTCTGAAAAGTCTGAAATTTTCAGTCAGTCTGAGCATGAAAGTAGGTGAAAACTTGAGGGTATGCTATTACTTGAGTAAAATTCAAAGTAATGTTAAATCATGCTATAAATCTATGTGGATTTTTGGGTGGTCATCTTTTCATTTTGGTAGAGTGCATTGAAGGCTGTGTATGTTAGAAAACTTGCTGCTGAAATTTCACAGGTGCTAGCATAAATATTTTTTGGCCTCAGTTTTCAAAAACTCTTAGTAAAATGCTATAAATTGGACTAAAAGAAGTCAAAGAAATTAAAAAGCAAACCTTGATGGTTTTTAGGGGTACTACTGTTCACAAGGCAGTTTCTTTGGATAATCCTGGTTATATGTTCAAAAACTTATTGCACATTTCTCAGCATTAGAAATCTACAACAAAAAGGTGTTCAGAGAGAAACAGAACACATTTAGTAGAGAAAGGAGTAATATTGAAATAATTTTTCCACTCATTTCACCTCATGAAAGAAAATTAAATAATCTTGGAAGCAACCAACCAACCCACAACCCCTTCAAAAATTGTTTTGTTTGTAAAAGTCATTATGAGAATTATGATATCAAATCCAATAATTATGATTTTATGATAGAAAATCAAATAACTTCAACTGATCTAATGGAGGATTGTCTGAGTGAGTCAATTATGTTGAATACAAGTCTTGAAAATTCACTTCTCAGACACACTAATCACAGCCTAGCTGAGGTAGTTTCCCTGTAGATGTTGGGCTGAACAAAAAAACCCTGCTGGTGTGACAGCATCCATAAAAAGCCACTTGCATATAGCAAACACTGAGTATTTGCAGAGAAGACATTAGGGAATAAAAGGATCCTGCTGCAGTAATTCCCTCCATCTAAGCTGGCTGAGTTGTAACTTTGTTTATGTTGAGAGTAAAACAAAATTTTACAGGAAATGAATTTTTTTTGCACCTGTTTTTCGTGGAAATACCTAACAGAAGTGCCTGCTCTTTCCTGATCACCATCTAATGTGCAATATTTTCTCCTTTCTCTGGCTTATATATTGCTTTAATAGAAAGGACTGCTTACAATCTCCTTAACAAAATAGTCCATTAACCCATGTTAGCACAAAGCAAGAGAGCATCTGCACTGATTTCCTTACAGGTGTTGCTCCTGTCAAGGTAAGTAGGGAAAAGGCTGGAATATTCATGTAATAATTCAGGGTATGAATACTGGTGTCCTCAGATACTCTGGGTGGTCCGTGACAATGAACAACAGAAGACTAATTTTCATCACTGCACAAAATTAGCTATGTAATGTCTATTGTTTTCTAATTTCTCACTCATCACTCTAGAAATGTAATCCCAGGTGTCTCATTCCTATGCAAGCAGATGTGGAAGCTCATAATCAGAATTGCAACCTGAAGGAATGAGTTCTCAGATCTTTTGGTTGCCAGGGAAACTACATTCTCAGTCTGTGTATGTTTACAATAGCTTCCTTTCCAAAGCTGTCTAAATTTCATGTTGTGGCACTTGGGACCAGACTATGATAGAGAAATAGTAATATATGTCTACTAAATGTTATCATTGATTTCTTAAATAGTATTTACAAAAATAGGTTGTACATTCTGTCTACAAGTATGTATGATTTTAGGAGATATGTGACAAATCTAGGAAGTATTTAATATATATTTTGATCCTTCTGGCTACTTGTCTGTGCTCCACTTATAAATCAGTCTCCATTAGAGACTGATACATTAGGTATGGCCTGCATATCTAATGAGGTACTTCTCAAAAAAAAAGCTCTTCCAGCAGAAACTGTGTTTTTTCTCCTCTAAACATAGTATGTTTTTCCTGATTACTTTGTGGCACAAAAGCAGGATGGAGGCTATTGAATCATGCCACATTAATTGGGACTATTTAGATCTATGGAACTGTCATTTATGTAAGAGAATTCAGCAATTTCTTTATAATAATCAAATCTTGGTGGCATTCTTAAATTCATGTACTCTGACTAGCATTTAGCATTTCTTTAAAGTACTCATCCTAATGTCCTGTTTTTCCCTTCAGGATCACAAAGTTAGATTTCAGAGAGTGAGAAAGTCCAATTTCCAGACAAAACTATCAGACACATTTTTATTTTTGTTTTAATTACTCAATGAATTAATTTTCAAAATCTTATCTCTAAAATGCATATGGGTAGTGACATAGTGTTAAATTTGTGCTTGTTCTCTGTGGAGGCAGCTTGTGTGACCCACTGCCTTTCTTCTGCACCACTTGTGAATCAATACAGTTCTCCAGATTCAATACAGCAAAAGCACCTGTCCTGTGCTGGTACATGGTGTACATGCTGCTTATTTCTAGCTAATTTTCTTCACAGCAGCAGCAATCATATTCGCATTATTTCCTCCTGGGCTATGAAATACAGAAACATTTGTTTTTTCATCTTCTGTGAAGGCCTATTATCACTAATTTTTATTACTTCTTAGGTTTGATAATTAAAAAAAATCACTAAAATTTATTATTTTTTTAGGTTTGATTAAAAAAAACCCCACAACCACGGGCATTTTATCTATAAAGGCAGCTTCTAGGAAGCTATCTGGAAGATTCCATTGTGCAGAGTCTCAAAATGACCAGTAAAATCCAGACAGCGTAGAAATCAGATTTTTTGTCTCTGAATTATTTCTCAACAGAATGTACTATCAATAATAACATAAATGAAGTATATAGCTTAAGGAAAAGAATATAATTTAAAAAAAATCTCACAGGAACATTAATTCTCTTTAAATGTGAATCAAAACTGACATAGAGTTAAAACCAACAGGTGCCAGCGGGAAGGAAAAAAGTCATCATGTGAATGAATTAGTGACAAGAGCTAGGATTTGGAACACTTCAGTTTGAATAATGTTCATGTAGCTCAGTAAGAGAAACTATCACTGAACTGAAGGTAATTGCTATAGGCATTGCAAAAATGTAACATGCATTCCATGTTTGTAAAGTTAATATAAAAAATGATGTCACATATATTGAGGTGGGCAGTGTGTATTGCATGAGCTGGCATAACTGTGATGCTGCTCTGTTAGCACAGAAAAAGGTCTTGTATGAGTGAATCAGTAGACCTGCATCTGGAAATGAATGAATTATAAACTTACCAAGTGATCTGGATCTGCCATTTGTTCATTTGAATTTGGAACCTAGTAGCCAGTAAACTGATTTATTTGAAAAAAACCCCATACTTAGATGAATAATTATTATGAGATTAATTGCTATATCATAATAAAGCTGATTCTTTCCTATATTTTTTTAACTGGCAGAACACATAAATAATTAGCTCAAAGAATTCTTTGGTACAGTGGCCTCAGAATTTGCAATGTGCCCAAATCACTGACTCTGGAGGACTATTAAATAAGTGCATCTTACTATAATGTTGTGCTGATGTCTTTAAGACCTTTGAGAAACTGACATAGTTTGTGGAGGAGTTCTGTAGTGTGAGAAGTATCTTAATACATATTTAAAGCTTTATGTTATGTGACTGTTGACTTGAATGGGTGAAGAGGCTTACACAGCAGCTGACAACAGCAGCTGGGATGCTGTGCAGAAGCTGCTGACAAACAGAGTCAGATCTGTGCCATTAGACTGGCTCTGTGCTGGCTATGAAGAATCCTGCAGTGATTCACAGATGAATGAAACATTATTCCATATTTTAGCTCATATTTTGGGGGAATTAACAGGTGATTTGAGAGAAGAAAAGAATAGGTTTGATGATATCAAAATTATAAACCTGCTCTTGTGGCTTGTGCTGATGAAGGGACAGGATATTTATATTTTTGTAATCTAAGTAATAGTGGGAAAGAAAATCTTCATGCACCAAATGGTTGATACTGAGCAATATTCAGTACTTTGACTGCTGAGTAGTGTAGTCCATGTCACTCCCTACTTTTGTGCCCTGTGTTGCAGTCTGTGTGTCCAGATAAGAGACTTAATTTTCTGAATTTCAACTTGACTAGCTCCCTGAATATCTGGCCTGTTTGAAGTAAAAAAACCCTAAAGTCCAATTTTATATTTATCCATCTTTTAAAGACTCATTTTCAGAATTTCATTTTCACTTCTCACTAGTGTCTCCCTACAACACCCTCAAAACCAAAAGGTGTGGTACAACAATAAATTTGCTGCCATTTATTGAAAGTGATCTTTCCAAATAAATTGTGTTGCTTTTTCTCCATCCCCTTTCTCACTTTCAAAGTAGTCATGATCCAGTTATTTGAGATAAGTGAAACTCCTTACTAAATGGAACATTTATTTCAAGTCCCATACTGTAAAGAACATGATGCATTAGCAGCTTAAAGTCTGTCATAGCTTTCTTCAGTTTGTAGGTATGTATTTGCCAATCTGTTTTCAATCACCATGTGAGTTTTCTTGAATTGCTTCATGTATTCCACACAGGAGATGAGTGATGAGAGCTTGAAAGAAGAAAGAGGGGGAAATGCCTTTGGGAATACTGATTTAGTAAAAAAAAACTAACAAAATGGAAGATTTCAAGTTCACAGCACTGGAGTGCACCTAGTTCCTAGCCAAAATATGCACTTTTATTTGGAGAGGAATTGCACAGACCAGCTGTTGGTTTGTCTCAGCCCCTCTTCTACTTAAATGAAATGTATCCCTTATGTGCACCCTGCTGCTGGCAACATAGATACCAGTGACTACCATACTCAATAATGAATCTCCTCGGGCTTCTTCTTTAGTGTCTTTGACTGAGGCTAGGGTGATATTTGTGTTGTTTGGGTTTTTTTTTTAAGTAAATAGTCATTATTTTAGAGTGGACTCCCTCCTTGCAGTAAGAAAATTACTGTACAATGGTCTATGCCACTGAGGCCTCTTGAGACAGAACTTCCTATGGCTTCTATTAGTTGGCAAACAAGTCTTATTTATTTTAGAGTAGTCAACTAATTAGTCTTCTTCTCAAATCATGTTTTATTAGAAGGAATCTGAGTTTGTTACTACAGTGAGATGTTCCCCCATTAATTCAATGTTCCCCCACCTGAAACTCAACCTGATTTTGAGTCTCATTAATTCTTAATTCCTGGATGTGGACTTTGGAGAGGAAAATATTTTATTTTCCAGAGAAAAAGAGAGTGCAAAGGACAATGAACAAAGTTTGTCATAAACTTTAATGGAACATTAGAAACAATGTGTTTCTAATATTGTGTTCTGTCCCTTAGCTGTAGTGTAGCACTGCCTTTGTGGATTTTTTTTTTTACCATTCAGTAACTGCAAGACCATTTGCCTTTCAAATTAATGACAGATAAGCTTCTGCACACTTTCATCAGGACAAGTCTGCCCCAATGTTAAATCACCACTTAGAGGCTAAAAGCATTAACTACCACACCAGTCTTTCCCTTCAGAACTGCAGTTGGCAATAAGTGTAAAATTATTGAGAAACTGGTCATGTATCCGAGAACTCCAACTTCTGGTCTGTTATTTTCTGCTGCTTCAATAGCAGATGTTGCAGTATTTGCCATTATTAGCAGAGTCAATCCTAAATATCTTGGTTTTGATTTGATCTTATGAATAAAGGGGCTTTCACATAGGGCTTCAGATAAAAATATTGCTTTAAATAAATAAGATGCAAAAGAATGGTTCTAGATTAAGATGGCCTAAGTAACCTGATAGTTTCAATGCTTCATACTACATTTAATACAGAAAAAAAAAACCTGCATTAAAATCATTATCATTGTTTCTGTAAGATAGAACTGTATTTTTCTCAAATCTGAGAATTCTAAGAAAATTAAATTAGCAGTTCTTATCTTCAGAATACTGAGTAAAGTTTATCTTCTTACCTTTTGTGTAGGTTAGCTTAAACACAGAAACACAATGCAAATAGGCTTTTCCACTCCATGTGTTTATTTATTCCCTTAACCTGCTGGATTAATTAGGTAGATAGGTATTCAATATTCCAGAAGCGGTGGAACTGGAACTGACATCATAAAATGATGCTGCTAGTGCATTTGTTTTCTGTTATATTCTGTGGGAATTAGATTTGAAAATTACATTTCTTACTTTTGGGTTTTTCTCTTCCAATTTTAAGGGCCAACATCAGCATTGCCTGGGAACAGTGAGATTTTGATGCAGACCTGGAGCGGGTAGTTTTGGAAGTCACTTTGAATTCAGCTAAATACTAAAAATCCTTAATACATTGTGAGTCATAAAAGTCATGGAAGGGAAGGTGCTAGGAGCAACAGCTTTGTAGCTGCTGACACGGGCACATTTACATTGAGGACTAATTATTCCTAATTTTGTCTGCATAATTCCAATTTCTTCTATGAATACTAAGAAGTACTATATGCAAAATTCTTATAGTCCTTGCATGCTAGGTCCAAGATGTTATATTTTCAAATACATAGAACTTCGGTAGTTAGAAGAAACTCTTAAAAAATGTCCTATCTCAAGGTCATCCCAATTCCATCATCCCAATTCCATCATCCTATTATCAGGTCAGATTAGCAGTTTGTGAACTTGAATTAACTGATTTGAGTTGAGATAACCTGATTTGAACTGACTGCATTTGTGCTCTAACCATGTATCAAATGTTAACATATGAAAAAGGATTTTATAAGATGACTTTGCAATGCTGAAATTGTTGGAAGATAATTTTTAGTTATTAAATTTGGAAAATTAACAAGCAAAAAAACCAACTATGTAAGTGTGAACCTTTCCCTTAGTATGCTCCCCTTTCTTTGGAAAACAATGTAAGATATTGAAATCACATTTAAGATTTGAAAATGTAGTTTAGGAAAGAAAAAATGGAGCCTGATCTCAGTGGAAATGCAAACTATAAGCATAGATACCATGTGCTGTTGCAGAGCAACTGGATTTTCAGCCTGAATGCTTGAGAGTTGTCTGTTTACAGTAGCATAACAAGCTGCCAGTTGTCCTTCTGTTATTTTTTCTTTAAAATCATCCATGCATTTCTTTCTTTCTCTTTGCCTCTGTTTTTTTTTCTGTTTATTTTTTTTTCACTTTCTGCCCTGTAGTCTAATATCACATCTTCACCCTTCCCTGTCTTATGGTATTTTCTGTCAGCAAACAATGTCATTGTAAATCTTGGATGGATATTTCTATCAGAAATACTTCTTACTTTCTGGTCTAGAAATTAATATCATGCCATGTATAAATAGAAGCGTTTCCTAAGCTGATCTTCATTCACTACTGAAGAACTGTAGAAACAGACCTCTTTCAGGATGACCCTGTCTGATGTGCCATGCTCTTTCTTCTCTAGCTGTGCATCATAACATGTATTCTCTGCAAATTGATCTCCCAATGCAAACAGGGTTTTGTGTGTGGCAATGTAAAAGAGCATAATCTTCTATGTACAGTAGCAAAAAAAGATGACTCCTCTATAGGGCTGAAATATTTTTCCGAGGATGAGGAGAGTGAGTATTTGCTAAATAGAGCTATTACCTGGCTTGATGGATCAGAATTTGAGTAAGAATAGTGTTTAATGAGTAAAAAAAATCTTGTGATTTAGCTCTTTTCCTCTACTACTGAAGATTTATAAAATAGCACTAATAATAAAGTAAATGAAAATCCATAGGCTTTTTGATACCGTTTTTCTTTTCCAGAATATTGGTAAATATTTTCTTCTGATTGACTGCATAGAAAGGGGTATAAGTCCACTACTTAATGGGTTTTTTAATGGAAATGTGTGGTAGTTCCTGCCAAATATACTTTTGGCATTTTCCTGACTGTTGGAAATCATTGCATTCTCATGAGCATCTATGTAAGCATCTTGGTTCTCTTAGCACAAAACCACACCTTGATGTTGAAGAGACCATTTTTCCTGGTATAAGTTTTCACGCTGTATTAGAAAACTGCAAAGACAACACATTTTGACATTGTTTTATTATTGCTACAATACTTATGAAAATTAATTTAAATTTTAACAACTTATAACAATAATGTAATGAAATAATTTAATTCCCCATAAAATAGATCCTTCTCTAAGCAGTCATTAACTTCACTCTTGTTCCCCATGTATTTCCTCTGATTAATATTTATGAATCATTTTATACAGAGTAGTGTTCAATTTCAAGATCCAGGAACGGAGGGTATAAACAGAAAGAGAAAAGGGAATAACTACAATAAAGGCTTTTTGGAATTTTTTTTTTTTTTGTGAAAACAGTGAGGGAACATATGACAAATTTAATGGCCTGGCCCTGTAGGAAGAACCACTGAAAACCTTCCATAAGAAAAACACTTTCTGATTCTGAGGAAATGTTTTGATGGGAACACATTGATTTTTTTCTCTGCTCTCGGGAGATACTGGCCAGCCTGTTTGTTTGTCACTTTTCATGCCATGCTGCTCCCTTGTGCTGTCAGGGGAGCAGGAGGGTCCTGACAACGCTCTCTGTTTCTCTTTGAAGTTAACTAACAGTGATCCACTTCCTGACTTCTAGGAAGCTTTCTCTTCAGCCTGCTCAGTTTCCCAAAGAAATGTCTCCTTAATGAGTTGGGGAGTCCTGAGCAGCTATGTCCATCATTCAGTCACCCCATAAATCACTTGCTTCCCATTATATCTGGTCTCAATGAAACCAGCAGTTAGCTGAGTTTCATTGCACTGATGTGTTTGTATTTCTACAGTTTTCTGACATGAAAAATGTATGTATTGAGACTCATAAACTCAGAGGTGATTAATGTCTCCTTTTCTCACCAGATTATCCAGAAGGAATATATCTGCCCCATAAGTGCTCTGACAAGCTAGCTCATAATAGAGGCCAGTTACTGAGGCAGTCAGCACTTCAAAAATGTTTCTTCATGTCACGAGTATTTTGTCAGGTGGCCTTACACTAGCAGGGGATTCATGAGTTGATATCCTGATCACATTGATAGGGTGCTCTGGTTTACAGGAAATGTGGAAGGATATATGCACATTAAGTAAATATCCAGGGAAGATTCTTTAAGTTAGATGTTGCAGTCTTGGAAGCAGTTCCAGAGGGGTGTATGCTTTCTGATGAATGAGACTTCAGATCTAAGAAACACAGAATCCCTCTCATCTGGTAAATGAAGCACAGAAAAAACTCTAGAAATTAATCCCAAAGCGGCTAATGATGTATGTTCTTTCTTGACTACTTCATGTCCAGTTTTTCAAATGAAGGGAATTACTTTTTTTAATTTTATGTTTTAGAGGATAAAACACCTTTGTTGTAAAATAACGCAGAATTCATCTCGTGGGAAAATGATGAGAAGAACAGTCCTGCCCTTGGTGTTGTGAAGATCTCTTGTGCTTTAAATGTGTAGCTTCAAGGAGATCCTGACTGTGTCCTCTCCTGCACTTCCCAGGGTACCTGAAGAGAGCAGGTAACTGAGAAAGCCTCCTTGATCTTTCTTCTCCAGATTGACGTAAACCAGCTCTGTAAGTGTCTCCCCATGGGTTCTGTGCTCCACCTGCCCACGTAGCTGGGCACTCATTGCAGCTTGGCAATGCCCTTGCTGCCATGGGGAAGCCCAGCAGGGACCTGGGCCAGAACCTGGCTGCCTCTGTGCTGGGGTGTGGGGATTGAGGTGTTCATCTCTGCCGGGCTGCTGTGCTGACCCTGAGCCCTTCATCCTCCCCGATGCTCCACAGCCTGCTCACTTACTCCTGTAGCTCCATACTGAGGATTTTGCCCTGTTGAGCAGGAGCTGCTGCCCTGGCTCTGTCTTCCATTGATCCTCTTTTGTTCTTCATTAGCTGGGACTCCCTGCCTCTTCTTCAACCATTTTTTTTCCATGTGAACAGTGAGCTGTTGCCAAACAGAGGCAATTGTCTCTAATCAGGGTCTTTTAGATGTTTCACAAAGAGGTTTTAATATTTACCGTAAAATTTACTAATGTGGTATATTTACTAATGTGGTATTTACTAATGTGGCATGACATGGAATTTTTATTTAGCAGAGGCATGCAGCCATGCACACCATAATATAGCACTCACAATAAGTAATTTGATGATGATAAGAATGTGACTCCTATTCTCAATCTCTGTGTCTGATGCTGGATATCTCCAGTCACAGGCAAGGACTACGTGGTTGAAGTCAGCACAAATTTTGTTTTTTTCAAAGACTGTTTTGTTAGTTGTCCAGTTTTATATTTTATGCTGGGCTGAGCCATATACACACTTTCCCCTGCACACACCAGGTTGGTCACACAAGAAGGACACTGCTCTCTATTCGTTATCTCAGGAAAGGTAGTTTACAGAAACTGGTGACTCATTGGAACAGTCAAATATCCAAAACAAAGGTGACCCTCCAGTTCCCCCTTGTTTTGATGTAAGTTCACCCTGCTTTGTAATTGGTGATCATTCTTGACATTCTTCATTTTGCACATGAAAATGGTTTTGAGCCTATCACTCAGCAAAAGCAAAACTGCTAGGAAGCAGGGGGAGTATTTTAGCCTTTTCCCTGTGTTTAACTTCCACCTAGGCCCATTCAAAAAAAAAAAAAAAATCTGTTAGTTTGCTATCGTTTATTCAGATCTTTAATAAATAGTGGTGCAGAATACATTCTTGCTTTCTCTTTCTAAGAACCTTTTCTTCTTTATGTGTCTTGGATTTTTTTTCCATTTTTTGGGGGGTTATGTGTGCAATATTCAATGCATGCTTTTTACTGTTGCAGCAGTTATAGACAGTGAAGTAGTGAGGACTTCATGAATTATAGAAGACTGTTACATCCAAGAATCTTACATGAATAACAGTATTATTGGATAAAATTCAAGTCAGAAACATGTTCTAATAAATGAACTTAAGTCTTGTATCTGCCAAAAATGTGAAATACCATCCAAATACCAACTGAAATAATGTTAAGGAATCAGTCTACAAGAAAGTTTGTAAAAAGGACGGTGCACTAACCAGAGGGAAGATGTTAAAATAGCAGCTGCTATTTTGTCCATTACTTTTGAAAGTGGTGGCAGTGCAGTTTAAATGACTGTAATTAGTATAGTTACATAATTGTTACTCCTGTGTTTCTCAGCCTGACATGAGGCTGTTCACTGCCCTAAAAGTATATGGTACCCATGGCTCCAGTGTAAGGCATATTCTCACACATATCCTTGCAAACTTATAGCTCTTTTGAGATATATATTACAGAGCTCACTGAGTTTAGGATTGTTTGTGTTTGTTTTATTCAAATCCCAGCCATGAAAAATTAGTAATTAGATGTAGGTTACTACTGTGAATTTTAGCTGCACACTTTGTGCAGGATTAAAAAAATGTCCAAGTTGTGATGGGTTGTTGATTGTGTGGGAGCATGAGAAGGGGGAATTGTTTGCATGAAACTGTGGCTCAAATAATGAGACATAATAAGTGTGACCTATTATTAGTGATTTCTGAGTAAAATTGCAAATAATAATATACTAACATGAAAACAAAGAGAGATTTACTAAGTGATTTCTTTCCCACTGGATATTTATAGGAAAAGCTATAATCAAAGCTGAAAATGTTATATGTTCCTTTTATTTATTAATCTCTACAAATTTAGCTGTGATGTTGAAAGAAGCAGAACATAATTAAAAAAATTAAAACCAAAGATATTTATAGGGAAATTAGAAAAATCTCAAAACAATATGTATTATACAGCCACAGATAGGACAGTTCCTGGGGAACTAGATAGACTGAAATGAATGAATGAATAAATGAATGAATGAATGAAAGCTTTTCTGGATTCTGTTGCTGCTGGTCTTATCCCATGTTTAATACTTTCATGAATTTTTAATATTTTGTGTGGGAGGACTTGCCTTCAGGCTGGTTCACTCACCAAATTGGCAACATGGTGTGCAAAATTACCTCTTGCCCATGGCTGGTTGCAGGAACAACAGCACTTTGAAATTATGCTTCTGGGGATGTTATAATGGTTTTTCAGAGGATTTGTAGAAGCAACTTGTACTTAGCTTCTTGGCCTGACCATCCTCAGGTGGTATCATCCACTTTATTTTAAACTGGCCTGCTGCAAGCCCACACATATGTCATTTACTCAGTTTTGTTCTACTACCCAGCTTATCTGGGAGCTCCTTGCAGAAGTCTAAGCTGGGTGAAATTTTTTCCATGTTATAGCCTGTGTTTGTATAGAGAAATTACTCACACCTCTCAGCTGCACCAGCTGTTAGCTGGCTGTAAAAGCTTAAATGTATCTTGCTGCATTGGAATCTTAACATGTGCAAATCCATGACTGTGGTTGCCAAGAGTTCTGTGCAATAATGGCAGCACAGCTTGTTCCAAAATGGCCTCTTGACTGTAGCCTTTCTTCCAACAGAGAGCTGCCTTCTATGCTTCTCCCATTCTTGGGCATCTTGAAAATTGGTCAAATATTGTATCTGAACTGTCCTATGCGAGCATTTTTGCAACTTTCTGCTGTATCACCGATTTCCTGGTGGAGGTCTCGAACTCTTGGGGCATTTTCATTGTCATTATCATAAGATAATTGGCAGACCTTAGATGAAACTATGTATGTCTACTTGGTACTTGAAGCATAACACTGTGCTAAACAGTCTGGCTGCATGCACATTTTAATGTTATCCGTAATTTTTACATTGTTTTTAGGAGAGAGGCTAGTTAACTTGGTGGAAGATTGAATACCATGAGAATCTGTCTTTGTTGAAGTCTCTGCAGTCAGAATAGTTTGACCCATGTTTTCCCAAATCACATCTCAGAAGTTTTTTCCGTTTTATATTTAAAATGTAGTAGATAAAACATTGAAAAAAGTATGATAAAAACTTTCAGTTGGCCAATTACTTAAAAGTTGGACAGAATATTTATTTTGAATGTTCATTTTTAAACTTTGGTACTGTTTCTGTTTTTTATGGGAGAATAAAAAATTTCTCTACATTTTTTCAAGTGTGTCTTCAACAACATTAGTGAAATTATACTGGAAAACAAGGTCTCTTTTTTATATACACATTTTGTGAGGAAAACTGCTACAGATGTACAAGAAAAAGGACCACCTAAAAAGAAATTTGAAAAGAGTAAATACAAAGATTATTTTTTAATTCCTTATTAGATGCAAATTCAGACAACTGTTTTTGAAAAGTGTGGCTGTATATGTCAACTCAAGTACTATTCCCATGCAGAATGGCCATTTAAACTGTTGTTATTTTATAGGCAAAATAACTGTGAACAGGTGGTGGCTGGTTTGTTTGGAAAAAGGTTTTGAGCTATCTGTATTTATAACACAGATCTCAATACAAAACTAGACCCTGACATTAATGTCTTTCAGAGCATTACTTTTTTCTCTTGCTTTCTCCCCCTCCCCTACCCCCCGCCAAACTGGGAAATTTTATGATCTTAAAATATTATTAAGATACTATTGTATTTTTAAAATTTTTTCCGAAGGTCTGTACAATACTGTATTAAGTGATTACACAGGATTTTACTTGAATGAGTCATAAGTTTTATATTTAATTCTAACCACGTTATTTTTTTTTTGTTGAGATGTTAAATACTGAAACCGTAATTTATAGCACTTAATCTCATTTTTATAACACTAATTTTTAAAAATCCACCCTTAAATGAAATTATGTAACATAAGTAGTTAATTTGCTTCTGCAGTTTCATTTTGAAAAACTATTTTCAAGCCAGAATTCCTGTCTGCACTAGATAGATACAGCAGTAATTTATTCCAGGATGTGTTAATGAAAATAAATGTAAAAGACCTTCTCACAATGTCTTTTCAACCTTGGAATAAGTTAAATAAAGTCCCTTAGCTGATCATAAGCCATAAAGTTGTGTAGATTTGGTGATATATGTTCTGTCAATGAGTCAGACTCCTCAGCAATGAAATAATTATCTCAATCAATAAAGTAAATTAGGAATTAAAGACAGAGTGTAAGAGGAAGATGCTGGTTAGGACAGTGAATTGGTTGTTGGTATTTCACTTGTTTGATCTTGTTTTATAAAAAACCTCAAAATACTAAAAATAAAAATGGCATGATTAACTTCTGTTGAACAAATTTTATTTCTAATCTTAAATAAATAGTCATGATCAGTCAAGCCAGAAAGGTTGCACTCAGAAGACCTCCTGAAGTTTGATGGAACTTAATGTTCTGATTCTGAAATGCTGCAGCCAGCACTGACAGCCTTCGCAAGCTCCTCACGAACTTCAAGTGCTGTGGTGTGTCTGGTATGCCAGAGGTGTGGAGCCTATGCTGGAGGAGTCATATGGATTGGTGTGGGGATTTTTGCTGCTCAATATCTGATCATTACAATTAAGGAGCCTAGAAAAGGGAAAAAAAAAATCTTCTGAGTAATTTGCACCCACTTTAACAACAGCACATGAAAAATGAAGACCTGCATCTCAGTCTGCAGCAAGCTGGTCCACCAGTTGCAAGGTTTACATAATTGTGTTTAAAGCTGGTGATTTTGTGGAAAAGGCTGCACAGTTTAGTGGCAGTAGGATATTTACAATTATTTGACCATTTACTAAGCAAATTAGACACACACACGGGAAGTGTCAAAGGCACAGAAATAATGTCCCTTACTAGAGGGAATAAAAAATGCTCAGTTGGCTCCTCCTACAGCCAGCCAAAGAGAGCAAGAGGTATGAAGTCCCCCAGGATGACATAAGGACAGAAGTGCTCTCCTTAGAGAACTGTTAAAACTGACAGCTTAGAGACATATAGGATTTGCTAGGGGTTGCAAGGGGAAAAGCCAATTTTCAATGGGTCAGTCATAAATTTGGGGATTTTATGTAAGGGGATTTTGATGTAAGTAGTGTATTATGGGAGGCTTAGAGGAAAGAGCAAAGGGTTGGAAAACGAGGGATCCAGGTGGGTTGGGATGAACAGGCATAGGAAAAGAGAGGGGCAAGGGCTGAATAGGTCTGGTCATGTTTGAACAGCTTGCTGCTTGGTAAACTTGTGTGACAGTTCTGGTGCTTGAACTGTTTGTTCTGTGTTCTCATTTAATCCTAATTCTGTGTTCTGTGACTTTCTCAAGGGGAGCAGTAAATGGGGAAGAGCTCGTCTCTGCTCTCTGGTGACAAGCATTAGGACATAAAGAAATAAAACCAAGTTCTGTTAGGGAAAGTTCAGACTGGACATTAAGAAAAAGTTCTTCACTGAAAGGGTGGTTGGTCACTGGAACAGGACTTGCCAGGGAATTGGTCATGGCGCCAAAGTTGCCAGAATTCAGTGAGTGTCAGGATGATGTTTTTGGTCGTATTGTTTATTGTTAGGTGGTCCTGCAAGGAGCAGGGAGCTGTACAAATGATCTGTATGTGTGCCTTCCAGCTTGTGCTATTCTATGAATTTATGACTAATTAATATATAATTCAAAATAATTTAAGAAAATAACAAAGATTACCTTGCAAGTTAATGTTAAACTATTATAATAAGGAAGGATTTCAAAACTGGTTCTGATGACTTGTGAAAATGTTTTCATCATGACCTACCCTTATAAATTTAGAAATCTTCAGGCTGAGGCTCCCGCTCTATCCTGTGGAGAAAGCAGCACTTGGAGAGTAATCCATTCCATTCTAAAATTAATCTCCATCTCGAGGTGTGTTTCTCTCTAGCAGTCAGTGGAGTCTGGATGACTGATATTGGGAAATTAATCTCACTCAACTACAAGTAGATAAAATGAATCCCATCTAAATGACAACTTGAAGCTATTATAATTTAGGACAGAAAATGTTATCATTTCAATGGAAAACAGGCTGGCTGTCCACAGCATAGAGAAACAAATCTTGACAGGACATTGACATTAAATGAAGAATTTCAAAGGCAGATTGTGTTTACTTTATCATTTCAGATCAGTTCACAACTCTGCAGTTGAAACAAATCTTTTGATTGTCCCCCCTTTCTGTGCCTTGGAGAACTTTCTGTGCTTTATTGGGGAGCAGCATTTCTTTCTCATGGGGCTGAAGCAGAAGATGCAGTCCAATTTGGGCTGCAGACCAGACTAGAGTTGGTCTAGAGTAAGTTCCCTTAATGCATATGTGTGGGTTTCCAGTCCTCAGCTTCAGCTGCTTTGTTTTATTAAGCACCACTAGGTTTACTTTTAAAATGTAGTGCAATAAAGATGCATTAATGCTAAATAATGTCTCTTCAACTCAGCCTGAAGGCAGGGGGTCGTCCTAAGTTGCAGAGATACAAAATGTGCGGCTGCCTTCACTTTTTGTATAGTAGACTTATATTGATAGCAAAAGTGACAAGACACTGTAACAGTACAAAAGGAAAATACATCAAAATGTTTACTTCAACTGCCTCATTCGTTACTCATGCCAAGACATAGAAATGCTTACCCCTTTTTTCCACTAACACATATGGCAAGAAAGCCTTACTTCATTATGAATGAGCTGTTTTGTTCAAAACAGATTTTAAAGACCTAAAATTTTCACTCTACAACACTGTACTTAGGAAGTTAATTTACTTCTCACACTGTTAAAAATGGTTCAATTGACAAATCTATACTCCATACTTAATATTTAATGCCAGTTTCTAATATATTCCTCAATCAACATTCAGAAGTTTTGGAAAAAAGTATTTGTTATTCATATTTTTGAATACAATTGAAAGGATTAGATGAAATGAAACATATACATGTTTTAAAGTGACTGTAAAAACCCCATATATTTAGAAACAGAGGGTATTTTCCTATATATTTGCCCAAGTATTTGAGCATTGATTTTCTCCATGTTAATATATGCCTCAGGATGAATCCTGGTGCATACACCCAGCCCAATCTGTCTCTGACTTCTCCTCCTAACCACATTTCAGAAGCTTTTTCAAGATGCAAGTTGATATCCTGTAAGGAATGACATAGTTATGCAGCTGTTTTGGGTAAATGAAAATTTTTTCACTGGCAGTGGTATGCAAGATGAAGCTGCTTGGCTGCAATATACATTTCCAAATTTAACAACCTTGTCATAGAACGTCTCTAGCTCTTCAATAGAATATATTTAATTGTGACCCCATCTCTATATTCTGCCTTTTTTCTCATGTGTCTTATATTCTGTTAGAGGTAACTATGCCCATAGGGATCTGGGCTTGGGGAATTCCTTGTGTACCAACAAGGCTGTTGCAGCTCTGTCTCTCCAGGCTATAGTGAGGCAAACACCCCCTCCCCTGCCTAAACTGTGCCTGCGACTGGGCACACAGACTGAAACAGACAGGAAGAGTGCTTTTATCGGCACCCTCATAAACATGGCACTCACATAAACATGTATCTGTGTTAGATTAGTTTGTTACAGGAGCTTTTCAATTCCATCTGAGCAAGACTGGAGTTTGCCAGCTGCAACCTGCACGCACATACACGTCATGACTCTCAGGTAGCTATTGTTGCACACAGCTGAACCAGTGGCTGGTACCTACACCCTAGTGTCCAGGAGCTGCTCTCCTCTAGACCCTCACATCCCTCAGAGCCATGATCCAACTTTTGAAAGCACTTTGATGGTATTCAAAACTCTCCCTGTACTTCTCTCCTGTCCAACTGGGCATTAGCTAGTGTTCACACAGACCTACAGAGGAAAGAGAGTACAGTGCCACTGTATGAGGACACTGTCAGCCTTCTTTTCTCTAGCCTGAGCAAGCCAAGAGACCTCAGACACTTCTCATAAGTCTTGTCCTTGAGACCACCTTGTCTCTGCTGCCTTGGACACACTCTAATATTTTGATGTCCTTCTTATATTGATGTACCCAAAACTGCAGATACCCTCCATGGGTTTGGGAGTGGGTTTAAGGTATGGCTGCAATTTCTTGCATCATAAACAGACCTTGCTGAATGGTGAAGATGTTTCCTAGGCTTCCATTCCCACCCTAACCCCAGAACTACTGTTACTGTAAGGGTTTCTTGCATGTTGCTGAAATCAGTCTCTTCAGAAAAATGCATTGTATTACATCAATTGTCTTCCAAAGCAGCTTTGTCTGGTTTGGAATATGCTTGCTTAGTGAGGGAAATTGAGTGTTTCCCATATATGCTCATATATTATATCTTGTTCATACGAAGTACTTATCTAAAAATCATATATAACCCCATTAAATATGACCTATGATAAAAGATGGATTATCTCAAAGTTAGAACCTTTTTTCTGTTATTTCAACGATACACCACCTGTCCTCTTTTGTTATCTGCATCTCTTAAATGTGAAACTGCTACTACTGTCAACAAAGGAAAGCTATGACTTTGGAAAATGCAGAGGAGTGCTGTGGGAGTGACTATTAAATGCCTTGAATGACTTGAGAAAAGTCACATACTTACTATTTGTCTGTGTAGTTAGGCAGAGAACTATTGTGGAACTGCAATGTTCCAGTTGTATGGGTGGCTGTATAGGGGGAGGAAGGCTGTGCAAAAAAAATAGCTAGGAAATCTAAAACATATGTAGAATCCATTAATTGCCGTTCACATAGCTTGAATGGACATCCCAGAGGAACTGGTATACTCAGCACATATAATAGAAGTTATTAGAATATTTTAAAACTGAGTTTAGTTAGTGATTATATCTTTAATAAGGTTTTACATTATAAATAATCTGCACATTCTATCTTTGAATATTTCATCTACCTCCTTCTCTTAAAAAAAATTATGTATATTAACCATTTTGACCTTTTTTTTTCCCTTCCTGTGTTGAAGTGTTTCTGAGAATGCCTCACTTCAGAAGCCTAATAGTGATGCTGGTTACATTCCTTCCAGAGACATCACACAGAACATGCAGGATACAAGCACTTTTGAGCTATATACAATCTCAACAAAATGACTAGATTTTTCATCTGTGGTCAAAATGACCTAATTAAACATGTTAGCAATCACAGAGGGTTTGAATGGCTAGTAAAACAGCTTTATGCTCATTTCCAGTAATTTCATTGGAATAATTATTTGTCTGATCAGTAGAATGGACCCATGGAGGGAAAGTAAATGTCAAGTGTTGTTCTACTTTTTCCATGTATTTCCAGAGTTAAAGCATGTTGCATTTTTAAAAACATCTTTGGCTTTATCACAATAAGCAGGCAGATGGCAGCTGGTCCATGTTAACTTGAGAGAGAAGCAGTAGAGGTCAGATTTCAATGACTAAAATCTTCCTTTCTGAGTAAAAATAAAAAAGGGAGGGAGGGAGGAAGGAAGGAAGGAAGGAAGGAAGGAAGGAAGGAAGGAAGGAAGGAAGGAAGGAAGGAAGGAAGGAAGGAAGGAAGGAAGGAAGGAAGGACGAGCTAGCTATTATTTTAAAACAGGCTTTTGCTGTGATGCTAATGCTTGATTTGCTGGTAATGGCAAATTAAAAAAAAAATGGGGAGATACTTGTGCTATGGGAACCATGACATGCAAATTAACTTTGGCATTGTTCCTGCCAGATTTTCTAAAGAATTATCTATAAGAGTGGAGAAGACAGATTTTTCTGATTGCAGTTTCAAACAAAAGTTTAGAAAAAAAGTATCACATAGAAGTTCACTAAGGGCATGTTCATAAAAGTCATCATTTTATGTCAGGAAAAGAGAAACAGTTATGTACTTCTTTTTGTTCTCTCACTATTGATACTTTTCTCTTGAGCAGTAGGAGATATCTCTTTTTCTTTCCTGAGTGACTTCTGAATTTCTACTATATATTGGTTGCACCTTACTTTTACAGACATGATTCTCTTTCCTGGGGAGTTTAGTCCTAGCAGCTGAACCTGAGCTGGGGGAATCTATGGACTTTTACAGTTCAGTTACAATAACTGCTGAAATTTGTACAGGACAAGCTCTTTCTAATGTAGAGTGTATGAACTGTTGATTTACTAATGGTGCCAAGTCTCTCATCCATAGTACTTGTTGTACTCTGTGTCATCGATTAATGATACAGAGGCTTTTTACAGTAGTCAGAGCAAAGTTCACACTGTGCTTATTTACATATGTATGTGTGTGTGAGTGCCTGTGTTTCTGACAAACTCTTTTCCAGTCTTAGTATTTTCCTTGCTTTGTTGATAGTTCTGCTATCAACAGTGTATTTACACTATGCTTGGTAATTGTTACAATCATTTCAGGACTGAGATGCACAAATGTGCTTTTTTCTAAGTGAAGGACAGATCATCACTTTGGGTTTATTTAATTTTTTTTCCAATGTTGTATTTAAGTAACAAACTTGTCTTGTTACATAGTACAATACAGCAATAACCTGGAATTTTCTTTATGCCTGATATGAGGTAGCTATTAAAAGTATAACTGTGATAAAAACCAATTTTTTTCCCCAGACTTCTTTGTAATCTTTGTATCAGCTAATATTTTCTTGCCTTGGCTTGCTGGTGTTCCCAGTGTGAACATCTTCCACAAATGGAACCAGGCATTCCACTGCCACTCAGTTTGATGGGAGAACAAAATGATCAACTCATGACAGCGGTCATCCCTGGAAAAGTGAAGCAAACAGACATGGCTCCTTGGCTGGTACAACCTTGCAATTTCATCTCTTGTCAAGAGCTTACTGCATTGTGTCAGCTTTAGATTTGGACCTTAATAAAGTACAGAAACAGATATTCTCTCTACAACTACTGTCAATTAATTCCTGAAATGGCAGCAAATGTCCTGAATGTCATGTCCTTACTGAGGGGATTGCATGTTAAGAAAGCTACTGAAGTTTCATAAAATGAAAACCTTGGTTTTGTCAGTTGCCCACAAGTGTAATTCATGTCGGCTTTTTCATCTTTCTTTCTAAATGTAGAAAGGTCACTGAAATTAACCATTTTGATATGAAATGCTGCTTTTTAATCTATCAACATCTAGGGAAGGCTGAATGCCACCTTTCATATTTCACAAGGCACAACATAGCGGTCATATCTTATGCAGGCACATTCCTTTCCTTACTTTTTACAAAAATGATCAGAATATCTTGAAGGAGTTTAGTGATTTTCATTTTGCTTTTTTTTGTGTGTTTTTAATATGATATCATTGGACTTCCTATTGAATCTTGAATCTCTTTGATGAAGAGGTTAAAGAACTCATTGTCCTTGAAAAATCATGCCCTATATAGGCCATGCATATGTATTGCTTTGGCTTTGGTGACTCTGGATGGGAAACAGTGAAAAAAAGCTTCAACTTGCTGTTACATGAATGATTCATCCACTTGAAATGTGGGAGCCTTCTTTCACAAGACAGGAAAGAGTCAAGGCAAGATGGCAGGCAAAAAAGCTAGAGACAATACTCTGATCCTCCTAATTCGGGGGGATAAGTGTGCACTCACTTTATGAAGTGTTGATGAGGCAGTGGATGGCAGTTAGGAGAACTAGATGATGATGATGTAGACAGTTTTTGAAGAACTTTGCAGAAGAAGAGCTTCACTATTTTCATGCACTAACTATGCGCATGGAAGTTACAGCAAGAGGCATTTGCTGACGCCAGAAAACTCAATGTCTGCGGATGTTCCTTTTAGGATGCTAGAAGGTAATTTTTAAGGTGTATTCTAAAGGGGTTTAGTTATCTCTTAAACTAACACTGTAATTTTTACCAAAGAGTGTTTTTTAGAGGATAGATGAAGATTTTCTGTCTTTTGAGTTGGATGCAGTTGGTGACTTTGTGTATGTGACTTTTAGGAAGGTGATTTTGCATGAGTAGGTAGAAGCCAGTTTTTGTGAGTGAAAGCTTTAACGTAAGCCTGAAAATGGTATGAAAATACTGTCTAATATAAAAATAGCAAAAGGATACTTGTCCCTTTTGAGATTTTAATTTCCCAAGAATTTCATAGAAACACCAGAAAGTACAGTGGATATGGATAATCATATATCACTCTATATCCAGAAAGGCTCACTTGAATAGACTTTTTTTCTCAGAAAGGTATTTATTTCTAACAGTTCTAGTGATCTGCAGAACTCAAAAGCTTTGTGCATGTATCTGACTGGAAATTACTTCATTTGGTATATTTGATGTCAAAAAAAGGTTTTGCCAGGGAGAAGTTTCTGTTAACTTCTATCTTTGTAGTAAATTCACATACATCTGCTTGTTAGATGAATCTCCTTATACACTGTTCGCTCTTTTGTCACCTTCTACCAAAGTTGCAAAAGAGAAGAGAAGAGAAAAGAGAAGAAAAGAAAAGAGAAGAAAGGAATCGACAACTGATTTGTAAATGCAGTTGCAAATCATCCTGGGTTTCCTTCACATATACATACATGCAGAAACTTGCATATAAGGAAAAGGTATTTCTTAAAGATGCATAGTCATTCTCAATTTTTGTTCCTCTACTGACAAGCAATGATTTATTATTCTCCCAGATCTGTTTTTAACTCTTTTTTTTCCACTTGACTAACAGCCTTGAAGTAATATAAATATTGCAAGACTGCTTCATAACTACCAAGTTTTGAATGAACAGATTTTGACAAGAGCTCTTTAATCTCTGAGGACTAAATGGTAGACTGGTAATCTTAAATCAAATTTTATTGTAGTCATTCCCAAGGAAGTTTGAACATGAAAACCTTTGTCTATCTGCTTAGATTGAATAAAAAAACTAGGCAAAGTGTCCTAATATTCCAAAGTGGTGGAATATCAAAAGTGGCACATTAATATCAGGGGATTGTGTAGATGCCTCTTGTGCACATTTTGACATGAGTAGAGCCTTGGGGTTTTTTGTTTGTTTCCTTCTGTCTTGTGCCATACTATTGTAAAATTTCTAGTGGCAGGAGATAACTAAATGTTTAATCTTGGTATTCTCACTAAGAATTTCTTTTTTTTACTGTTGTAAAAGCCATTGCCACGTAAAGATACAGCTTATGATATGGAGACAGGAATGCTCCTTCCATTGGCAGAAGAAAGTTGTATTTTCACAGGAAATTTTTTTCAGTAATATTGATGTAGCTCTTTAATGGCTCAGACATGAACCATAGTCAATGAGATTATAATGTTTATATCTCTGTATATTGTGAAAACACTGAAATTTAAAAGTAATTTATTTTAGGAAAATATGAGGGACTGTGTTTTGCACAGTCATTTCCCTGAAGTCTGAGGAATATTAAGTACAATTTCATGAAAGAGATTTAGTTCTTTGCTTACATGGATTATTCTAAGACCTACATAGTTAAAGTAATTTCTGTTCTTTCCTATCCCGTCCTGTTTTTCTCTGCATTACACTGGAGACAATAGTCTTTCAATATTTTTGGTTTTCTTATCTTTAACCTTGGTCTAGTCCAGTTCTCAGCTTCATTTCTCTGAAATAAACTAATTGGAAGAAAAAACAAACCATAACAGAGCCCTCTGTCAAGAGAATAGTAAAACAGATATGATGGAGCAGCCACCACCAGTGCTGTGAAGAGATATCCAGGGTGGTAATAGTTTAACAAAGATTTGCTGTGACCACAGTCCAGGCAACCATGCCCTTGGGCAGGATTATCCATTTGGTTTAAAGTGGCTGGAAGGTAGCTTTCCAGAGATACTTCAGCAGCATTACTCTTGCTGTGAGGCCCTTTGCTCCCCAGTGGCATCATCTGCTTCCTAAATGTCAGTGCAGTGTTTGACTGCTGCCTGTACTTTGATTCTCTACAGCATTACTCTAAAAGAGCTAAAGGTTACTGTTCTGCTGGTGGAAAGTGTGGGAATGATTTGCAAGAGCAAAGCTGAAATCATAAAAGGAAGGAACTCAATAGATCAGGGCATGCCCTAAGACATGCTGGTATAAAATTAATCAAAAAAGCTACTCCAGCCTCTGTTCCCTTTCTCCACCATCTTAAATGTTGGAAAAAATAAAGGAAACAATAAAGAAGCCATTTCTGTAGGAGACAGATGGCATCTTAATTGTTTTCAAGATACAATTAAACCTTCTTATAGCAGGATATCACTTTCTGCAACTCTTCCAAGCCTTATAGTTAAATTACTGACTATTAGGTTTATGTAGATAGATAAAGATTTTGGGGTGTGTGTGAGTGTTTGTTTATTAGAATGAATCTTTAGGCTATTACACAGAAAATGCAAGCCCTTTGTATCTGGTCAAATAGCTATTTATGGAACTAAATAGCAAACTTTATAGCAAAAATTTGCTGAGGCACTGAAAACAGTTTTAACAGTAATTTTAGTCCACGGATGTCTGATTATGGAACAAGCAACCATATGGGATAATAGCTATAGGGGTCTGCAAGAGAAATTGTGACACATATCTGAAGTTTTCTTTTAAGCTTTTCAGCTCATTTAAGCTGTAATTCCTTGAGGAATTGAGAACTAGAGCAGGGATGTCTGGTATAGAACTGAGGCATATCTGCTGGAGGCCTCAGGGAAGAACAGTTGTTCCTTGTGAAAGGTAGTTAAGTATCAATATTGAATATTCAAATTTCAATATTGGATGAATAGAAAGAAGTTGGCTTCCTTGCCTCTGGTCATCTGTGTCAGTAGCAGTTAAGATATTATACTAACTTGTACTAATATATCCATAAATACTGCCTTAAAACCGTTACTAGAGAGCCATTTTTTAACCACCAAATTATTGAAAGGAGAATAAAATAAATCCTTTAACTACTTGAGTTTAGAGCAATTTAATTGGCAGCTTCAAACATGAGGTATTTTCTGTATATACTCTTGCAATTAAATACTAAAAGAGATAAAATAACGATATCCTTTTGACTGCTCCATTATCTTCCACTGATTTAATTTGTACTCAAATGTTTACAGCATACAAAAGTACTATATCACCTTTCATTCTGTAAATGTATAAATGGATGCGGACTGTCAGGCATTGGGATCACTAATACAAGAAATTATGTATAAGCAACAATTTTTTATTCCAAGTTCTCTATTCTACTGAGGATTTAGGTGGCATTTTTTTCAGGTAATATGTGCCGATTGTCTGTCCAACTGAGTTTCCTTCCACCAAGATCCCCCACATAGTTTAATGAATACTTAATAAGGCAAATCATCCCATGTCTGACAGGCTATGTGTGCTGTGGTAATCTGTGCAAGCCAGTTATTTTGCTCATTTACTATTCTGTCTCAGTGGCTGAACAGAAACCTCTTCTATCACTGCAGCTTAGATGTAGCCAGTCGCTTTGACAATCTGACTAACGCTCAGGTACAACAAACATGAAGATAAACATCTTCTGCAAGAGAATCTCCATCAGCAGCTATTGTGCAGGGATGTGGACTAAGCAATAGCTGATTTCTCTGTTGCCCAGCACTCTGCACCAGCAGAATCATGCTTGTGACAACCATTTTAAGATGGTTTCACTCTTTCCCTTCCTTTTCAATTGTTGACTTCCTAGAAATATCTTTGCAGCAGAAACAGTACCAATAGCAGGCTGACAGTTAAGAAGAAATGTAGTGTTTGATTTCTCCCAACATCTGACATTCTGTGCAAATGCCAGTGTGTCTGTTTGAGTTCACTTCAGAATGTACATTCTCTTTCCCCCTTCCCCCACAGAATATGCAGGATGATATTTAAGAAAGCATAGTTCTGATATTAAATGAAGTATAGGTGATTAAGAGCAAACAGAATGTCAAGAAAAGGTTATGAGTTAAAATGTTCCTCATTGTAATTCCAAATCTTTTCAGTGAACTCATCCACCATACTCTAATAAAAGCAGTTTATGGCATAAAACTTGGTTTCTGAAAATCTTTGTGCCAGATCTTTCCTGAAAACAATAAAAATATTTATTCTTGGGTTTTTTAAAGATAAATTAATAGCATTTTGCCCTAGGTCTTGAACATCAGCATCAGTCAGAGCAATGCATGTCAGCGTTCTGCTGAAGCAAGGCTTCAGCTTCTGTCACCAGGTTGAAAATCTCTACTAGAGTCATAGAATATCTTGGATTGGAAGGGACTCATAAGGATTATTGAATTCAATTTATGGCCCTGCACAGGTCATCCCCAAGAATCAAACCATGTCCTTAAGACCAAATTCTGTCCTTAAGACCAAATTGACCAAATTCTTCTGGAACTCTGTCAGACTTGGTGCTGTGACAACCTGCCTGGTGAGCCTGTTCTAGTGCCCAAACACCTTCTGGGAGAGGACTGTTTTCTTAATGCTCATCTTAAATTACCTGTAACACAGCTTCATGCTGTTCCCTCAGGTCCTGTCACTGGTCACCACAGAGAAGAGACCAGTGCCTGCCCTTCCTCATCACCTCATGAGGAAGTTGTGAATGTAATGAGGTCTCCCTTCAGCCTCTTGTTCTTCAGGCTGAACAGACTGTGTGCCCTCAGACACTCCTCATGCAGCTTCCCTAAAGGTCCTTCACCGTGTTTGCTGCCCTCCTTCGGCTGCTCTCTAAGAGCTTAATGTAATTTTTATATTGTAGCACCCAAAACTGCCCCCAGCACTCGAGCTGAGGCTGCCCCAGCTCAGAGCAGAGCAGGACAATCCCCTCCCTTGCCCAGGTGGTGATGCTGTGCCTGATGCCCCCCAGGACAGGGTTGGCCCTCCTGGCTGTCAGGGCACTGCTGACTCGTGTTCAACCTGACATTGACCAGGATTGCCCAGGTCCCTCTCTGCAGCGCTGCTCTCCAACTTCTTGTTCTCCTGTCTGCCCATCTATCCAGGTTTGCCCCATTTCAGGTACAGAATCTGGCACTTGTTAAACTTCATATGGTTGGTGGTTGCCTATCTCTTTAATTTATGGAAGTCTCTCTGAAGGGCTTCGCTGCCTGCAAGGGAGTCAACAGCTCTGCCCAAATTTGTATTGTTGGCAAACTTTGCATTGTGACCAATTATTGTGTTTACCTTCAGGTGTTTTTCAATGATTCCCGGAATAATCTTCCCCCCAGTTTACCAAGCACTGAAGTGAGACTGACACAGGCTTGCATTTTACAGGGTCAGCTTTCTTGCTTCTCTTGAAATCTGGGGCATTTGCTTCCAGTCAGCTGGGACCTTCCTGTATTCCTAAGCCCATTGAAAAATCATGTGACAACCTGGAACAATCTTTCCAGAAGTTACAAATGCAATATGTAGAATGTAACCATTATATTCTGAAGAGATTGTTTCTCATATTTTCTTTTTCCTTTTGTTTGAGTTTTTTGTTGTTGTTTTTTTCTCCTAAGATCAGTTTTTCATAATTTAGCTCCCAGGATTGTCTTGCCATACAATCAACTTCATACCTATGTAAGTATGAGGAAAATGGGGTGATCTCCTGGTGGGAGTGTGGGACAGTGAGGGGGCAGGACTACGACTTTACTCAGCAGCTGCCTGCTAGATTGGTTTAATTGTCCTGTGAGACAACACTTCCATGTAGAGCCTTTCTCCTGGCCTTTTTTGATGACAGTAGCTTTCAGCATAAATTTCCTTTGATTAATCCACAAATTCTGTTTTTTTTTTCTCAATATTTTGCTATTGCTGTACTCGTAAGTTGTTAATTTAATGTGGATCAATCACGAGAGCTGTCTGGGTTGATACATGAAAACCTTTCCTCAACAGTCAAATATAAGAATTTACATGTCCTGAAGTTAATCAGAATACTAAGCAGAAGAGCATTTCTGTTTAATTTTCTTCTCTAGCTAAATCAAGATAACTTGAGTTTTGTTTTAAAATTTAAAAATATCCTTTTGGCAGTGGTATTGTATCTTGTCTGCCTCACTTTTAGGAATTCAAACTGATGAGGCTAATATCCTGACATCCTGACAGAAAAAAAACAACCAACACATGAAATTGCAGAGTAATACTGTGAAAAATTGAGAATTTTAATAAACCATATTTGGAGACTAAAAAGAAACCTATTCCTTCCTATTCCAGAAAATAATAATAGATTCAAAGATAGCACTAGAGAGGGAATATAATTACCTGATGATCCCACATTGAAGCCTGTCATAGAGGGGAATTTGATGACATGGAAATAACAGGATGTACAGGCTTAGAGATTGTGATGAACTCCTCTGCCATGTTCATAGACCTAATTGCCATGTATTATGCTGCTGACATTAGAGCACCTATTATTCTCTTTGCTGCTCTACAAATGGTCCTTTTATAACATATTTGGAAGGGACTGTCCAGGGAAGTGCTTGAGTCACCATCCCTGGAGGTATTTAAAAGATGTGAGATAAATGAGAGTCATAGTTTAGTGTTATACTTGGCAATATTAGATTTGTGGTTGGACTTGATGATATTAGAAGTTCCTTCCAACCTAAATAATTCTATGATCTGCATCAACTTTGCTGTCTCTGCTCTCAGAGAAGTGAATCTCATCCGTATTTGTATAACTTTCATCACGTGTTAAACTCTAAATTAAAAGGCAAAGATCCTTACACATCTAGGAAGTAATCAATGTTTAAGGGGTTTAAGTACAGAACTGGATCCTTGGACTTTCACAGAGTCTTATTCTTAAACATGATGATTCTAGGAACATGATAACAAGAAAAACTACAGACAGTTGTCCAGACCTTGATGTCTGCACAGATTATATATGAAAACACATGCTGGTTTTAGCCAATGGCTTCTTGGATAGCCAGCCCAGAAAAAGAACTTTCTAGAACCTCAATAGAGAGATATAAACATATTTTTTTTTCTTTCTAAGATACAAAAATACTTGCAAAATCTTCACATAAAATGCTAGATTTTTGTTTTATTGAAAAATTTCAGCATTTATTCTTGCTTCCCTATTTTGCCAGATATCTAGTTTACTTCTTGCAAACAATAATTACTCAAGCAAAAATGCTATGCGCTACTCCAAATAAAATAGAAGCCATAAAAATGCCCCTCAAATATCAGCTTCTAATGAACCACAAATCACAGACTTTGTCTCTTGCTCCTTTTTCTTAAAATAATTTAAATGTGTGTTTGCTTACTTAAATGCTTACTTTAAATATTCTTTTAATAACCGAGGTAAAGGTAGCAACTCTGTGTTTTCTTTTACTTTGATCAAATCTTACTTAATTGCTTGCTGCGTTGACTGATATGACATTGCAATTTAAAAGGAAAATTAGAAATGTGGCTTTGTCTGATGTCTTCTGGGAAATGGTCTGAAACAATAAGCATCATAATTTGTGTCAAATGTTAACGATTTGTTTTTAATAGCAACTTTTGTGAACCCCTGTGATTAAAGTAGGGCTAGATAGAGGCAATGCCGCTAATAGAGACCAGCTGGGCTTGCTGTAAATGTGGCTTTCTTCTTGTGGATTGGTTACAAACTTTGCCCTGTGGCTGGTTCTGCTCCAGTAAATGCAGATATTTCAGTTAGAAATGGAGCTTTCATCTTCTCTTTAGATACCAGCTGAAGCCCATATATTCTGATGAGAGAAGGAACTTGTTTTGTTGCTGTATTTTGCATAGAACAGTTGGAGTTTTATGCAAAAGATAATGGTAAATTTTCCCAAGGGAAGAGAGGGAAGAAGAGGTATGAGGAAGGAGAGGAAGTGCTCCTTTATGGCTGTCTGGCATTGCACAGTTTGCTCAATGATGTAATTATTCCATCCTGTACTGTTTTCCAGCATTGCAGGTGCACAATGGCTCAGAATCCTGTGACACGTGTGCTGCAATATAACTTCGTGTCCCCACTGCTTTGTTCAGCGCTTGTTGTCTCTCAAACTTTTTATGGCAGCATATGGCTGTCTGATGTTAGCATTTCACCGTGGACAACATAATGAAGTTCCAACAGTCTATTGCTCCCCTAAGCCCCGTGCCAGCTAAGTGGTGGTGAACTTGTCTGGCAGATGTAGTGCTGCTTCAGAAGAGCTTGGCATGAATGCCTGCAATGTGAACAAGGACCCTTTCCACCTTCCCACCCCTAATTAAAATTCCAGAGTCTTAGGTTTTGCTCCAACTCTACTTAGGTTCTGGCTTCTTTTGATTTTAAAATACTATTGTTTTTAAATATGTAGACTTTGATTTGTTGTCCCTTCATAATGTCTCCATGGTTTTGGTTTCTATTAGCTCAGTTGGTGAAGAATAGGATCAAAAATGAAAATTTTGAAGTTGTGATCCAATGCCTTAATAATAACTAGTCTTACCTTTTAATTTAGTTTTAGCCCTATGTCATAACAAATTTTTCTAGGTTGTGTGGGAAATGTCAAACTATTCTTACTTTTTTCTCTTCTGCTTCCTCAATTTCCAATTTTTATAATGTAAATATTTTGAAAAATTGATAGTGTTTAAAATTGTTGACAGATGCAGGCAAACATTAAATATTTTGAAGGTATAATAAAATACCGTGCAATCTGCACAGCTACAGGGGGAAAATACTGCATTGTCTAGGAGCATCATTTTTGAACTTCATCATCTATTCTTGCCAAAAGGGACAGAAATTTCAATGGAAGAATGGAGATATATCTAAGTGGAAATGTTCATATAGGTTTTGGAAGAATGTATATATTTATGGAAATAGACTGGAACATCACATTGGTTATCTCCTTTGAGCAACTGGTGAATTGGAGGAAGCTTATTATGTACAGCCTGGATTAGGAAACTGGCCTGAAATTTTCTTTTTTTCAGTGTTGCTGTCATACTTTAAAGCCAACAGCACTGTGGTGATGAGTGTTTTGATAGTATTAGAGTCAACAGTAAATCACAGTTGCTTTCACATTGAGTTACATCTTTCAGCCATTTCTTTAAAAATATAGAAATTTTAAAATGAGGCTAGTAGAAGTATTCTACTACATGCAAGAGGAAGGGTCAGCATTAGCCACTTAGATGAAATATTTAGAGGACAAGCCCCCTCACTCCTTGCCTGGAATTTTCTTAGGACTCAATGCTGCAGCACAGTAGTAGGAGTGGAAAAAAACACTCTTCCCAGAAATTGGGAAGAGTGTTATGTGATATTTTAATCAGACAGGACTCGAAAGTTTCATCTGTCAGTTAAGTCCAGTATTTATTTCGCAGCCATCAGGTTTTATATGTTTGTTTAAATAAATTAATTTATGATCTTCTCATAAACTATGGGATATTTTTGTATTGCCTCTTCCTCTGCAAGTTTGTTCTGGTACCTGAGTATTCTGATGGTTAGCAGTATGAAATGTTCTATATTAAATTAATTCTTGGCTGGTTTTGTTTGTTTGTTTATTGTTTGATGGAGTAGCTTCATTTCTAGATGCATGTAGAGACAATATTTACATCCTATTTAATTTCGTCTTTGGTAGTGCTTATAAAGGTTACATGGCATTGGGGTTTCTACTGTGGTGTGAATTTAAACTCAGGGAAAAAAATAGAGTCTATTCAGACTCTAAAGATTGAAGTAAATCAAATCCTTGATAGTTGGTTTCAGCTGTATAACTGAATTCATGAAAATCACTAACTGCCAGATGAATGCTGGGGGAAATCTAAGGCTGCAGTACAATGATGTCAAAATTTTAAAGCATAACAACCTGAGTAGTGGATATGAAAAGGTCAAAGAACTGCAAGCAGTATGAGTGAATAGATTATGAGTGGATCAATCTGGACAATTTATACTGTGTAGGTAATAAAAAGACAGGGGAAACTGCCACTTATGAGGAGGTTCTTAGGTTGACAGAATCCCTGCTCAAGGGTCAACATTAATATTGATTCCAGTGGCAGAAGAAAAAGAATCAGAGTTAGTGTTTTGTCATCATCTTGCTATCTTGTGGTATGTAGGAGCTTAAGGGAGAAATTTCTCCTGTAATTCAAAATATTTGGTTTTATGTTAATTACATGCTAAATTGACTATTAGTAGTGCTGGTCTAAGGAACAACTGAGAAACCATAGCTGAGCTGCTGGTTTTGCTTTCTAGTGTCTTGAAGTGTTGAATAGAACATTTGAATCAACTGAAGCCTGCAGAGCTGTTATGTTTCTTGTTTCTGTTCAGTAAATGGTCACTGGAATGACTAGGAAATACTGTGTCCTGCCCAATCTACAGCATGTTTTTCTCAGCAGATAGTCTAGGATTTTTTAAGAAAGACCAGAGTGATGGAAATGCTTTGTTGTCACTTCTGCCCTAAAGCAAAGCAGTTTATAGAAGACAAAAATATTTTAAATAGGTAATGTACTATAGTTTTTAGACTATTGTCATAGTCTGTTTAGCTTAAAAGAGAGACAACTGGGAAAATAACAGCACTGTGTTACTCTTGACTGTACCTGTCAGGACAGTGAACACCCTTCCTCCATATCCTTCTGTTCTGACTGCCAGATGTACAGAAAAAAATTGATGTGCCATCTGGCCTTGAGTTAGCTACAAGTCTGAGCAAGAGGTTTCCAAATCTTTGTGTCCCCTTCACTTGTGCGATGTTCTTAAACTCAGGCTCTCCTCACTGGAATCTGTCTGAGCAATGCTTCAGCTGTGCCTTTGTCTGGCCTTGGTCTTGCTGCACCCTGGTTTCCTGGCTGGCCTTAGACTTGCCTCATCACCATGGGCTTCTCTGGAGATCACTAGCCTTAAGCTGAGCTTTGTCACCATCGTCAGACTCACTCTGCTCAGCTTTTGTGGGTACCATGTGGTACGGGTACCATTTTTCTGTGCCTACCCCAGTGAGGGTACTCTCCTTTGAGGCTTGCTGTCACACTCAGATGCCATGTCACCTCTATTTACTGAGCAACCCACTCCTGCTGATAGCTGATACTCCCTTCTGATAGCTGTCAATATACTTGTTAGCATAAAGATTCCCAGTTTATGATCATGTTGGGGTGATTTCCAAAACAAAGGATTTTTTAATAGCATAGCTTTTTTTCAGTGTTTTACAGTTCCATGACAGAATTTTTATGATATAATGAATCTCTTCCATCCCCTGATATTCAAGGTCAAAGTGTGTGGAGTTTGATCATCTTCCAGTTTTTGAATCAAGGTGTTTGATGGATACAGCTGTGTTCTTTTTTTCTTAAATGTTCTGAAGAATATTTCTATAGTGAGGGAATGCACTCTAGAATATGAATGTGCTTCCAATTAACCTGATGGACTACAGTGCTCCACAGAATCATTAAGGTAATCATGCATGCTGATGACTGTGCCCTTGAAATGGACATAGCAAAACATGCATCTCATTAGGAATAAATTGGCATAACCTGGAGATAGCCAGCACTCAATTTATGTACTGGCCTTTGTGAAATACATTATATATACATTCATAATTGTAGCTGGCCCACAGAGGGTTAAAGGCACCTGCAGATTAGCCCATTTTTTCAACACCTTATCCAGCACTACCCTCTCGAAAAAGGCGTTGGCAAATCCAAACCCAATGCCCCTTTAGTTAATGCTCAGACAAAATTTGGACTCAGTGTTACCTGAAAATGATTCCTCTGTTTGGGTGCCAGTATTGCCTTTGGTGTTGTATGGATATTTGTGGCTTTTGGCTTTGTTTAGATGCACGCTGTCTTGCTGTCTGATGTGTAACGCAGCAAGGTATGATCTGTAGCAATAACATTTTGGAGTGCTGCAGGATTCTAAGGACTGAAATATTGACAGTCACGGGGTATTTTTGTTGAGCTAGGGATGTATTGGGAATGAAAGACATTAAAGTGCTGAAGCAACTTTTCTCATGCTGAGGTTGAAGTATTGCACTGAGTAGCATGAGACTGAAACCAATATCTAGGAAACTGTAGACAGCAAAGGAGCACACAGTCATTTTGGTTAGTGGGCTCAGCTGAGGAAATAGAAGATGGGTAAGGTTATACTATGGGAATCAGAGTTTTCTGGGTATGGGATTAGGATCATTGATTTCATGTTTAGTTGCTAAAAGCTCTCCTTTACCTGTTTGGGAATTGGACGTGAGATTGGGTTAGTCACATTTCTTATATGAAAGATAGAATGTTCTGAATCAGGTTATTTCTGATTAATGAAATTCTACAGCAACAATCTTTACACCTAGTGGTGCAGAGACAATAAAACACAAGACTGGTTACAGGCCTTCAGAGAGCCTCTGATGGCTGTGGTAGTAGTACAGCCCTGTAACCCACTGCATTATTCTGAACCTGTTTTAATTAGACCTAATTTGTGGCTTCCTCTAGCATTCAACCTTATGACATCTTGATATTCCTATTTCCCTCTGTTTTGGCATGTATACTAGTTACCTGCCCTTGCTTAAGGCAAACCTTATTGCTCTGTATTACCTCCATGTCTTGTTTCACATCCTTGTACAAAACACTGTTCTACTGCAGAAGATACCTGTAGAAAAGAATGCTATAGCATTCTAAGTCAGTGTGCCGTATCAAATCACAGACTTTGAGTTCACAAAGGCCTGGGAAAACTTAATGGCATCTGAAAACAAACCTGGAATGGATATTTAAACATTATATGTCAAACCTGAGACATCACCAGAGTGAGAGATGTTAGCAAAGCCTTAGTGTTGTTAAGTACATTTTTCAGGTGACACTAAGAAGCTTATGGATATGCAGAATACAAGGGATATGTAGATACTTGGAATGTAAGAATATCTGGTTTATGGACAAATATGATTAATAGATAGTCAAGACAAAAAAAAAAAAAATACCACAAACAGAAGGACTAATAATCCCCACCTAGATACACAAAAACAGGAGATGAGGGAGATCAAGGAGCATATCTCAGATGAGGGATATAGGAAACACAACTGAGGGAGCAACTCAAAGTCTTGGAGATGAATATTTTGTGAATAAGTGAGGGAAGTTTCTATCTGAGATATTTGAAAATATGAAATTTATAGTGGGAGGTTATAGGGGCAATGTGGGAATGTACAAAATTATTCTATGATGTTAGGGGTGGAACAAACGGCAGAGGAAGGGAGAGATCAAGGTGGGTTGGAGGAGGAACAAGCATGGGAAAATGGAAATAAGGAGGACAAAAGTGCACAGTCCCATTTTAACTTGCTTGCTGGTTCCCATATATGTTAGTCCAAGCTCTGTTCATGATCACTGTAGTCTGTCCTACATTCTTAAACTCTGTTCCTAACTTTCTTCTGTGTGATCTTGCTGTCTGTGTAGTGGTTCCTCTAGCATACCTTGAAGTGGACTAGCTGACAAGGGGGAGAACACCAGAGCCTTGAAAGACCCAAAGTGAGTCCCTGACCAGGTCTATGACCAAATTTAAATGAGGCTGTGGGCTTTGGCTCAGCCTCTGACTGCTACCCTTTTTCCAAACTTCCATTTGTCTTTAACACACCAGAAGCTTCAAAGAGGAGAGGAAATCTCTAAGGCCCAGAAAGCAATTTAAAAATCTAGATATATGGTCTGAGGTACAAATGGCTCCAAATATTCAGGGTTGATGGTAACACACAAGGGAGCTATCAAATGCCTTCAAAAGTAAGGAAAACTCACTAATACTGCAGCTGTAACAGGCTGTTACAATATCATTAACAGGTAGCACTTGTCATTTGCACCCGTCATTAGCAGTGGTCTTAAACATTGGCCGCCCTCACAAATGAAGGCATAGAAAAAACAAAACAAAAATCCCCCAAACAAACAAACAAACAAACACCCCGCCCCCCAATAACCATCAAGACAGAAAAAATAGATTTGAATTTATCTATCCATTCTGTTTGCTTTCTCTTCCTTACTGTAGGCACATACAAGGAATTCAAAAGTTTTGTAAACCAGTCAAGGCTTCCTGGGGATCAACTAGCATTTAATGAGCTCCACAAACTTTTGCAATTATTATTTTCTTTCTAAAGAAAGATAATTAGTCTGTTTTCTTGTATCGTCAGTGATACAAGACAGTGGAGATTCCAGATTTTCTCATCTATGCTGACAAAACATGACTTGTGCCAATAGCTTCTGTCATTTTGTGTTAACTAGTAGATTCTTATGCCATGAACCATCAGCATACTCATGTTAATTACTAACCCTCTTCTCCTGATCTCTCATATATTCAAGCTTTCTGGATGCAATTTTTGTTCTGAGAGCAATGTATTTTCTTTCCACTGTTGATGATGGGGAAGAAAAGCATCTTCTAGATGAATTGGCTAGTGGAAGTAGGAATAAAAAAAAAAAAATTTGAACTATCAAGGACCTCTGTGCCTCCTGACCCCTAAGTAAGAAAAGCTTTTTGGTGTCTTGCTGTGTTGAGAATCAAAGTCCTTTTCCTTCCTGCAAATTGAAGTTCTGTAACTCTCTGTTGCTAAACGATCCATGTTAATTACATTTTGCTCAGTTCAATTGCAGGATACTGTAGCTCATATGGTTTTCAAAATTCAGCTTTTGACTGGGCAAATAAGTCTGACTTACTTGCAGTCAATATTGTCAATAAGTAACAGCTATCAAGTATAGCCTCGCTGTACTTGACAGAGTTTTCTCCATTATTTCCCTTTCATGAAATATTCATGAAATATTCATGAAAGGGAAATAAAAGTTTGTGGAATAAAACTAATGTTAGATGAAGAAGACATAAATATGTCAACCTTTCCTAAAGGCTGAACAGTATTGTATTTCCATATGGCAATAGTTAAAGAGAGGAGGAATGTCCAAGACACATCAGAATTTAGTCTCTCAACAAAGGTACCTGTTCTTGGTGATATGATATGCATTATATCTGGAGTCAAAAGAGCTGCATGCAGCTTCTTGCAGAATCTGACATTACTGAGGAGATTAGGGACTAGAAGAATCTATGTGTAGTTTATAGTTGCTTTAAAATTTGTATAAAACACACATTTCATGTATAAAATCTTAAGTCTCAAGAGATACTGCAAACACACAAAATTTCAGATTTGAGAAAAGTTGGAAAAATCTGTATTTAACTCCCTATGGCAATGAAAACCATTGCGGAAAAAGAAGGAGCAAGAAGCATCAACATTTGAGAAGTAGGTTATTGTAGGTGAGGAACTGTCTTCACCTGTTTTTGCACTACAGCTCTGTGTATCTGATTGTCAAGATGATTGAGACCAGTGGCCTACCACAGTAAAGTATGGACATTTCAAATGGATGTGTCCTGAGAGTGCAGGCAGAACTGTGACCTAGAGTAAGATCCAGGGTATGTTTCAGAGAAAGTGGGGGGTCTATAAAGAGTCATGTCACCTTACTTTTTCTCCCTGTTAATCTGGCCTTAATAACAACTATTTTAAGGAGCTGTTTTTAAGAACCTGCCTTGTTATGCGCATTTCTAGTCCTGGAAGAAGGAAAAGAATAAAGAACTGAAGCAGTGATTTTCAGAATAGGAGGCATCACTCACAAATCATGGTCTGCCCAGCCTCTTCTCTCCTTGCCACTCTGTATTATTTCACAGGAATTGGAGACTACCATGATAACAACTCAAAGATAGGCAGTCTTCACTAACTGCAAATCTTATTATAATATTATAAGGCATGGACATTACATGGACAATCTTATGAATACATAATCAGTGGATCCTGGGCTTGGGGAGTGAACGAGCAAATCTGTGGGACTTAGTTGCTCTCTAAGGTTAAACAATGACAGAGGATTAGTTAAAATAAACATATTTCCTTGCTTGGAATGAAATAATTTAGTATTACTTTCATTAAAGTGTAATTTCATGACAGTCACTGCTTGAATACCATGTAGATCTTTTTGAGTCAAGATGATGAGTTTGTACATTCAAAGGAATATGTGGATAAAAAAGTAACTGTTCTCCTCAGAATTTCCCCAGTTCCTGGAATATATTTATTCAAAGTACTTCACTTGTATAAGCCTGGGAAGAGTTGGAAATGTGGTGTAGCTAAGTTTCAGAAGATGACTAGGTATCCAAGATGCATCTAACATGTAAAGTTTGTCTCCAATATAATTCGAAAGGCTGGCTACAACATTACCATACGAGAACTTGAGTATAACTATTTCTATAAAGAGTATTTCAAATGAATAATGATAAATAATAGCAGTTCCTCTGTTTTGTAAGAGGCTACTTCACAGTTTTTCACTTAATACAGAGCATCAAGTGGTGAAAAATGACAGCTGAAAGCAGTAACTACAATTCTTTATATGTTTGCTTCATTTTGCTTTCAGCTCACATCCTGAAAGAGGGAAAAAATGCAGATTTTTTCCTCCAAGATTAGACTTCAAGCAGAAAATTCATGACTTGCTAAAAAGGCTTTGGTTAGATCACCATTTCTGCAGATTCATGTTAACATTTGATCTATCAAATTTATTTGCACAAAGGATGATGAAAGTAAACTCTGAACTTGCAAAACCATGTTATTAGGAAGTGATTATATTAATTAGACGTAGACGTAGTGTTTTTCTGCTTCACTTACAATGGATAAATTAGATCAGCTTTGAAGAGAATAGAAGACTTTATAATGTGAAAGAAGACTCCTGCTTTCCTTCTTTGCTAAACTTGAAATGTACATATCGTGAAAAGCACAAGGTTTTAGAGAGAGAAAGGACCTTCAGGTTGTTTAAAGGGCCGTGTGCTGTTCAGAAGAACAGGATTTATTCCTAATTTTTCTGTAGCTAATGGTCTTGTTTGGGTCAGATTTATGATATGAGTCAGAGGCAGCTATACTGGCTGAACAGAATGCCTAAAATTGTAATCAAATATACAGCCAGTGAAAATAAGACATACAAAAAACAAAGAAAGAACAAAATATCAAGGCCTAGTTTTTCATCCTGGGAACCACCTAAGGGAGATAGTTGTTCTGAAAACACTAGCCTAAAATATCCATGCTTTGTTCCCTGTTTTTGAGTTGTTTGTGAGTTTTTCTTGTCTGTACTTTGGAGGCAGAAAATAAAAAATACAAAAGAATACTTCCTTAACACATGTATGCATTTCAGGTATGGTAAGAGAAAAAAAAAACCAGCTGAAGCCCCCAAAATAAAACCACTCCTCATATATTTAATTCAGTTTTCAGTACATATAATGAAAGAGGATAATACTGCAAAAGAGCATAACGCCACTTAATTAATTTCTCAGTGTGGGGGTTATTCTGAGTAAAAGCAATACATGATAATCTTAATACTGGATTGCAGGGTTTTTTAAAAGTTCTAATAAAAAGCCATTTAGGTAGGAGGCTTACTTTACCTCTGTAATTATAAATCTCAGGAAAGAGTTTAATATTCCTATTCTAAATTTTGAAAGCATAACCCTTGCAAACTTGCTGATTGGTAGCAATCAACTCACAGCTTAAGAGGTGTTTAGTCATGAATGTCTTAGGGATGTTCAAGATTATTGACAATAACCTGCAGCTGGTAATAAAGCCTTAATAAGGTTATATACATTTAAGAAGTGGATGCACTTGATTAGATTTCTTTTCCACACAGAGCATAAATTTTTGCTGAAACTATAGGCCAAGGCTAAGTATGCATAAAAATTTATTGGATCTAGACACCTGAAGCACAGCTATTGCCCTGAGCGTAGCATACATCAGGTGAATTAAATAACACATGCCACATAAACCAAATTGGCCTAAATACCTTTTCAGCCTCTTTCTCCAGCTAGGCCTGGATAGCCTGGGAAAGCAAAGTGTAGGGGGAAAATGCTGATGCATACTAAAAGGGATAGGACTGGGTTACATGTACACTTCAAGCAAAAATACATGCTACGCCTATCAAGAGACAGAGAGATGTCCTAACATGCAGTTAGAATAAGCGCTAGCTAACTCCCACTGGTTCAAGAGCAGGTATTCATGCATACTCGTGTTGGCTGACGTTGATATTTATATCTTTTTCCATTTTGTCTATTTTCTGTCCTCTTCCGGTCAGGCTCTGACACTTGTATCAGTTGATGCTCAACAATGTGGTGAGTTGATGAAGAGGAGCTTGGTACTGCTCTTTCAGCAAATGCCCTGACCCTTTTGGAAAAATATTTGTGAAAAAGAAATCTTTGAGTAACAGAGAAAACAGAAAGTCTGAGCTGTTTTTTTCTTATATAATTCATCATTTGCCTCCCACAATTTATTTAAATCTCACATTTTTTCCCAATTTGACATGACATAGTCCATGGTATTTTTTCTATTATTCCTTATTTCAATTAAATGTAATTTTATAAGTGAAGTGTTACCTTTGGCCTTAATTCTGTTCATGTTTTTGTCACATATATTAATTCAATTTCCATGTTTTCATTCAGAAGCTCAGTTCTACAGAGCAGTTTACAACACGTGCATATTCCTCCATTCACCTATTGCAGAAATATCTGTTCAGTTAAATTTACTTTTTTTCTTCATATATTGAATAGGAATGGATTTCTGAATTCTTGCTTTTTCATGCTCACCATTTCAACTTTTGCAGCAGTACATACACTTTTTTTCCTGTTTGTAGCAATGTTGAGCATTCAAACTCCTGTTTCAGACATAGCTGTTAGCAGTGGGGTTATTTTTGGTATTAAAACACACTATTTCCACTGGAAATTAGGAATGAAAATTTTTGCTTTGCACACATACCTACTTCTTCATATACAACCCATTTCTCCAATTGATTGTTTTCTTTAATTTTAAAACTCGGTCAGTATTTTTCACTAAAAAAAACAGATCATAGGACTCAAAGTAAGAAAAAAAGTTGAATGAGATCTCAGCAGGTCATCTTTACCAATCCCCTATTCAAACCAGGGCTAGCTTCACAGCAAGATCAATCATGCAAGGTGTCATCCAGTTGAGCATTGAAAATCCTCCTGGGTCAAGGTTTCAGAGTCTCTCTCAGCAATGTGAAGAATTATGTTCTACTGGAATTCTACTGATGTCCTTTTTTTAATTTTTTTTTTGTTAAAACCAGTTGCTATTCTTAGTGGAGATTAGTGCATCACCATTATTTATGATCATTATCTTGTGCACTTCCAGAAACTTCCTTGTGCCTCAGAATCAGTAGAGACATAGGAAGTCTTTTGAGAAAATGCATGGTTCAAGGGCTTGCTAGAGGAGTAACTGGAATTCATATTAATTTAATTGAGTTTTTCTTTAGAAAGTCCTTAGCAGTTTTCTGTAAGTGAATTTAACATTTGTTCAATTTCTAATGTGGCATACACAAAGCCTGTGCATTTATTAGGTTGGTTTTTTTGAATGTTAATGTGCAGATATTAATGTCAGTGAGAAGATGAGGGTGTGATATGAATGAATGAATTCTGAATGATAGAGGGCTGTCATTTGCACATGAATCAAGACTGATCAAAGAGACTCCAAGTTTTCCCTAGTCTTAACGGAATCAAAAAGGGAAAAGTGCTGCGTATCACCACCCACTCTCATGCTAAACAGTCTCCCAACAGAGTTGTAATAGGAGAAAACATCAGTGTAGAACAGTATAAATGAGTTACTGAGGCAGAGTCCTCACTAGGGAAGGTTTAACAATGGCTTTCCCTTGATTTTTTTATTATTCCTCTTTTTATTTCTTATTACCAGCAAACCTGCTATTCAAAGCCAAATTTTGTCAACTTTGCCTTTAAGTTTCTATTGGAAGAGATAGATAATAAATTCAATTGTAGTTATTCATAAGAAATTTTTTTTTCAAATGTTTGATACTTGATTTTTTACATGCACATCTATTTTTTATTTGTTTTTAAAATGTAAATAGCTTATTAGATAATCTAATATATCATTTCACAGTTAACTCAGATAAACACAATTTACATGAGCTTGTGATTACTGCTGCAGTTGCTGTGACTAAAATGACAACTTTCTGCAACAGGACAAAGTAATTGGTGCAATTTTTACCATCTTAATGATGAACAAATGAGTCTACTCCTGAAGAGGTCATCACTCTTGTTGGGAGGTTGTTGCACTTTTTGTTCTTTGCAGAAAAGGATTGTGTCTGAGCAAATGCTACCTTGGGCTACTTTTCAAAGCCAACACCAATGGAGCTCTGAATCACAGAATTTTCTTTACTGTTGTTATGAACTCCCTAATGATGTTGGCACCACAAGTTTCGAGCTAATGGAGCTTTAATTGCTAGCTCTATTTTGGGCTCATTTCTCCATTTGGAAATAGCTATTCTGCCCCACTTACTGCTGGATTCTTCTCTGTGAAAATTCGCCTCCAGAAATCCACACTAATTTGGGGATCAGAATTGAGCTTTGTGGCTTCAGCACTGAAGCACACTAACTTCAGAAATGAAACTGAACATACCATTTCTTTCAGACATCTGCAATCCTAAAAATACTATTAAAGGTGAAATCAGAACACGGAAAGTAATTTTACAGGTAATATATCAGTTCTATTAGTCCATGAGATTTATTTCTTAAAAGAGGAGAAATGAAGTTAATATAAATATACATATATATGTGTGCATATGAAACATAGTTATCAAGTGGTGGTTAATTAGCTTGCTTTTTTAAATTTATGAAAGAAATAAAGAAAAGCACTTGTCTATAAAATTAAACAGTATGAAGAGTTTTAACTCAAATTATTTGTATATGAATTTAAAGTAGATTAGTTAAACAACAAATTCATGGATGGATGCTTTTAAGAAAAATTAAAGAGGTTCAATTTTCATCCACATTGTATGTAAATAAAGCTAAACACCATTTTAACTCTTAGCTGTTGTTCAAACAAGATTTTAATGCAGTTTAAAGATTCAGTGGTATTTTTTTTCCATGTGTCTGAGGTGTTTGAGTGTTTGGTTTCCTGTACTTGGCTGAATTTACTGGAGCTATAGGATCAAATCTTTTAAAAATTGTAAAAAATCCAGCCTCAGAATGCAAGTATTTCACATCACAATTTGCTTGTACTATGAGCACAAACTGTCAGGTACAGTATAAGGTTTTACAGATGTGTCTGTATGGTGCCATACTAGTACACCTTGAAGAAAAGGAGTTGAGCTTTTTGATGGGTGATCACGAATTCCCTATAAATATGATGATATTTGTGTTAGCCTGATCCAAGAGTCATAGTTGTTCAACTTGAATTCAGTCATAGAATATTTATGCACATTGCATGTTTCTATGCCCTTAGAAATGGACACCAAAAATTGCTGTGAAAGCACCAGAATGAAACTGAGCTCATTATTTCCTAGAATTGCTGTAAAGAAGGCAGTAAGAGCTCCCTGTGGCATGGACCTGATAAGCCAGTAGATTTTTCTGGAGCTTTATGAATGCCAACTGACTTAATAACTGTACTCTCATCATCAGTTGTCAAAGGGGTGACAGTTCCCAGTAGGCATCTTGGCTGTAATGAGCTCTTGGCTAAAATTTGATTTTTGAATTGGGAGTATAACTGTGCAGCTTGTTGCTCTGTTGCTTGGACACCATTTCTCCTCTCATGCATTTTTCCCTCCACAACCATTTTCTCACAAGCCAGCAAAGTCTTATGCTCAGTTCTCCTTTTCTCTCTTTTATTTTAGATCCACACCTCTTTCAACATTTGTGCTGTCAGTCAGAGCAAATTGTGCTGCTTTTGGTCATTCCTCTACAGTGACAAGGAGAAGCACAGAGTGATGACTTCCAATTTAGTGCCAAGCAAGGGTCTCTGCCACAGTACATCATGAACAGGGGGCTACAGGTACTAAATACTAGTAGGTATATCTTTCTACTGCTGTGACTCTTTTGCTTCTGGTTTGAGGTTTCATAATTTGGACTTCTCCACAGTGCAAGAAACCAAAGATTTAAGATTCATCTTATCTGCTGCTAAGCTTACCCTGACTTTTTCTAAATAACTATTTTATTAAATAATTTATAATAATTTATTTTGACCAGGAAAAAGGAGGGATTCTGTAGTATGATACACTGGCCAAAGTACAGTTCTGCAGGGACTGTTTGCTAGCATCTTGTTACCTACTTAAGGCCTGCCTTCAGTGAGGTCAAACATTCTGGGAAGAACCCAAAATTAATATTGCAAAATTATTAGCTTTTCAGTTTTACTCCAAAGATTTTAAATAATGAATAAACCAGCTTTTTTTTTTCATGAATTTAGATTACTGATTTATGAAAGTGACAATAGCTGTAGTTAAGTAATAAAATTCTGTTAAACTCTTCATAATACATGGGAAGGATATTATATACCTTAATGCATATCATCCTTTGAAAGGAAACAATTTTTACTTTCTGAAGTCTCTGCTTTCATTCAGACAGAAGATAAAGTTGTTCTCTCATTTTCCATGACTTAATCATTCATTATATTTTTGGACTTACATAGCAATATTAAACACAGCCACTAATAGCTTTTGAGGGTTATTGCTGTTTCCTAGATAAAACAGGTTAATTCATTCCCTGAGGGGACTAATGAGGCTGTGCTTTTGGTATAATCATGTTAATTTTCTGATTGTGAAGGTAGAAACAAGTGAAAAAATAAAATAATAGATCCTCTTAAAAAGCTGATTGATTCTGTAAAGTGCAATGTTTGTTAATTATATGGTCAATTTCATGCTGGCATTCTCTGTTCAGAAGATATAAACTAAAATTAATTTACCTGAGTGAATTCATATCAGTACTGACTCCTATTCAACAGAATCTGTTGACATTCCTTAATGACAAATGAATACTCTATTTTCATGGAAAGTTTGAATCAATCCATTTTGTTTCCATGGACTAATAAGTTATGTTTTTCTGCTGGACTAATAGAAGCTATAGCAGAAATTCATTAATTCACACTGACAGACCTAAGAAAATATATCCTGATTGGTTTTACCTTCCAGTGCTGTCTTACGAAGTTAACTGAGATTTAGTGGTATTGTATCAAAGTTCTCTAACATTTAAGTTTTTATGCATCTATGACAATCAACCAAGTTAAATTTTTCTTCAGAAGAGCTAAATCCCGTCTAACACCACTCTGAGGCTTGAAATACATCTAAGTTTTTTTTTTTTTTTCAGACTGGCTAGATCTTTAGGTACTTTGAGTGCTTTGATGAAGAATTTAATTTAAAGCAGCCTCCAATATTTTGAGTGCTACCTGACTTGAGAAGCACACTACTACATCTTCAATTCCTCTGATTTTGAGCAAGATCATAGTTTACATTTACTCACATAGTGTCCTGGTTTAGGGCAAATTTGGGAGAATAAAAGAAGCTTTTACAGAATAAAGAAATAAAACATCTAGGTTAAAATCAATGCTGTAGCCCAACTCATTTCCTAAAGAGTCAGCTTGTACTAAATAACACATAATAAACATTTAAATGAATTATATTCTGACCAAAATTCATGTTCTGTCCTGTAAAGAACAGATGTTTGAAAATTAATTTTGCTTCTAACACAGTCCTCAAAAGCAGGAGGATATTTTAGCATTAAAATTAAGATATAATTGCTGTCTATATGACTGCTTATGTTGTGCTCCCCCTGTAGCCTCAGTTTCTTGCTTCTGGTGGAACTTTTTATACAAGGATCAGTTTAACACTACTGCATTTGCTGCTGTGATTTAAATGAAAAAAGTGGAAATATAGTAGTTTAAGAAGTACTCTAGTCTTCAGGAAGAAGGGTATTTTAATCTGGACAACCATAAATCCTGCTTAATGCTAATATAAGTTTAAATTAGGAAAAAACCCCTTGAAACCCCAACTAAAATACATATCAAGTTTTAAAACACAAGTTTTATAATACAGTTTTTCTTCCTTTTGTTTTTTTTTCCTTCCTTTTGGCTTTTTCTTCTTTTTGGTTTTCAAGTCTCCTTACTCTGACATAGCTCCTTGCAAAGTGCATCACTTAATATTATAAGGTTTTCCAATAGCTGGTATTTATAGGCATTCTGCTGATATCATAAATAATCTCACGTTCTCATTCTAGACACTCTTTGGTTACAGAATTGAACACCGTTCAGAGGCTTACTGTGTTCTTTGTATTTTCTTGGAATGCAATTACCCAAGACAAGATTTTGCTTCTTCTTTTCATTTTTTGAGCGAGACACCAGTTTCAGTAAAATCTAGTAGGATTAACTAAAAATCTAGTCAGATTTTTTGGATAGAAAAGAAAGTAGTTGCACTATCTGAATTTTAAATAAAAACTCAGTGAAATCTCAGAGTAAATACTGTGAAAGTATGATATATTACTGCCCTACTGGTTTTGGGAGGTAGAAAATTAAATGGCTCCTAGGGGAATCTCAAGAGGCAGAACCGTGCAAGAAGTATTTGTCCATACTTACAAAAGCCCCAGTTAATATAGTCAGGAGAAAGTTGAAGAGAATGAAGGCACTTCTAAGACAGTTGCTTTCACTTCTACAAGGAAGGACTCTGAAAGAGGTGGCTGGGCTCCTGTTGACAGTGGTCACAAGGGTTTCAGGGCGAAGGAAGAGACGTAGATCTGGCTTCATGATCAGAAGGCTTGATTTATTATATTATGATATGTACATCTACTATACTATACTAAAAAGAAAAAGAAAGGAGTTTCCAGAAGCTGCTAAGCTAAGCTAAACTAAGTAAGGAATGAATAACAAACTTCACTCTCTCAGACTGTCTCTAAGAAAGCTCAGTCCTGGATTGGTCACCAACTCCAAACATCTAAACTGGGCCAATCCAGGCAGACCTGTTACATTCCACAGCAGCAGATAACCAATTGTTTATGTCTGGTTGCTGAACTTCTCAGCTTCAGCAGGAAAATCTTAAGAGAGTATTTTTTCATGAAAGAAATGTCTGTGACAGGTTCCCACTCAGAGGGGGAGGCAGAGCTTTACCTCTCTGACTGCAGAGCTTCAGACCCTCTGGAGGTGACTTCTTAAAAGCTCAACCAGCTCTGGCTCATCAGGGTGAATGCCAAGCTGCTCTATGAAGCTGAAGCCCTTCAAATCCATTTTTTCCTATGTTTTTTTGTGATCCATGGCTGCCTCTTTCAGTTCAGTATGAAATTCACATTTCTTAAGCTTTGTTTACTTAGTGTCTCCAAAGAAGAATATTTAATTTTCATAATATACGGATGATAGAATACAAGTCTACAAGTCCACAAGTGAACTCATATGCTTAAATTTTGATTCTTACCCATATAAACTAAGACATATAATATTATGAATTCTTCAAATTTAACCAACTTTAACCTACTGCTCTACTAATATTTTAAATTTTGTACTGTTCTTTCAAATGAAAGATAAGAATCTGAACTTCTGGTAACACTTGTGCTGCAAATCGTTTTGGTTTCTTATTCTACTGTACTATTGTCCACTGCATCAATATTTCCCAGAGCAATCAATATTCATTTCCATATTTATTCTTTTGTATCTTCCAATCTGTGACTGGCATTTCTTTTTATGAATAGGTATCTTCTGTTTGTATATTACATGAATTAAATCAATTCCTGAGTAAATGTCTGAATTTCAAATATAATTGCAAGTTTATAATGCAAGTTTGTTTGTTCTAACATTGTTATAGCTTAATACCCTTAGAGCCAGTTACATCATCTGTTAATTTGAAATGACAGGTAATTCTCATATTGATCAACTTAACAGGAGATGTATGGTATAAGAAGACTCATGTAAGTTCTTGCTGATGGAAAATACTCAGCATATGATTAGCTACTTTTCTTAATGGTGCATATGTTCACCTGTTTATTCTCACAGTAAATTTTGAATTCTCTTGGAAATCCTGAAGCAAATACCTTAATATCTGACAATAGCAAATTTTGTTGGATTACATTTGGAGATGTAAGACTGTGATTTTACAATACTATTCCATGTCATTTCTGCATTACTTGCCTGTTAGTTTCCTAAACAGTAATAGGTTTTATGTAATAGGATAAAGAAAAAGAGACCAGGAGGGATCTCAGTTTTAACCTGCATGCTTTTCAACATGCCATTTAATAATAAGTTTTTATCCTAATGTTAACCTCTTGGAATGCGGCTTTTATAGTTGCATCTCATGATAGAGAAGAAAACTTCAACATAACCTCTTGAATTTTAATGGCAGATAAATAAATTCTGGAATAAAAAGAGAAGTCAAATTGGAAATGTCAACACTCTAGGCTATGTCTTTAAGTTTGATGTTTCCAGCAAAGCTTCTTCGATTCCTTAGCAAAGAGAAAAGCTGCATATTTACACCAGAAAGAAAATGAAAGCAGGAATGATTTCCACCTTCAAGAAGCAATGTAATATTTTGTAAAAATTTAATTAGGCTCCTGGCAACTCTTGTTAAAGTGCAACAGAAGAGTTTTGAGGTTTTTGAGCTATCACAATGGGTTTGAACTTTCCAGCTGATTTTTCTATGTAAAATAATACTTCTTTTCCTACATGGATCACTTTATTCAACTTACCATTGGAATGCTGTGAAATAAACAATTATTTATTGTTTGTATGGATCTTTAATTACTTGCTTCTTTCACTAGAGCAATACTCACTGTCTGTTCCTGGAAAAACAGGAAAGCATCAAATCCCAGAAAATCATCAAACCTTGAAGCAAAACCCAGACTTACGTTATGTGACAATTAAAGGGTCAATAATGTCTCAGTGTGGAATTATCCAGAGTGGTGGCAAGAGTTACTCTGAGAACCAGGCAAAATAGCAATATTAGATTTGTATCCTTGCTTCATGAGCAAAGGAATTTATGCTTTCCTAAGTTTCTTTTGAAAAATTGATTCTGTAAGTGTAAAGCTAATAGTCTTGATGCTGAAATTTATCAGCTAGAATTATGTGTCAATACAAAGCTTCCTCAGTACAATTTGAACTTATGTACTTTCCTTAGTCAAGTGTAAGAATGTTGAGATCAGATCTTCTATAAATCAATGGCAAATTTTTAAAATGTCATACATTTAATTACAAATTGCGCATTTTTAGTACCACTTCAGATTTTCTGATATTTACAAATGTATGGAATGTCATGGCTTCTGTTCTTGAATCATTTGGGAAAAATAGTGATGTTGGTTAATAAAGTGGAAAGATACTTTGTTCTCAGGGGGAAACCTTTTTTGGCTCACCGAAGATAATTGCAAGTCATGCTATCAGGATTTATTGACTTGAAGTCCACAAAAAATACAGGTTTGAATTATCTCTGCTGGGAATTGCTTTAAAGGGATATTATTGTTATTAAAAATTGACAGATTTAGTCTGAGAACTGTACCCAAACAGAAAATTGTGGAATTACATTGTTCAGACCTGCTGAGGGCTATTCAATTGTGATGACACTGATTATTAGATCTGCCTGTTCCTTTTTCTATGGTAAACTGCACACAGTAAATTATACTGCAGGACATTTGTAATGTTTTTCAAGATATCCAAAGTACTGTTAAAATTATATATAATTTGCTGTATGTACTGTGGAGTTATCTTTCAAAATTACTTGTTTCTACTGCAGAATGAGTGTGTCTTGCTCACTTTTACTCCTGAAATCCCAAGTTTTAAATGTTTTATTTTTTAGTATAAAATTGCAAGCCTAAATCAATTAATTTTTTTTAAAAGGAGAGTAGATACAGTAACTAGTTGCTGTATTTTGTTCTCAATGTTAAATTCAGCAGTTGAAAGAAATATATTTTTATGTAAAAGACAAAAATACAAAAAATAAATCCATCAGAATCCATCAGTATGTGCTATTGTGCTACAACAATACTACATCAAATTGCTTTGCAGACAAATGCAAATAAGTATTTTTGAAAAATGCTTCAAAAATGGTTATCCTACAGAATTGCAAATATAAGCACTGCAGTCATTATTAATGAGAAATATATGTCATTTCAAAGATAATAATTTATCTAAACTCAGGGTTCATTAAAAAAAAAAGAGGATTGAGAATTTAGACTATTTTTTCCAGTAATTAAGAGGGATACAGTTATAACTACTACAGTGTTTCAAAAATATCAGCACATACAGACATTTCTCAGTTGATTTTGGTCACATAGAATGAGAGCAAAAATGAAATTATTCGCAGAAAGGAAAAAAAAATTGTTGCTAAGAAATGATAAAAAAATCTGCAACACCCCACAGGATTAAAAATAATGGAAAGGATCTTACTAAAAGGTTTTTCACTTATACTGTGAAATTAGTCCTAGTTTTTCATATAGATCATCTGATCATAATAACAAATGAAGTAGTGTTTGTGAGATTATTTGATGAGTAATTGATAGAATGCGTTTTGTCGGGGAAATGTTATCTTCTCCTGCAGCTTAGAAAATGAAATTTTGGATGAAAATGGTGTGTCTGAGGCCTCCAATTACCACAGAAGAACTAATGAAATAGAAGAATTTAGTGCCTCAATGTCCAGATGGAGATCAGCCACAAGTGCTGTCCCTCAGAGGTCCATAATGGGGCCAGTACTGTCTAGTGTCTTCATCAGTGGCATAGGCAATGGGAGCAAGTGAACTCTCAGCAGATTTGGGGGTGACATCAGCTGAGTGGTTGAGATGACACACCTGAAGGACTGGTTGCCATCCAAAGAGATCTTGGCAAGTTCTAGAAACAGCTTGTGTGCAATTCATGAGGTTCAACAACCCCAGCTCCTGCAGCCTTTACTCACAAGAGAGGTGCTCCAGATCTCTGATCATCTCTATGGTCCTCCTCTGGACTCACTCCAGCAGGTCCATGTCCTTCTCATGTTGGGGCACTGGATGCAGTGCTGCAGGTGGGGTCTCACCAGAGCAGAGGGACAGAATCTTGTCCCTCCCCTGCTGTCCACACTGCCTTGGATGCAGCCCAGGACAGGATTGGCTCTCTGGGCTGTGAGTGCACACGGCTGGGTCATGTCCAACCTCTCATCCACCAGCAGCCCCAAGTCCTCCTCAGCAGGGCTGTTCTTGATTTGTTACTCCCCCAGCCCCTCTTGATACCAGGAGTTGGGAAAACTCCCAAGCAGCAGCTTGCACTTGGTCTGGTTAAACCTCATAAGATTCCCATGGATCCCCTCATTAAGCTTGTTGAGATGTGGTTAGTAAGAGTAGGAAAAAGAGAACAAAACATGCTCTGCAAAGGAAAATTATATATCTCTGGGAAATACTTAAAAATACCACACAGGTCTTTTTTGACATAAGTGTTGCATATATTGGGGCTTTGCCTAAGGCACAGAAGAATCACTAATATATTAAATGGAAAATAACCCCAGTATATTTCATCTTAAAAAGATCACAGGAAATGCTCATGTTTCCCTTTGCTCATCTGTTATCTGTGTCATAGTTTCAGGACAGAATTTGAAGAGAACCTACAAGACCATGCTCTAGCCATGTGTTTGCTCTCAGTGGTCTGTTTATGACTCATTAACATCATACATTGAAATCACTTAAGAAAGAAACACAAGCACTGGAAATTATAAAAAAATCTGACATATTTGCTATCATAAAACTGGTTATTGGACACTATCTTCAACAACTGACTCATGTACATCCCCCTGGATTTACCCTTGCTAGTACCCTTCAAACAACTAAGCATGCTAAAACTCCTGAATTCCTGAAGCATATGTTTCAAAAAGCACATAACCCAGAAAGACTAGCAATTTTTGTCTTTGTTTAGAAGGATCTGGTTATAATATTTATTTGTTGCACTTCACATAAGGCTCGTTATCAACATCAAATGCCTGTAAGAGCAAGAGGAAAGGAGCAGATAAGCATTTTTCATTTTTCTATTCGTCTATTTTCTATTTTCTATTTTCTATTTGTCATTTTCTATGACAACCTGGTATTTAACTTTATGTACCAAATCTTTAATGGATAGAAATCAGCAGAGTCCTATTACAATCTGTTGAACTACATGCCTTTCAACAATTATAGTTTTGAGACCATAACCCATACCTCTGAATTAAATGTTTTTGTCTTTCTCTCTTTAATTTCAGTTTCTTTTCAATTAATATTTTCTTCCAGGTGGAAAGTGTGCCACTCCATAATCAGTTTTCATTTAAATCTTCACCTTTAATTTAATCTTGTATTCCTTGCTAGAAACTTCTTTATTACATTGTATAAATGAAATAGCATCTTCAGGATTTCTCTCCCTCTAACATTTAAATGTAGCAATAAAGCAAGTTTCTTATAGTGTGGTTAGGCATTTGTATCTTTACTACTTAGAATGAAACATTTGTATATTTACTACTTAGAATTCTGTTATACTCCCAAAATGTGATGTACACAGATTCTTCTCTTAGTAGTAATCTACTTTTCTGTTACTACAGTCCTTGTTGCAGTCACTCATATATTGTACTTTTTTTTTTTGAGCATTGCCAATACCAAACCCAGAAAAATGTGAGAGCTAAAATCACTATGCAATACATTACTTTGCCATAGTTGTCTTTATTTTTGTTTTTCAGCAATTTGGTGAGTTACTTAACAGTAAAACTCTAAGCACTTCTACACGCATGTGACAGTTGTCTGATTTAAAATTTTCATGCAGCGCCCTAAAATCAACTCTCTGCCATGCTCAGATTTTATAGTTGTTTTAGAAGAGTGGATAAAGGCTCAATAGATGTAAGATGCTGGTGAGTGTTTAGTAAGCACCATAACAGCAAGATGCTGGTGAGCCAAAATATGTTTTTATCACCTGCAACTTGTTTATTCCAAATTCTCCAGTTACACGCACATTACTGAGGGTCTTGTAAAGACTGGATGTTTTCCTCTGGATTTTTTTTTGTCTGTATTCTCACGCATAACTGGTAGTCAGCTGTGGCATTTACTAGAAGAAATTCTTATTCTTATCTCTTAAGAAGAATAATTTCCATTCCTGGAGTTTTGTGCATCTGCCTACAGGCTTGGTGATTTTTCTTTTCCTCACATAGAACCTTTAAAATGTAGATTGATTTATAAAATTAAAATAGATTTTGTGGCTATGTACAGAAGGGGAAAAAACTCCAAACAAAACCCAACACCTGCAGGATGTCTAATTTACTTATCCTTTTGTTGAGGTCTATTTTCATTTCCATGTCTGATGCAAAAAATACACATGGTGTGTAACTAAACATTTTCTATTAATCTAGAGATGGAACTTGCAACCTTTTAACTCATCATGTAAGAATAATTGCAGGAAAAAAATTCCTTTTACCCAACTGAATTCAGAAAACAGCTCAGAACTGAGTTCATCTGAAGTGAAAAACACAGAGTTAATGTCACTTCAGTGTTAATGCTGAGTACATCTCTGTCTACCTGTTTTGTTTACCTTTGTGCTACGCTCAGATTAGTGGATATAGGGAAGGAAATGGACAGAGGACCCACCTAAACCCATTGATCACATAGTAACAAATGCACTTGTGACCGATGAGCATTAATTCTAGAAGGTAAAAGGAAATTTATACAGTAGTGTGCCAGTGCAGCAGGTGGTAATCTTGGTATCCCTGGGTGATGTGCACATTTGGAGTGGGAATAGCATTGTACTGCTGCCATATTGTGCTCCTACTCAAAGAAAGCAGCACGGGTTTGTCATGTATGTCTTGAAGTGTTGTCCCATTCATAATTGAATTCTCAGTCCTAAACACTGATTTCATGTACCTACCGTGATAAATAAAAATGTTTGGTTTTTTTTTTTTTTTTTTTTGTTTGTTTGTATTTTTTTTTTTTTGAGGTAGGAAATAATGATGTGATTAAAACAAAAGAGTAGTCCACAAATAACTGAAAAAATCTTGGAACATAATATGACCAAGTTGTCTATCTTGTGTCTAACAACCACATTCAGCCAGTTAAACCCAATCTTAAGAGAATTAAAAAGGCACAGTAACTGTATGTATATTTTACCTGTGATTTTCAAGATTTGAACTCTGTGTTTATGTATGAGAAGTAATTGGTTGTTCTATACTTTAATTGCCATACCTTGCAATAATGGAGTAGATCTGAGCATACTAGCATATAAACGTAATTGATTTAAGAATTTTGAACCCAGAGAAAAAGCACTGCAACGATGTTCCTTTATTCAGATGGTTCTTATGAATGCAATCAGGGAATAATACTAAGTTTTCACACCATGCTTCATGTCCTTTTCATCAGTCATTTTCCCACCTTTGAAAAAAAAAACCAAATACCAATCATGCAACCGAAGTATTCCATTTACATTCACAAGCTACATTCAACTAGTCCTGATTCATTGCTGGCAGATGTTTTTAACAAGCAGGCCAAAATTGCAAACATTCCTCATTCTTATGGTTTATTTCCTTTTATATTTTGGTTTTGGTACAGTATTGCCCCAATATATAAATTTTGTATATTATGTCCAACAGATTACAAGACTATGATCCCAAATGGAATTTAAATATGAATATTTGAAACAGAAAGTCTGGTCAAGAGAGTGTTTTTTTTCAAAATATTCTACACATGGGTAAAAGGAATTCATTTTCCCAGACATATGCAAAATGTCAGTATTGCAATTGATGTTTGAACATTTATATGTTCATGCTTTATACTGCCTTATATAAGGTGAATGTGCATAAATTAGTTGTAAAATGGGAGTAAATGAGCACATGGAAAATCACTTTTCTTAGCAACACAACCCTAAATAAAAAGTCAGGCTCTTTAAAATTCTTATTCAAATTATCTTCATGACTCAAAAATCAAAAAAACAAATATTAAACATAGTCTTATGTAGCATTTGAATCTTAAGTTTAATTAAAAGAAATATTGTTACATTTTTGAAACTGATGCCTTGTGAAGGCTGACACAGAGCAGAGGCTAGACAGAGCTAAAGAATGAAGTAGGTGTTTATTAGAAGGCCTCAATGGATACAACTTGGACAGCCTGAGAGATCAACCAGGGCTACACCCAAAATGAACCCAAAATGGTCACAAAATGACAATTGGACATGGGATCTCACAATTTTGTAGGTTCTGGTCCATTTGCATATTGGAGTTAATTGTCCAATTATAGCTTTAGGTTATGAGATTGCATCCTTCTTGTTTTTCTCTCTTCAGTCCACCGTTGTTTATGCTCTTGGGCCTGAGATTTGGATCATTTGTCCTTGGTCCCCAGCTAGAGAAGGAATTGTCTTGTCTATCTATTCTGTGAAGAGAGGCTACTATCCCCTAATATGAAGCTCACAATTACACATTAAAGCAGCACAGAATCTGAAAAATACAAAAGCTAAAAGCTGAGGCATCACCACCAGTACAAAGATGGATGAGCATTTTCAGAGTAACTTAAAACTAATCACAGAAATTCTCTGATGAATCTTTTTCATAAAGCATGAGACTGTGCTTTCTGAAGCAGGGAGATAATTTATCATGCCAGAGTGCTGAGTCATTTTATTTTGGCTATTTTGTAGGTGATTTTATAGGGCAAAAATATTGACCTTTAATTGATGTTAACACTTTGAATTATTGATAGAGGGTCTTAAATTGTTCACTAACAGTGTTTCTTCCTCTGCTCATACAGCTGAAGCTAGAAAATTGCCTGGTTTGCTACTTAGAGGTGTTAATAACAAAAAGAGATGAACAGAGTGAAGACACTATAAATGTGATTATAGGTGGTGGATTACAGAGTCTGCAAATAAGGCTGTGAAATGCTTCCAAGTGTAGCCAAAATGGTTTATCGCTTTAAGGCTAAGTGTACAAAGAATTGTTCTCCTATTGTGAAACTACTGTCTTTTTTTATGCACTGCTGCAGTCCAAGGAGAAACTTGAAACCCTGCCAGGAGTTGGCCTTTGTATCTTTTGCTAACCTTGTTAAAGCATCATCATCATTAATAAAATTTGCAATGATAAACAGATCACCATTCTGAATGTCTTCCTGGACCTTAACAGCTTAAATATTGGGCTGCTGTGTCCATACTGACCCCATAAAAGATTTCTTAGTTCACTGTGCTAAAAACTCCAAATGGAGTCCAAAGTTCTCTACTGTTCTATAAGATGACAGCAGGAAAACCTTTCCTGAGAGGAAAACCAGCAAATTCTGAACCTCAGTGTTCAGATGGGGTTAATTGACCCCAATTAACCAGAAGCCAGATACTTCAGGCGAGTTAGTGTTTCTCAATCTGTGACAGTCACTAAAGTCGCAAAAGGTACTTCCTAAAATGATTGTTACATTCTGGCACAAACAAAAAAACCATTGCTGTGCTCACACCTAGGGACTTCAAAAATGGGAAGAAAATAAAAAAAGAAACACTACATAAGGCAATCCTTCCTGATATTTTAACAACTGGCTCAGCCTAATTTGAAGATTGCACCAAGTCCAAATCTTAAAGTTGGGTGTGGTCAGGACAGGACCCAGGAATGGAGGGAAGGGGTTGAGAGGTGCTGCAGTGTCCATCGTGCATGTTCATGATGGAGGGGTTAGGCTACCTAGAGAATCATCATCACAGGTATTGACAAAAGAAGCAGGTTTTAGTATGAATTTGCAAAAGTGCAGCTTTGTGACAGAGCTAGATGCTGAGATTCACTCTATTAATTACTACTTGGATGAATTACTTAGGAAAATCAGATTAGATAAATTTAGAATGATTTACACAGACACCACAGATGCAAAAGGACAAGGGTACAGAGGATACAGACACAAAAAAGTTGAGGGTGGAAAAGGGTTTAGTAGCACTTAATCATTGAACAGTTTACTATTTATAATGTGATTCAATGAGATTTGCTATAACAGTGACTTAATTTCAGATTCATGATTACAAACTCATACCATTATCAATTCACAAACACACACAGAGGAACAGAGATGTTCAAAAAACATGTAGATGTGGTGCTTAGGTTGCACAGGTTGACACAAATGAGACTATTGATGGCTCCCACAGGAGGCATCTGCAAGTAGCAAAACCACAGTCCCAGAAGTGAGGAACTAAACCTTGCCTGTGAGGGAGAAGTGATTTACCATCATTCTGCATGTGCCTGAGATTAGAATTTTTTGAAAATAATTATGGAAGCACACTTTGCAAATTTGTAGGTGTTTATTGACCCTTTGCAAGTCCCTCAGACCATCTTGCTAAGTTGACGTTGATCCTCATCCACTGTCTGTAGGTTAATTATGTATCATTAAGAAATCAATAAAACACTTCACTTCTAATTTTGTTTAAGCTGCATGAATTAAACACTTTTCTGGTAATTGGAATCTCTTATGTGTCTTCAACAGTGGTGCAAAAGTCAGGTAACAGCTTAGTTTGCACAGCAGCAAGCGTGGATGTTCCTAGAAAATGACATAGTTTTGATAGAAGGTACTTTGATGTCAATCCATGGAATTACTTATTGTCAGGCAACTTTTCCTAAAATATGGGAAATAATACACAAATAAGAATCTTCAAAGAATATTAATCCAAATTACAAAGCCAAACACTCAAAAATTACCATATGATAAAAACCCATTAGATAATACATTCTAAATATTAAAGTAATGATAAATATTTAAATAAGTAGAAGAACAGAAAGTATTTTCAGCATTTTCTAATATAATGACTTTAAATTGATCCACTTCACTATCCTTCTTATGGAAGGAATTCTACTGCCTTATAGCTATTAACTACCATTTAAAAAAATTCTATCATAACATGAAATGAAAATTCCCTCTAAATAATAGTTACACACAACCAGAAGAACTTTTATGAAAATCTAGTGAGGTCAGTGCCTTGAATCTATACTTGAATGTGATCAGTCTTTGCAGTGAGCTAAATTAAGGCAAAGTCAATTAAAATATTTTCCAAAATCATAGCTGAGAGAAAAAATTTAACAGAGAATCATTATGCCTCAGATTTTTTTCTGGTAATGTTTCCATTATATTTGCAGAATATCTCCTAAGAAATCTAAAGATATTTGGTACAACAGTGAAACATGATGAAGATCCTTCACTTATATCAGTTTCTAGATAAAGTATTTCAAGGACAAAGGAATTTTGCATCCTTTTTTCTGATCTTTTTATAGAATCCTCAAACTCTGTTTCTGTTCACTCTTGTTTTCTAAAGTTGGTTGTTCGTTTTTTTTTAATGTGCTTTCAACTATGTCATTTTTGAACAAGAATGAAGGGAATAAGAAAAAGTACTTCCTCAACTGGTACATCTGAACCTCACTCACTGGACTTCTTCAAACTTCAGCTGTCATGTCCAGAAGCATGATCTCCAAAAATCCTGTTAGCTTTTTTAGAATGCTTTGAGCTCTACTCACCTCTTTATTTACTTTGTTCATGGAGCCTCCAACATAACATCACACTTCAGGAGGCAATCTCTGAACCTGCTTCCAAATGAAAATAATTTGAAACAGAGTTATATTTGCCTATGCTGTCTACAGAATTTAGCTATTTTTCCTTTTTTTCCCTTTTTTTTTTAACTTCTGTGGTTTATACAGGAATAAATATCCCCCAGCCTCTTACACTTGTCCAATGAAAGTGTGACTTCGTCATCATCTCTCTTTACTCCACACCTTCTTGCAATACGCCGATGAACATGATCAATGATTGTATCCTCAACAGAAGAGCTCATGAAGATGCTCCCAAGAAATTATTCTTATTAAGTCCGAGAATCAGCTGTTTAATAATTAATGTCTACAGAATATGGATATGTAGCATAGTTTACATAATAAACTAAATCACATGTTTGAGAGCCCATAAAGTTTGTTCTAATTTCTTGGGAGTAATAAAAGGGAAAAGTACAGTAATAAACTAAGCATATGATGATTGAGCAACTTTGGGCTGAACAAGTTCTCTTTCTAATAACTTACATTATTCACATTTTGCTTTGTAGCATATTTATTTAAATTTTTATGACACTGCATAATTACGCAGAAGAAATTGAATTACTGCATACACTTACATGAAATCTAAGCTCAAGTACAAATATAATTACATAACTGACTCTTGTAATTATATGGTCATTATTGCATGAAGAAAATATTATACAACTTTAATAACTTTGATTCTATTTCTCTTTATTCAAGAACATTTAAGTAAACAGATTATGTGAGATACCCGTGCAGACATCACTTATATCACAGAAATATTGTTCTCACAATTTGACAGTAAGAACAGAAAATTAATCAAATTTTGTCATGATTCTTATTAAAAATGTTAATTTTACTTGCTGAAAGGTATTTAATGTAGTGGAAAAACTAAGAAAATATTTCTAGTATTAATATTTCTTTTTCTCTATTTCATCTTTCTCCTATTCTATCTCATATCACTACACATTGATACTTCGATTTTATAGTCAGGACAAGAGCTGAAGAGCCAAATTGCTATTATACCTCTGAAATAGCTCAATTTTGGGTTTAAAGAATAAAATTTAGACAATAAAATTGGTGCCCCTACTTTTTCAGGAAATAACAGATTGCATATGAAACTTCAGTTCTTCCTTTTACTTTGAAAGTATAGACTTATTTTTACTAACTAACCAAAACATACATCCAGTGCTAATATAGAGATGGATTTCTGAAGGCAGGATCTGCTTCTCCTGTCTCTATCCCTACCATGAAAATTTGAAATTTGTAAAATGATCATTGACATTGAGCTCTCAAATGTGTGTTCTAAGGCTCAGATATATGCATGAACCTGATCATCAACTGCTTGTCACAAATCACAGAAAGCAACTAATTAAAACATAAACATACTGCAAACATGTCACTACAGATTCACACAGCAAGTCCACATTTCTGTAAAGATTCCTTAGGAAGATATTTTCCCTCTGAGTTTCTGTTAGTTGTATTAAATGGTTTTTTTTCCAGCTCCATAAGAATCTTCCTCTCCATTCTATACTATGTAAGTGGAAAAATGGCTTAGCAGAGGTGTCTCTAAAACACATTATATTTACTCAAGAGCTTTGAATCTTGAAAATAACTCGAGTCCTAAGAGACATCTTCTCTTGTCTGTATGAGCTCTTTCATGGCTCTATGGAGGCAGAAAACTGGTTCATAAAAAGATGAAGTGATGTGACAACAGCTCTAAAGGAAGCTTCATGGGGCATATAACTCAGATTCCTGCAAGTCTCATTTAGTGCAAGCACAGAGTAATAGGTTCAGCATATAATCACAGCAAGTGGAAAAATAATGCCTATAAAAATTTCCCAAAATGAAGGATCATTTACCTTCCCCATAATTTTGAGTATTTACATCGTGAAGGACATTGTTATAAAACTTCCTTTTACATCTTTGAAGATAATTTTCCTTTCACAGTTTTTTACATACATCACATGATTTGTTTCACCTACACCATATTGTTTCTATATGAATATCTCATTGTTGTCAGACAAGAAAATCTTAAAAACTGTTCTTTTAAGTAAAATAGTATTTCATAATGCTAATCGGACATTTGAATAACTTTAACTGATAAGGACTTGAAAAGCTGTTGTCTCCCACGATTTCAAGATCTCACCGAATCTTTTCATAACATGATTTACTCTTTCTAATGGTACTTACACAATCATTTGCTATAACTATCTAAATTCCTTTTGTGAGGTTCCAGAATGAAATATAGCATCTTTTAGATTTGAAGTCAAAGAACAAACAGACAAAAAATAATTTCCAGTCCTTTTAAACTCTGAAGGTAAAGATAAAATGCTATCAGAGAAAGTATTAACCAATTGCCACAATTCATAATTGAAAAATGAAGATGAAGAGGAGGGAAATGAGGTAGTCTTTCCAACTACTGTGTTCTGGATTCTATTTTGTGATATTGATTCTCAATCATAAATATTCTCACCAAATATTATTTAAATGCCTCTTGCTACTAAACTAATTGGCAAAAAATATTAACAATTTTTTTAGACAGTAACAATTGAAAAATTAAGCATTGGTTTACATACCAAATGAAATGTTATATGGTAAGCAAGATGGCACAATGGAAAATACTTTTTGCCATTACAACACCTACTGATTTTCAAAAAAGCACAAGAACTGAAAAATGCAGGTCCACTTTGAAAATAATCCTTGGTAATAGTTGAGCCATAGAAGGGTTTGGGTTGGAAGAGACCTTAAAAAGTATTTAATTGCACCCCTGTCATGTGCAGGGATACCTTCTGCTAGATCAGGTTGCTCAGAGGCCCGTCCAACCTGGCCTTGAATTCTTCCAGGGATTGAATAATCATCCACAACCTCTCCAGGCAAGCTGTTCTAGTGCCTCATCATCCTCATAGTGAAGAATTTATTCTAAATAGTTGATCTAAACCTATTTCCTTTTTGGGGCCTGACCTTCATTTTTTTTCTGAGAAATTTAAGTATGGATATGTTAATCCTTGGTAAATGATAAAATTACACGTAACAAATACAGGACTAAAGGAGCAAATAGGGAGAGAGGTAATTCAGAATAGGTCAGAAGGACAAGGGAATTAAAGATTGTTAGGCTCTTCACAGTGTGAAAGATGCTATTAAATAGTACCAGGCAGTGTAGTGACTTTTTATTCTTATTCTCAGCTGTAATGGTGGGTTACAGCTAGGCCAAAACATTTCACACTCAAATTAAGTCAGATCCATTAAATGAAAGAAATTGACCTTGTAAATTTATGATAGTCAGAAGATACTTATGACAGAAGGTTTGTGACACTTACTGCACAAATTAATATTCTGATCTTACAGAAGTCAAACTACAGAGCATCGTAAGCACAATAATCCCTAAATTTAAAATGGAAAGTAGTCTATTCTCAAGAATTGAAAAGAGCTAAAAGTTATCTGATTATAATCAGATAACTGATTACCTGAATTATACTAATTCAGGGAGTTATGAGAAATCAGTTTTCTCTGTTGCTTTCTAACCATGCATAGAGGTGCAAGAAAAACATTAGGATATGAAGTAAGATGTGTGCACAAAGAGGGGACAGTTTCTGTCAAACAGAATTTGTTAAGATTCAACTTACAACTCCCTGTGTTAGAATGAAGCAAATTTCTTTTAAAAAAGCAGCTTGCTTGTCATTGTCAAAAGGAAAATTGCTCATCCAAAAACAGACATTGAAATATAATGATCTAATCCAAATTATAATTTTAAGTCCAAGTGACCTGTAGAGTGGATTAAAAGTCCCATGTATGTGTCCTAATTATCTGTTAGTATCAATTGAACATCATATTTCAATATGACTATAATGATATATGTTAAATGTTTAAAAATCATTAACAAATTAATTGCCTGCCTTCTTACTCTTTAAATAATAAATATCAACCATTTAATAGAAGCATGGAACAATGTATTGCTGGTTGGCATTGGAAGACACAGTATTAGTTTCACAACTTTGCTTTTGAGAAGATGCTTAATTGAATTAGGACTAAGGTCTATTTGAATTCTTGTTTTTAGGAAATTCTCTGCTCTTCTCTGATATTGCAATTCCCCAATGTGTACAGCTTATTTCATTGTCTAAGACAAAGCCACCAAGGAGTTCCTGGAGTGGGGAAGTTCAGATGCAGGCAAATGGGAGGCTGCTGGAACCTTAGAAGTACAGACAGCATGGACATGAGTGTCACCAGGATTTGCAGCAGAATCTGCTCTCTCACACACTGCCCATACACAGAGTAAAAAAGGAGAGTTAATCATTCCTGGGAACAGTCCTTATCATACATATACCCTACATTTTCATCCATCACTGATATAAGAACAACAGAGTCCTCAGGTTTCTTTACATGTGGGATTGATTGCCCAGGGGATATCTGGGCAGCTGTTTCAGGTGGATCAGCACGGAGCAATGACATATGAAATTGAAAATGTTCAGGTGGCTCCAGTGCATAAGCCCACAGCTCAAGAAGGTGTTCTGCTGCACATGGACACAAGCATCCCTGTCAGCCTGACCTGCCCCATAAAACTTTGAATGTGATACGATGAGAGTAAAGGGCTTCTGCAGTCCTGGGTAAGAAACACCCTCCACAAAATCCCTAACAATGCAAAGCCTTCTTTAGATCTCAGGAACCTGAGGTTGATCCTTTTCCTCCTTTCCCCATAGGTCTCATAAGTTCCATGGAGGAGGGCCTCTCAGGGCACAGCACTAGGCTGGGCAGAGCTTTTTAATCTCATTTTGGTTTTGTTTGCTTGATGAAGGGAGGAATTATGAGCAGTGCTTTGGGCTAGTGGTCACCCCCTTGCAGCCAGAAGAACAACTCCAGAAACTCATGGTTTTGATGGGAGAAATTTCCAGTTTCACCTGTCCACTTCCACTTCAAATGATGAGTTAAGACTTTACCCACCAGCAAAATACTCTTTCCAGGCATGCAGAAGGTTTCATTCTAACATATGTCTTGATTCCTATGAATTGAATATTCAAAATCTATTTCACACTTTCTCATTTACTAAAAGAGCAAATTACTCATGTCAGTGACTTAGACAGAAAATACACATGACCATCTCTTTTGCAACTTAAATGACACAACAGGAATTGCTATTTTCGGGTATCTCTGTAGCTGTAAAGATATATTGATTTTCTTGGGAACTAGTACTTGAGTGTTTTAAAGAAAATAGACTCATAAGCATTTTGATTATTTTTCTTTTATGGATGTATCATCACCCAAAATAACAGAATAATGTCATGCTTGAACAGTCTTTCTACATTTTTCCCAGAGGGCCGTTAGATGAATTTGTTTTCCACAGCTCCTTACAGAAAGTTGCCCTAAAATTTTGCTTTAAAACCGAAAACGAATAAGTCTTGTTAAAATCCATTGTTAAACACTGTCAGTTTTATAACTAGGATATGATTATGTAGCAGAGTCACTCCTAATGTGGTATTTCTTGTATATGTCGTTTTTTCTACACACCTTTTTTTAGTGAAATCAGATATTCTATGCAGTATCTATTGACAGTGAACGTAATGTCAGAATCAGTGATCTCTCCTCCGCACACGTGAAGGCTTCTTATATGTAACAGCCATGAGGATTGCTTTCTCAGAAGAGAGGCCCAGAGCTCTGGCACAGCTGAGGAGATGGGTCTGTAGGGAAGGGGTGGGACCTGCTGCCCCTCTCCATCCTCCTCCACAACTTCCAAGCCAAGCTCACTGACTAAAATGACAGTACCCTGTATATATGTTCATAAACTGGCCAGGAATCACATGCAGACCAAGATACTCCGAATAATTTCAGCAACAGCTTGAGCCTCATTAACAACCAGTCCCCACTGGCTTGAAATGTGCTGTACATTGCCTTAGGCTTTGCCTTTTGTGTTGTAAGGGTCTTTGCCCATCCATGGGCTGCTTCCCAGGTGCAACCCCATAACCCTTCACCCAAGCTTCCTCTTCACCAAGAGGAGTTTTTCCCCTGCTTTCTCATGCGATTGCTCTCGTGTTGTTACTCCCCTGATCTTGCACCTGCCATCTCCAACAGTGCTGCTGTAATAGATCTCCTAGTCAGCAGCTGTAGCATGCAGAACCTGCCTTTGCTTTGATCATGCCCCAGTCTGCAGTAACAGCATCTCCCTCTTCTGTCTCCCTTTACTTTCTCACCCAGTTCTTGTTTTTAATTTTGCTTCAACACAGCTTCCCTATTAATAAATCCTCATGTATGTGAACTTGTCTCAAGCCACTTAACTATGAGTCAGCATCATGTGTCTAAACAGCATTAAACTGAAATTTGCTAACTCACCATATCTTAATGAAATCAAGGAATTTGAGTACAGACATGGTGAATTTTTTCAGATGTTATGTGGTACTCCAAATTATAACAGTCAATAATTTATCATATCAATACTTGAATTAAAGTTAGAATATTTATTGTAATTTTTAAATTTTTGAAGGGGTAAATTATGCCATATGATACAAATAGACATCAGATAATATTACTGGGCTTTTCAAAAATAACCCAATGCATATTATACTTCAAATAATATTTTATAATATCGTATTAATTATATAAATATATATACTTCTACCTGCCAATACTAATATTTTATTTACTCATATAGAGAGTTATAAAAGTATTGAGAAGCTTATATAATTAAATACTTTACTATTTCAGAACCAAAATAAATTTAAGATACTACTTTAAATATAGAATAAAACAAGTTCTCAGTTAATGGTGTAACTAAGTGATAAACCTTATAATGTTAATGTGTTCAATTAGTGCACCAAGAAGGCAAATTAACTTAATTGACTGTATCTTTTTAAGACATATTTGAGCTTGAGATGTGTTGATATACATTTTGTGATACTTGGAAGGAAGAATTAATGCCACCTTCATGTCTCTAGCTCTTAAGTTTGTAAATGTTGTTTAATTTAATGGAAAGTATATCGTGTAAAACATTATACCATTTATTTAAAATATGGGAATAAAACCAAAATTCAGCCTGTGTATCCACTTCTTTGAAAAAGAATCTGTCATGCCACCTTATTCCTGCCAAAGTAATGAGCTGTGAGTTTGATATGTACATACATCATATGGTAGATGGTATAAAAAATAAACATTTAGCTGGTAAATTTTCACCTAGCAATCAACATTTCAACCACCAGTCACTTTAGCTTTCATGAAAGCCTAAGCTCACCATGTTCAGTTGATCCAAATACATTTTATAGATTAATAATCATACTTAGGAAAGAGAAATTCTACTCCTTCAGGTATTCATTAAGAACAAATAAATAGTTTTCTACCATCAAATCAAATATTTACCTGTAAAGGTAAATGAAAAAAAAACTTAGTGTTTTTATAGAAATAGAAATGATTTGGAAGTTTCTAATAATTTTACTTATAGTAGTAATATAGCATGAATAATAATGTGTATATTAGTAATAATTAATTATAGCAACTTTTATAATTTGATAATAATTTATAAAAATTTTAAAATTCCTTTGAAACTGCATATCAAAGGAATTTCTAGGAAGGAGAAAGCAACACTCTCATTGTATAACAATAATAGGTACAATTTTTAATATCTACATCACATGAGGATTATTTCTACAATGTCACTAAATAATAAAGAATGATAATGCTTAGTAGAGTAATTTATATTTTATTCCTATTATAGATGTCTCTATTAAAATGTCATCTGTTCCAATATTTTTTCATCAGAAGTTGCTTTAAGTCTCTTTGCCATTTACTTAATCAATTCTCTTTTCTATTCCCAGTACCATTATTTTATTCACAGCATTATAAATCCTAGAAATAAGTTTAATTCATTTATTTTTTAAAGAATGCTACTAATCAGGATTTTTTTTCTTCCAAAACTCATTTGCTAGCAGAATTTCAAGTTTTATTTCATACATCATTTACAGCATGCTTCATTTCTACCCGAAAGGCAGTAGGTATGTTGTAAAGAAAAAAACCACAACTGAAAAGCAAGGTCCTTTATAATTGTGGTCATGGTTTTGTTGAGAATGAAAGAGGTTACATAACAAAAATGATTAATTTCTGCCTTAAAATCATCTCTAGGATTTTAGTAGGATGTTTCACAATGGAATTGTTATTCTGTGAACAGCTCACTGGCATACATCAGAAAAGGAAAGAAATGAACAAGTTGACATCCTAATTTAATATTGCATGTTGGTACATTGAAGCCACACAAAGCTCACAAGAATACAGACACAATACCTGTGGAAAGGTCAATTAAGAATCAAAACAGTGTCTTGGTAACAAGAAAGGATGTTTGCAGTAGTGTGAGAAGGACTTAACTCCTCTGAAGATAAAACACTCCTGCATCATCTCTGTGACTGACATTGTTTCTTAAAGTGTGTAATACCTGATGTCAAAAGTCAGGAAATAATTGAATTATGTTACCCCAATGATATGTCAAAAGATTTCTTGAAGGAATTTGTTTTTATATTGCAGTAATCTGTGTATACACATCTGAAGATCAAATTGATACTGCGTTCCAAATACCAGGTATTCCATGACTCCTCAACAGAAATCCTGTTCTTTCTAGTTTACGTGAACTAATGGTTAAGCACAATTTTCCCTAATACACCTGACTATTTTATCAGTTTGGGTTTTTCTCATTATAAGTGGACACAGTTGCTCTTTGCAAATTCAGCCTGGTTACAAGTACAAGATAGAGAGAACTGGCTGTCATTTTAGATGTTTTCTGCTATAGGACTCCTTTTTTTACATAGTTACAGTCAGATATAAACAATATTTAGCAATTCCAATAATTTTAACATAGCATTAAATGTCATAAATAGTTAAAAATTCCTAATTAAATCTTAGTGATAGGTACTGACACACACACTGATATTTTCAGTTTCCTGATACTGAATACCATCTTGCTAAGTAGCTAAGAACCAGCAAAAAAATATTTCAGCATTTTTTAAACTGCAAAGGATTGGATGAATTAATGATCTGAAGACATTGAATAAAATGTTCTGTACCCTTAGATATGGTTAGTCTTTGATTGCTTTTGATACTGATGAAATAGAGATGAGATATTTTTACTAGGAATTCAGCTTTATGCGTCTAGAATAAACCAGCTGTGCTCTTGTTAATATTTGCTGGTAATGTACAGTTCAGCAGCTCCTGTGCATCACATCCTCAGTCAAGAGACAAAATTGCTGGACAGCAATGGCATTGAACAAGGATCCATTATGCTGTTGCATCTGTTTTGTCTCTACTGGGGTAGTAAACCAAATTCTTCTGGACAGATAATAGTTGAATTTAAATTGGTGGAAGCAGCTGGTAAAATTTTGTGTGTTTTGATGCTACTCTTATTGCAAAGTCAAAATCATCACTTCAGGCATCAATCAGGCATTAAAAAAAACACAAAAAAAGATAGCTGAATAAATGCATTTCTTTTTTGTCACCTTATAAATAAATATGGAAGTCTTTTAAATGCAGATCCCAGGAAAGGTACTAATATCATGCCGGATTATTTGATAATATTCGTATGCAACTTTGCGTAGTCAAACACTTTTCCAGAAGTAATGAGAAATGGCAATTTACCAGCCTTGAGAGAAATATCTTGTGAGGAGGATGCATGCTAAAAACAGCCATTGATATTTGTGGTAACCTTCATTGTATATGACTGGAAAAAAAGGTGTAAAGTACAAACCATTACCAAAATCCTAGTAGAGGAACAGAGAAGTAAACAGTAAATGTAAAAAATTTAGAGAAAAAAACTGTCTTTGTAACCCCAGTTAAGAAGTTTATGGTAGAGATATTATTGAACAGTACATTATAACAGCAGCTTTATGAAGTGGAAGAATCTGCAGATAATCATAGTAATGTGCACCTGCTCTATAGTTTTAACTTTTTCCTGTGAGATGCTCAGTTGCTAAGGTGTTTATGGCCCACTACCATTTCTATTGTAAACAGTAGCTCTGATGCAATCACCTCTTTGCACCCTGATCTACATTTTTTTTCCTGATGCCTTTTATGTTTTGCCCAAAAATACACCTGGTTTCTCTGCTATGAATGAAGCGAATTTCCATTCAAAGACTTTTATTTCTCCTTCTCTGATCTATTTCAAATCCCTTCTTCTGACTGAGCTTTTCACTTTCTTTTGAAACACTTCTGTGTTTTAGGGTTGCTCTTATATTGACCTTTGGGATAAAGCACTCTTTATTCTCCATTTGCTTTCATCCAAATCCCTCATCAGTTAACAATTCCTACCTAAAACATACTGAATGATAGAATGCAAACTCACTAATCATTGAAGTTCCCTCCCACTATGAAGAAGTGACTACAGTTTTTCAGTTGATTCAGTATTTCTCATACTGTTTGGTTTTCAAAATATGAAAAGTGCCATCCTGAGCAAAATGAAGAAATCTCTGGTAGTGTGGAAAAGCATGAAATTAATAAAGCTTAACATAAATTAAATGGTAAAAGTCACTCAAAGTAACAATTACTGCATGTCGTGATTTAGGAATGCTGCTCCCCTATTTAGTTCTCCCACTCAGACTTTTCAAACCACACTGCCACTTGCTCGCTCCCTTTTCTGCATCTTCTGCCCCATTTCCCCCACCAGGAGGGTGACCAGAGAGAATTGTTAGCACAAAATACAAAGATCAGAGATCGAGGTAAGAATAATTTACTGGAAACATCAATGAGATAAGAAAATTAACAGTAGCAACAACAATATTAATAACAAGAATATACAAAAAAGAGAACGTTTTATATGCAAAAATGCTCACCACAGAGCCCAACACAATGAGCAACGATCAACAGGTTTCTCACCATATCATGCTTTTGTTCCACCACAAAAGGACACGCCTCCTTCCTGGAAAGGAGAAACAGTTCCTTTTCTCTGCCTCTGGCAGTGACATAAAGCTGTATTGAATAACAGGATATCATCCCACTCTCTCTCCTGCTGATATGGGCCAGAACTAGGACAATACTGCAGTGGCTACAGATTTTGAATATCTAGCTTGCAGCGGTGTCATACCCACAAAAAAATATAAAATAATTTCATACTGAGTTAACAGTTTGCCTATCACACATGATTTCTAAGTGGTTTTCCAATGCATTTATTTAAAAAACTGTTTTGATTAAAACATGATTGCTGTGTCTCTCATTCTCTGTGTGTATACACCTCGTGCAACAAGACTCTTATAAAGGAATTTGTGTTCCTCATCATCAAATAAATAAAATAATAAAACTAACCTAAATTTTAATTTACAACAAATTTTAATTTACAACATCATGAATACTTAATTGATTTAAGTATTCATGATGTTGTAAATTATTTAAGGATTTAAATGTATTGTATGTGATTTTCATTCAAATAATTTAAGGAACTGTTGAAAATCCCCAGCATGTCATTCAAATGAGGATGTTACTGTAGGTAATATCTCAAAATAAGGATTCTCTTTCAAATGATTTCCTTTCTGAATATACACCAACAGACCAAAATGAACTCATCTGCTCAGAAACAATCTCTTTTAGTTCATCAGAGACTGAGACGCTGATACAGAGAAACTTTGCATAAAGGTAAACAACATTCAGTGCTTCGCTGAATTCATGCATACACAGAAATATTCCAGTTAAAAATCTTGATGCTTCCATTTCTTTCCCCAGACAATTTATGGAAGCTTAATCTTTACTAAAGTCAATATTAGGTCAATACACAGGAGTCAATGAGTCATTTTAATGCTGTATTTGCAATTGCTCCTTGGAGGCATTACTGCATTCTGAATTGTAGATTTCAAATCTTGGTTTTTGTTTAGTCAGTCACTGTGAACAACTCTGAATTCATTATGATCAAAAAAATCTCTTCTTGGTCTACTTCTCTCTGTTTTAATATTATCAGAATATTTTGTATGTTGCGGCTTTTTTTTTCTCTTGTAGCTCATCTACCATTATGAGTCTACCTAGACAATCCACAAATCATAGTCAATTTAATCTGATACAAAGCAATAACACTCAGACAACACTTATGGATTTTTTTCAGAATCTTCACAATTTTGTTGGTCACAAAACCCAGCAGGAAGTTGCAACCAGCATGAAGTACAATTGCTTGAAGAGTAACAGATGATGCCTCATCACAGTACAGGAAGCTGTGTGGTAAATCATCTGGAAATATGTCATGCAACCCAGCAGGAAAACCTCTGAACTAAAACTTTTTAGTCTGCCAAAGGCTGTTGCATAGACAAGTGGACACAAATACACCAGGGGGATTCAGTTATGGTGTACAGAGGAACTCACTTCCATCAAATGTAAAGCAGCATGTTAGAGGTGAAAGTCAATTGCTTGCTTGTATTGTTAAAAAAGCAGAGCACAGAAAAGAAGTTTACATACAACCTGTTTTCTTCCTGTGTGGATCATGGCAAGGATGGGGAGGTGGTGGGTATGCCTGTATGTTAGGGAGTGATTTAATTGTCTAGAGCTTAATGATGGTCATGACAGGGTTGACTATTTATGGGTAAGAATCCGGGGGAAGACCCACAAAATGGGAGTCTGTTATAGATCACCCAACCAAAATAATGAGGTGGGTGCATCTGGGAGAAGTCTTTTGGGAGACTAAACTAACAGAATGTTTGTTGTAAATACAACACAACAGAGATGAAACTGCCTAGGAGGCTCCTGGAATGTGTGGGAGATATCTTTCTGATGCAGCTGCTGAATGAGCCAGCTAGGGAAGGTGGTCCACTGCACCTGTTTTTGTGAACAGAGGACTTGTGGATGATGCGGGGGTCAGAGAAAATCTTGGGCACAGTGATTGCTAAATGATAGAGATTTGATTCTCAGAGGAGAAAGGGGATGGGTCAGTAGAACTGCTACCCTAGACTTATGGAGAGTTTAGACTTTGGCCTGTTTAGAGGACAGATAGGCAGAGTCCCTTGGAAGGCAGTCTTGGGAGTCCAGGAAGCCTGGATATTCCTCAGGAAAGAAATCTTGAAGGTGCAGGAGCCAGGTGTCTGCATGTGCTGAAAGACATGTCAGCGCGGAAGAAGATCAGCCAGGCTGTGCAAAGGGCTGTGAGCAGAGATCGGGAAAAAAGATGGAGAGTTATGGCCATTAGAAGAAGGGACTGCCAACTCAGGAGGGTTAAAAGTGTGTAGTGGGGCTATGCAGGGAGAAATCAGGGCCAAAGCCCTTCTTTGACTCAGTTTTTAACAGAAAGCCCAGTTTTCCCCAGGCCCTGAGCTAGAAGACAGGGACAGGGAGTAGCATGAAGCCCCCACAGGCCAAACAGAAATGGTCAGTGACTGACTGCACCACTTAGACACACACAGGTCTATAGGGCCAGAGGGGATCCACACAAGGGTACTGAGAGAGCTGCCAGAAGGGCTCACCAAGACACTTTCCATCATTTACCAACAGTCCTGTCTAACTGAGGATGTCCCAGATGACCGGACATATGCAAACATGACGACTGTCTGTAAGAAAGGCTGGGAGGATCTGGGGAACTACAGGCCTGTCAGCCTGACCTTGGTGCAGGGAAATGTCATGGAGCAGGTCATCCTGAGTGCCATTGCATGGCAGGTACAGGACAGCCAGGGGATCAGGCCCAGCCAGCTTGGGTTTAGGAAAGGCAGGTCCTGCTTGACCAATGTGATTCCCTTCTATGGCAGGGTAGCCTGCTTAGTGGATGAGGGAAAGGCTGTGAATGTTATCTCCCTGGATTTTATTAAAGCCTTTTACACCATTTACCACAGCATTCTCTTGGAGAAACTGCCTGCTCACGCCTTGGTACACTTTGTCAGGTAAAAAACTGGCTGGATGGCTGGGCCCAGAGAGTGGTGATGTAGGGAGCTAAATCTGTTTTGCAGTTGATTACAGGGTTAAGAGCTAAGTTTTGGGGCCAGTCCTGTTTATTATCTTTATCAATGATCTGGAAAAGGGCATCCAGTACACTCTTAGCCAGATGACAACAAGAGGGGCAGGAGTGGTGATCTGCTGGAAGGTACAGAACCTCTGCAGAGGTATCTAGACCAGCTGATGGGTTTAGGCCAGTTGTATGAGGTTCCATAAGGCCAAGTGCTAATTCCTGCATTTGGATCACAAGAAAATCAAACCCCAAGCAGTTCTACAGGCTGGGGGAAGACTATCTGGAAAGCTGCCTGGTTGAAAAGGACCTGGAAGTGCTGGTCAACAGCAGCTGAACATGATCCAACATGTGCCCAGGGGGCCAAGTAGGCCCAGGGCATCCTGGCCTGTACCAGCAGCAGTGCACTCAGCAGGACCAGCAAAGTGATTGTTCCCCTCCACTTGGCACTGGTGAGGCTATACCTCGCATCCTGTGTCCAGTTCTGGACCCCTTAACTCAGGAGTTGCTGGAGTGTGTCCAGACAAGTGCAACAGAGCTGGTAGAGGGTCTGGAACACAAGTCCCATGAGGAGCAGCTGAGGGAGCTGGGGTTTTTTAGTCTGAAGGGAGATGCCACTGCACTCTACAACTACCTGAAAGGAGGTTGTAGCCAGGTGAATGTTGATCTCTTCTCCCAGGGAACAAGAGATGGGACAAGACGGAATGGCCTCAAGTTGCATCAGAGGAGGTTTAATTTGGCTATTAGGAAGTTTCTCCACTGAAAGAGTTGTCAAGTATTGGAATAGGTTGCTTAGGGAAGTGGTGGAGTGGAGTCACTTTTAAACCTCTGAGGAGATGTTTAAAAGATGTCTAGATTTGCACTAAGGAACATGGCTTCTTGTTGGGTTAATGGTTGATCTTAGGGTTTATTTTCAATGTAAGTGAGTCTGTAATTCTATGGCAAGACAAAGCACTGCACTGGTCACTTCTGTCTGTATGCAGAGCACTGTAGTAGATTTTTATGAGTGCTCCCATTCTTCTGGTGTTCTGAGAGAACACTTGTGCAAGTACACTATTCCTAACATATAGAATTTTCTCGATTAAATAAAAAGTGAAAATTGCAGTCTACAGAAGGACAATTTTTGAGCTGTTAAATCTCTACACCACTTACTGGCCAGGCCCACTGAAAAACACATACTTGTGTGCAGCTGTCACAGGCTCCTTCTTTAACTTTGTTAATGGTGGTCTATGGAAACTATTCATTAGAGTCACAAGCAGCTTCACTCTGACTGAATCTTTTTCTGAGATGAAAGGAGTGAAGCTGTCTTGAAGAGATAGGAAAGAAAAAGATCTCACAGGTGATGTCAGAGTCATGGCTTCTAAGGGACCAGCCAGAAATTGTGGCTTAAAATCATTTTATCAAATTGGAAGGTGGTATCTTGTCATGGTGGTGGCCCATCAAGATCTTGTAAGATTTTCTTCTTCCATAGGATTA